>NC_041234.1:33231448-33260719 GCF_002837175.3 Physeter macrocephalus | reverse complement strand
CAACAGTGAGAAGCCCACATACCGCAAAAAAAAAAAAAAAAAAAAAAACTACAATGAGGTATCACCTCACACCAGTCAGAATTGCCATCATCAAAAAATCTACAAACAATAAATGCTGGAGAGGGTGTGGAGAAAAGGGGACCCTCTTGCACTGTTGGTGGGAATGTAAATTGATACAACCACTATGGAGAAAAATATGGAGGTTCCTTAAGAAACTAAAAATAGAGCTATCATACGACCAGCAATCCCACTCCTGGGCATATACCCTGAGAAAACCATAATTCAAAGAGAGTCATGTACCACAATGTTCATTGCAGCTCTATTTACAATATCCAGGAGGACATGGAATGGATAAAGAAGATGTGGCACATATATACAGTGAAATATTACTCAGCCATAAAAAGAAATGAAATTGAGTTATTTGTATTGAGGTGGATCGACCTATAGTCTGTCAGACAGAGTGAAGTGAGTCAGAAAGAGAAAAACAAATACCATATGCTAACACATATATATGGAATCTAAAAAAATAATAATTCTTCTGAAGAACCTAGGGGCAGGACAGGAATAAAGACACAGGCGTAGAATATGGACTTGAAGACACGGGGAGGGGGAAGGGTAAGCTGGTATGAAGTGAGAGAGTGGCATGGACATATTTACACTACTAAATATAAAATAGATAGCTAGTGGGAAGTAGCCGCATAGCACAGGTAGGTCAGCTTGGTGCTTTGTGACCACCTAGAGGGGTGGGATAGGGAGGGTGGGAGGAAGACGCAAGAGGGAGGGGATATGGGGATATATGTATACATATAGCTAATTCACTATTATACAGCAGCTACTAACACAACAGTGTAAAGCAATTATACTCCAATATAAATGTTAAAAAAGAAAGAATGCATTCAAACTTGAGATCATCAACTTAAAATAATCATATATATCATATATAAAATAATCATATATATGTTTTCATATATGAACCTCATGATAACCACAAGCCAAAAGCCTATCATATGCACACCAAAAAAAAAACCACAAAGGAATTGAAACATAACACTTAATATCGTCATCAAATTACATGAGAACAGAGCAAAGGAAGAACTAAGAAACAAAAAAGAACTAAAAACTAAAACCAAAAATGAACAAAATGGCAATTATTATGTACCTATCAATAATTATTTTAAATGTAAATGGGCTAAAGGCTCTAATCAAAAGACAGAATGGTTACATGTACTTTAAAATAAGACCTATATAGATGCTGCCTAAATGACACTCACCTCAGATCTAAAGACACACCTATACTGAATGTAAGGGGTTGGAAAAAGGTATTTTATGAAAATGGAAATGAAATAAAAGCTAGGGTAGCAAAGCTTATATCAGACAAAAAATACTTTAAGACAAAGATTGAAACAAGAGAGAGAGAAGGACATCACATAGTAATAAAGGGATAAATCCAACAAGAACACATAACAATTGTAAACATATATTCACCCAAAATAGGAGAATATATGTATAAATAAAATATTACCAAACATTAAGGGAGAAATGAAAAATAATACAATGGTAGGGGACTTTAACATCACACTAACATCAATGGACAGATCATCCAGACAGAAAATCAATAAGGAATCACTGCCCTTAAATGACACTTTATAGCAGATAGAATTACTAGATATATACAGAACATTTCATCTAAAAACAGCAGAATATACATTCTTTTCAAGTGAATATGGAACATTCTCTAGGACAGGTAACATGCTAGGCCGCACAGCAAATCTCAATAAATTCAAGCATTTTTTCCGCCCACAATGGTGGGATACTAGAAATCAACTACAAGAAAAAAACAACCACAAAAACCACGAACATGTGGATGTAAAACAATATGCTACTAAACAACAAATGGGTCACTGAAGAAAATAAGAAGAAATAAAAAAACACCTCCAGACTAATGAAAATGGAAACACAACAATCCAAAATCTATGGGATGCAGCAAAAGCAGTCCTAAAGGGGAAATTTAGAGCAATACAAGCCTACCTCAGAAAATAAGAAAAATCTCAAATAAACAATCTAAAAGTACATTTAAAGGAACTAGAAAAAGAAGAACAAACAAACTCAAAGGAAGAAAGATATAATAAAGATCAGAGCAGAGATAAATGAAATAGAGACTGAAAAATAGAAAGATAAATGAAATGAAGAGCAAGTTCTTTGAAAACATAAAATTTATAAACTTTAGCCAGGTTCATCAAGAAAAAGGGAGAGGGCCCAAATCAATAAAATCAGAAATGAAATGGGAGAAGTGACAACTAAAACCACAGTAATGCAAAGATTCATAAGAGATTACCACAAACAATCATACGCCCATAAAATAGGAACCTAGAAGAAATGGATAAATTCCTTGAAATGTACAATCACCCAAGACTGAATCAGGAAGAAATAGAAAATATGAACAGTCCAATTACCAGTAATAAACAAACTTCCAACAAACTAAAGTCCAGGACTAGATAGCTCCACAGGTGATTTCTGTAAAATGTATAAAGAATGGTTAACACCTATCCTTCTCAAACTATTCCAAAAAATTGAAGAGGAAGGAATATTTCCAAACTCATTTTATGACATCAGCATCATCCTGATACCAAAACCAGACACCACACAAAAAGGAAATTATAGGCCAGTATCCCTGATGAACATAGATGCAAATATCCTCAACAAAATATTAGCGAACCAAATTCAACAATATATTAAAAGTATCATAACAATGATCAAGTGGGATTTATCCCAGGGATGCAAGGACGGTTCAATGTATGCAAATCAGGTAACTTGATATACCATGTTAACAAACTGAAAAATAATAATCAACTTCTCAATAGTTGCAGAAGAAATTGACAAAATTCAACATCCATTTAGGATAAAAGCTCTCAACAAGTGGGTATAGAGGGAACATACCTCAGCTGTATATGACAAACCCACAGGCAACATCATACTCAACAGTGTAAAGCTGAAAGCATGTCCTCTAAGATCAGGAACAAGACAAAGATACCCACTCTCACCACTTTTACTCAATATAGTGTTGGATGTCCTAGCCACAGTGATCAGGCAAGAGATGACATGATACTGTATACAAAAAATCCTGAAGAAAATATAAAAAAACTGTTAGAACTAATAAATGAACTCAGTAAAGTTGTAAAATACAAAATTAAAATACAGAAATCAGTTATTTTCTATACACTAAAAATGAACTATCGAAAAGAGAAATTAAGAAATCAATCCCAATTACAATCACATCAAAAAGAATAAAATACCTAGAAATAAATCTAATGGAAGAGTAAAATACTGGTACTCTGAAAACTGTAAGACATTGATGAAAGATTTTGAAAGTGATACAAAGAAATGTTCATGGATTGGATGGAAGAATTGAGATTTTTTAAATGACCATACCCCGCCACAAGGCAATCTATAGATTCAGTGCAATTCCTATCAAAATACCAATGGCATTTTTCACAGAACTACAACAAATAATTCTAAAATTTGCATGGAAACACAAAGGACCCTAAATAGCCAAACAATCTTGAGAAAGAGAAACAAAGCTAGAGGTGTCTCATGCCCTGATTTCAAACTATACTACAAAGCTATAGTTATCAAAACAGTATGGTACTGGCACAAAAACAAACACATAGATCAATGGAACAGAATAGAGAGCCCAGAAATAAACCCAGGCACTTATGGTCAATTAATCTACAGCAAAGGAAGCAAGAATAAACAAAGGGAAAAGGACAGAATCTTCAACAAATGGAGTTGAAAAAACTGGACAGCTACATGCAAAAAAATCAAACTGGACTGCTTTCTTACACCATATACAAAAATAAACTCAAATGGATTAAAAAGTTGAATGTAAGACCTGAAACCATAAAACTTCTAGGACATTGGTCCTAACAATATTTTTTGAATCTGTCTCCTCAGGTAAGTGAAACAAAAGCAAAAATAAACAAACATGGCTATAACAAACTAAAAAGCTTTTGCACAGTGAAGGAAATTATCAACAAATAGATAAGGCAGCCAACTGAATGGGAGAAGATATTTGCAAACCATATATTTGCAGGTGGGAGAAGATATTTGATAAGGGGTTAATATCCAAAATATATAGAGAACTCATACAACTCAATATAAGAAACAACCCAATTAAAAAATGGGCAGAGGACCTGAATAGACATTTTTCCAAAGAAGACATACAGATGGCCAACAAGCACATGAAAATATGCTAAACATTACTAATCATTGGGGAAATGAAAATATAAAACCACAATAAGATATCACCTCTCACCTGTCAGAATGGCTATTATCAAAAAAAAAAAAAGACAACAAATAACAAGTGTTGACAAGGATGTGGAAAAAGTGAAACCTCATGCACTGTTGGTGGGATTTTAAATTGGTGCAGCCACTATGAAAAATATTTTGGAGGTTCCTCAAAACATTAAAAGTAGAACAGTCATATAATCCATCAATTTTCTTCTGGATATTTACCCAAAGAAAAGAAAAGCACTCATTGAAAAAGACATATGCACACCAATGTTCACTGCAACATTATTTACAGTAGCCAAGATATGGAAACAATCCAAGTATCCATTGATAGATGAGTGGTTAAAAAAGATGTGATAGATATATACAGTGGAATACTACTCAGATATAAAAATAATGAAATCTTGCCATTTGAAGCAACATGGATGGATCTAGAGGATATTACTAATTACAATAAGTCAATTATAGAAAGACAAATATTGCATGATCTCATTATATATGGAATCTGAAAAACAAAACAAACAAAACAAAAACAAACTCATAGATACAGAGAACAAAAAGGTGGTTGCCAGATGGGAGAGGAGTGGGGAATGGCAAGAAATATGTGAAGGGGATTAAGAGGTACAAACCTCCAGTTAGAAAATAAGTAGGCCGTGGGGGTGTAATATACTGCATAAGGAATATTGTCAATAATATTGAAATAACTTTGTATAGGGAGAGATAGTTACTCGACATTCACGGTAATCATTTCACAATGTGTGCAAATGTCAAATCACTGTGTAGTGCACGTGAAACTAACATAATATTATACATCAATTAGGTTTGAATACAATTTTTAATTTAAAAAACTTCACTACAGCCCTATAAAAAGAAAAATAAGTATTTTCCTGATTTCGTAACTTTGATATGTACCACATCTACGAATTCTGAAGAGCAGTACTTTCCTTAGACTCAGGCAACCAGAAGCCCTACTCTGGCTTTGTTTTTGCCTTGCCCCTCACCACATAGAGTCCACATCCCCCTTCTAAACCATATTTCAGGTACCTGAAACCTTGAAATTCCTTGCCCAAATGATTCCAAGCCAGCTTTCAGGGCCTTTTTCTGAGTCTGTCTTCCTGAAGATAAACCATGATGTAACTATGTGCACCCCCAAGCCTGAGAGATGGTCCTGGGGTAAGTATTTATGTTAGAAGAGGTGAATGTGGTTATATCTTGGACCTGGAAGGCTAGAGTGTCATGGTGTCTACATGCATGCACATAAGAACACTTGTGTTGAGGGACAGAGTTTGAAGTGGGGAGATAACAAGTACAAGGCATGGTCCAGGGACCTCTAGTTTTCCTCATGTGCTATACCCTACAAATATTAGGAGCAGACCTGTTGGTTTATGTCAAAATTCTCTTTTATATCTACACATAAATAAATGTAATTTCTACCTGTGCTCTCAGGAATTGCAATAAAAAGACACAAAGTATGTATCTTTTCCACACTATTCATCCTGTAAATTCAATATGTAGAGCATTAGTTTTTATAAGTTAGATTTTTATTTGTAAATAGTTGCTTCTATTTAAATCACAATTTCTGTTAGACATATTTGTCATTTCTAAAGGGTTTTGATGCCAAGATTTATTTTTTTCACTTAATAGTAGATAAGGTCATTTTGCTCACTCAATCTCCATCCTGTCCTCTTTCTAGTGTATCTTGCTGCAGACTCTCTTGCAGCCAGATTTCTGAATGCAAATTGTTTTTTCCAATTAAATGCATTCACACTATATTTAGAAGGCAGAAGTTGGGTGGAGGCCATTTTATTGTAGCTTTTTGTTGTCATCTGCTCAAAAGTAATGTTCTGAATATTTTAGTGTCCAATCTCTAGCTTTGTGAGGGTCAAGAAGTTAGTTTCACTGTCAGGGGACAGATTCTGGAAGTAGTTTCTAGAGATTCATACAAGAGTACATTCCTCCAGCTTTTCCAATAATTTTGATAACTTCTAATTGTCATGGTAAATCCCCTTCTGCGCAACTGGCTGGAAAAACAAAATTTTGATGTCAGCTGGCTGCTTCTTGCTGCCTTTGGCAAAGTCCTGCAAGAAAGATGAACTCATAAAAAGTGGCTATTGTTATAAAGAGGCAGCCTTAGCAAGAGACAAGTCTGTGGCCCTAAACTTTTCTTGAGTACCATCTATAAGGTCTTCCCTGTAAGAAAGTGGGCATCAACCCATTGGCAAAATTCAGACAGTCTTCCCAGACAAGTCTATCATTTTCAAATAGCCTCAAGTTATCCTCTACTAAAAGGAGGGAGTAAAAATGGGTAAAGCACAAAAATGAGTAAATAAAAATTAGAATTTTTCAGCACTAAAAAACATGACTAGAAGAAGCACTTACAGAAGGGTGGAGTGTGGATCTCCAAAAACCTGCTCCTCTATAAAATCAATGAGATTGTGCCAAAACTTGTCACAATCAACTTTCCCAGAATTCTGGAAATTAGCCAAAGGCATGCAAAAATCTGAGGAGTGACCATGCAAGTAACATGGTCAAATCTCATTAAGAGCAGATTAGAATATGAATTTGATAAAAAGTCATCTGGAAGAACCATCAGCAAACATCAAACTTAATTGTAAAAGAGTTAATTCTTTTCCCCTAAGGTCAGGAACAAGACAAGCATGCTCATTCTTGCCATTTCTATTCAAAACTGTAATAGAGGTTCTACCCAGGGCAATCAGGCAAGAAAAGAAAAGAAAATGTATCCAGATTGTAAAGGAAGAGGCAGAACTGTTCACATATGACATGGTCTTGTATATAGAAAATGTTAAGGAATCCACATACAAAAAAAAAAACTGTTCCAATTAATAAAAGGATTCTGAAAGGCTGTAGGACAAGACAAGAACTAATTGTGTTTCTATACAGTAACAATGAACAATCCCAAAATGAAATTAATTCCAAAACTCCATTTAAAGCAGCATAAAAATAATATAATACTTTGGATTAAATTTAACAAAATAAATGCAAGATATACACTTAAAACTACAAATGGGGCTGACTGTGAAAGAGATTGCTTGCTGTCCTTCTATCAATTTCCTTCATTTTCTGTAAGAGTAGAAATTTTAGCTGGGCACATGGTCATATGATGAAAATTCATCTTTCTCATCTTTATTTGCAGCTAGATGTGGCCATGTGACTAAGTTCTGTCCAATGGGTCATGAATAATAGTGTTGTAAACAACCTCTAGATCATGCCATTAGAGCAAATTGTTTAGCCTCCCCTTTTTCTCCCTTCCCTCTTTTCTGCTAGCTGAAATAAGCGTCTTATTATTTTGAAGATGCAAAGGCATCTTCAACCATACAGAGGAGGGCAACACCCTAAGGATGGTTCTTTTATTATTATTATTTCTATCTATTCTTATTCTCTGTTTGGTAAGCCATAGTTGTCATACTTTACTTCTTTAGACATGGTTTCTTTTAGCTTTTTGAACAAATTTTAAATATCTGACTTAAAGTCTTTGGCTACTAAGGACATCATCTGGACCACCTCAGGGACAGTTTCTTTTAGGGCTGCTTCTTTTGGAGTATATGGGCCATGCTTTCTTGCTCTTTGCATGTCTCATAATGTTTGGTTGAAACCTGGACATTGTAGATAGTATGTTGTAGTAACTTTGGAATTAGAAAACTCCTGAACCTCTAGTGTTGTTGTTGCTGCTGCTCCTTATTTGTTTAGCAACATTCCAAGATTGATTATATGGATTATGTATTCCCTACAGCATGGGGGCATTGAGCTCTCTCCTCACATTTTTTTTAAATTTATTTATTTATTTTTGGCTGTGTTGGGTCTTCGTTGCTGTGCGTGGTCCCCCTCTAGTTGTGTAGAGTGGGGGCCACTCTTCGTTGGGGTGCGCAGGCTTCTCATTGCGGTGGCCTCTCTTTGTTGCAGAGCACAGGCCCTAGAATGTGCGGGCTTCAGTAGTTGTGGCACGCGGGCTCAGTGGTTGTGGCTCGCAGGCTCTAGAGCACAGGCTCAGTAGTTGTGGCGCACAGGCTTAGTTGCTCCGCGGCATGTGGGATCTTCCCGGACCAGGGCTCGAACCCATGTCCCCTGCATTGGCAGGCAGACTCCCAACCACTGCACCACCAGGGAAGTCCCTCACACATTTTTTTTAAAATTGTATTGCTTTTATTTATAAGCTTGGCTTCCTTGGAGCCATCTCTAGTCAGTATAGTTAGTGGTCAGCCAATAATAATCAGTCAGAATATTTCTTTAAATGCCCTGAACTAGCAGGTCTTCCATGCATTTATCAAAGGGATCTGTGTGTGAAAGCACACCTTGAAAGTTCAGGCAGTTTACAAGTCAGCATTAGCTTTCACTTCCTGCTTGTGCAGAGCCTGCAGGTCAGCCAGAAGTGAGTTGATGGGGCTGTCTCAGCCCTTTCTTGGGCATGCACACAACTCTGCACATATGAGCAGCTTCCTAGATTCCAAAAATACATTGGCACTTCACCAAGTACCCTGCAGGTGTGTAATTCTTTGGGTCTAAATTTTAAATTTTTTTTTTTTTTTTTTTTTTTTTTTTTTTTTTTTTTTGGTATGTGGGCCTCCCTGTGTTGTGGCCTCTCCTGTTGCGGAGCACAGGCTCCGGACGCGCAGGCTCAGCGGCCATTGGCTCACGGGCCCAGCCGCTCCGCGGCATGTGGGATCCTCCCAGACCGGGGCGCGAACCCGGTTCCCCTGCATCGGCAGGCGGACGCGCAACCACTGCGCCACCAGGGAAGCCCCTAAATTTTAAATTTTGAGCCACAGCTGGATTTTAAATTTTCAGACCCCAAAATTTGTTTGCCCCAACTGAAATCACAGGCTTATGCATCTGTGGTATTACCAATACCACGTAATTGCTCTTGTTTTCAGCATGAGAATAGGTTTCTTTCTGCAAAACTGGGCTCTCAATATGATCAAATAGAAACAACACCATGGGTATGAAACTTTTCCAGGGAACTAAGAATCTGCTCAAAATACTGACTGTGCTCTGAGGAAGGGGCCTTTCACGGACCTCTAAAAGAGGTCATTCCTTCTTATTCCCTGCAAGGCTGCCGAATTTTCATGGCTACCACACCACTTAGTTGGATATGGGGGTGTGTGAAGCCCCGAGTTAAAGTGCCACAGGCAGGCACTGATATTCTTATAGATGTTCAGTACTTGTTCTTGATTAATTGCTTTTCAGCTTATTCTATGCCTTTGGTTAATTGCCAGAGTTCTGAAATGGTTGGTTTTAACAGTTTTGTCAGTTATTTGTATTACTTTTGTGGTGGAGTGGGTTCACTGAGGTCCTCATTCCACCATTTCAGAAGCCAATTCTCAACACCCTGAGGATGGAAGAGCAACCAGATGGAAGGAGCTTAGGTTCCCAACACTGTCAAGCTACTATACCGGCCCTTGACTTAAAAGATTATTTGAAAGAGAAATGTCTTTTTTTAAGCTAATGTATTTTAACTCCCTTATTAAATAGACTAGCCTATGTCCTAACTAAACTATGTCCTATAAATAGTGCATGCACTGCAGCATCACTGACAAGCAAACTCTATAGAAATTTTGGTCCTTGTTTTCAGTTTAATGAATTTTCCATCATACATCTTTTCCAAACAGCAAATCATATTTTTTCCTATATTTGTTTCCTAGTAGCATATTAGGTTGCATTATTTTGGCACAGACATCCTTTGCATTGTAAGGATGTAGGGAAATTCTTTACTGGCCCTAAAATTAAAATCTAGAGCTTCTGCTCTTATCTGTTATAAAATCATGTGGCTAAGATTTATTGAGTATATACTTTGTGTCAGGCACTATGCTAAGTCCTTTATATGTACTGTAGTTTCATTCATGACAGAAACCTTATCAGGTAGGTTACTCTAATTATCTCCACTTAACAGATGAGAAAGAAAACTGCTGCTTAGATAGATCACTGTTAGGGGTGTCTCTATAATATGAACCCTATGATGACTCTAGGGACAGATTTCCTTTGAATCTCATTTCCAGGAACACTGGTACTTGCCTTGAGAAAATGGTTTGTTTTGATCCAATAGTGACTGTAGTTTATGCAAGTGATCCTGTAGAACTCTTTTCATTGGCTGCTAAACTTGTTGAGAAAAATATATAAAGTGATTCAAATAGAGGTTAAAGCCTTTTTCCAGCTGATGTGCATCAACCTTAAGACCAGGTAACTCTGAACTGAAACAGAACTAGAGGTTTCATAGGGAAAGGAGGAGAGAGATACATTACTAGTATTTCCAAGGTTTCAGTTTTTAACTGCTACAAATGTGTAGTTGGAATGGTTGGGAATTTGTTCTACTTTTTCACAGCTCTTGCTCATATTTTTAGTGCAATCTCATTCCAATAGGTGTCAGAACAGTTTTTCAAGGGTTATTTTTGTATTTGTTGTTATTTTAGTAGCGGGGAGAGGTAACAAAAAAGGTGAGGTAGGTTAAAAAAAAGAGAAAAAAAGGTAAAGAAAGCAAAGGTTGAAGCAACGAAAACTGGAGTCTATTGTACAGTTGTCCCTCGGTATCTGCTGGGGATTGGTTTCAGGACCTGCCTTGAATACAAAAATTCAAAGATGCTCAAGTCCCAGAGTCAGTCCATATCCATGGTTCCACATGCACGGATTCAACCAACTGCAGATCATGTAGTACCGTTGTATTTATTGAAAATAATACTGAGTATAAGTGGACCCACGCAGTTCAAACCCACGTTGTTCAAGGGTCAACTGTAATTATTTTTCAGTTTCTCCTCTTAGACAATATGAACTTCTTTCATCACTAGACAAATCTTTTCAGAGATAAAATTACAAGGATGTACAAGGTTCAGGAATTGAGCCAAGAAGGCCCTCATCGTGGGTTAGAGGAGCAGTTTGTTCTTTCATCTTCTGTTCCTTAATTGTAGCTTGGATCATCTATTTGGCCAGTGATGCTGGTTCTGACTAGGCGTGTGCTATAGATTGAATGTCTGTGTACACCCCTCCCAAATCCATATGCTGAAGCCTAACCCCTAATGTGATGGTATTTGGAGTTGAGGCCTTTGGGGGTGACTAGGTCATGAAGGTAGAGCCCTCCTGAATGGGATTAGGGCCCTTATAAAAGAGACTCCAGGGACCTCTCTTACCCCTTCCATCAGGTAAAGATACAGCAAGAAGACCGTCTATGAATGAAGAAGCAAGGCTTCAACAGACACAGAATCTGCTGGCACTTTGATCTTGGACTTCCCAGCCTTCACAATTGTGAGAAATAAATGTTTGTTGTTTAAGCCACCTGGTCTATCATATTTCATTATAGCAGCCCAAACAACTAAGACACAATGATTGAATGCATTTTCATTGAAGATATTTGTGTCTATATTGTGTTATTAGTATTTGCTTTGCTTTTCCTGAAAGGTCTTTGTCTGGTTTTGGTATCAGGGTAATAATACTGGCCCCATACAAAGAGTTTGAAAGTATTACCTCTTCTTCTATTTTTTGGAAAAGTTTGTAAAGTTTTGTTATTAATATTTGTTCTTTCAATATTTGGTAGGTTTATCAGTAAAGTCATTTCAGCACCAGACATTCACTGTGGAAAGTTTTTAAATTATTAATTCAATCTCTTATTATAGATATATTCTTATTTTCTATTTCCTCTTGAGTTATTTTCAGTATTTTGACTTTTTCTAAAATTTTCCTATTTTATCTAAGTTGTCTTTCTAATTTGTTGTCATACATTGTTCATTATATTCACTTATAATACTTTTTAATTTCTGTAAGGTCATTAGTAATGTCCCATCTTTCACTCTGATTTCATAATTTGAGTTGCCTCTCTCTGCTTGGTCAGACTAGCTAAAAGCTTTTCAAGTTTGTCGATTTCTTTCAAAGAAGAAGCTTGATTTCACTGATTGTCTCTATTGCTTTTTCTATTTTCTATTCCATCTATTTCCATTAGAGTCTTTATTATTTCATTCCATCAGGTTGCTTTAGATTTAGTTTGCTCTTCTTTTTCTAGTTCCTTAAGGTGAAAATTAGGTTAATTATTTGAGACATTTTTTCTTTTTTAATATATGTATTTATATGTCGATGGACACTTAGGTTGCTTCCATGTCCTGGCTATTGTAAAGAGAGCTGCAATGAACACTAGGGTACATGTCTGTTTTTGAATTATAGTTTTCTCTGGAAATATGCCTAGTAGTGGGATTGCTGTGTCATATGGTAGATCTATTTTTACTTTTTTAAGGAGTCTCCTTACTGTTCTCCATAGTGGCTGTATCAATTTACATTCCCACCAACAGTACAAGAGGGTTCCCTTTTCTCCACACCCTCTCCAGCATTTATTGTTTGTAGATTTTCTGATGATGGCCATTCTGACTGGTGTGAGGTGATACCTCATTGTAGTTTTGATTTGCATTTATCTAATAATTGGTGACGTTGAACATCTTTTCATGTGTTTGTTGGCCATCTATATGTCTTATTTGGAGAACTGTCCATTTAGGTCTTTTGCCCATTTTCTGAATGGATTGTTTGTTTTTTTGATATTGAGCTGCATGAGCTGCTTGTATATTTTGGAGATTAATCCTTTGTCAGTTACTTCATTTGCAAATATTTTCTCCCATTCTGAGGGTTGTCTTTTCATCTTGTTTATGGTGTTCTTTGTTGTGAAAAAGCTTTAAAGTTTAATTAGGTCCCATTTGCTGATTTTTGTTTTTATTCTCATTATTCTAGGAGTTGGGTCAAAAAAGATCTTGCTGCAATTTATGACAGAGTGTTCTACCTATATTTTCCTCTAAGAGTTTTACAGTGTCTGGCCTTAAATTTATGTCTTTAATCCATTTTGAGTTTATTTTTGTGTATGGCATGAGGGAGTGTTCTAATTTCTTTTCATTCTTTTACAAGTAGTTGTCCAGTTTTCCCAGCACCACTTATTGAAGAGACTGACTTTGCTCCATTGTATATTCTGGCCTCCTTTGTCATAGATTAGGTGACCATAGGTGTGTGGGTTTATCTCTGAGCTTTCTAACCTGTCGCATTTGTCTATGTTTCTGTTTTTGTGCCAGTACCATATTGTCTTGATTTCTGTAGCTTTGTAGTAGAGTCTGAACTCAGGGAGCCTGATTCCTCCAGCTCTGTTTTTCCTTCTCAAGATTGCTTTTGCTCTTCAGGGTCTTTTGTGTTTCCATACAAATTGTAAAATTTTTTGTTCTACTTCTGTGAAAAATGTCATCAGTAATTTAATAGGGAGTGCATTGAATCTGTAGATTGCTTTGGGTAGTATAGTCATTTTCATAATATTGATTCTTCCAATCCAAGAACATTGTATATCTCTCCATCTGTTTGTGTCGTCTTTTTTTTGTGTGTGTGTGGTATGTGGGCCTCTCACTGTTGTGGCCTCTCCCATTGTGGAGCACAGGCTCCAGACGCGCAGGCTCAGCGGCCACGGCTCACGGGCCCAGCCACTCCGCGGCACGTGGGATCTTCCCGGACTGGGGCACGAACCTGTGTCCCCTGTATTGGCAGGCGGACTCTCAACCACTGCGCCACCAGGGAAGCCCCTGTTTGTGTCGTTTTTTATTTCTTTCTTCACTATCTTATAGTTTACTGTGTGCAGGTCTTTTGACTCCTTAGGTAGGTTTATTCCTAGGTATTTTATTCTTTTTGTTGCAGTTGTAAATGGGATTGTTTCCTTAATTTCTCTTTCTGATCTTTTGTTATTAATATATAGGAATGCAAGAGATTTTTGTGTATTAATTTTGTATGCTGACACTTTACTAAATTCATTGATTAGCTCTAGTAGTTTTCTTGTGGCATCTTTAGGATTTTCTATGTATCATGGCATCTGCAAAGTGACAGTTTTCCTTTTTTTCCAATTTGGATTCTTTTTATTTCTTTTTCTTCTCTGATTGCCGTGGGTAGGACTTCCAAAACTGTGTTGAATAATAGTGGCAAGAGTAAACAACCTTGTCTTGTTCCTGATCTTAGAGGAAATGCTTTCAGTTTTTCACCATTGAGCATAATGTTTGCTGTGGGTTTGTCATATATGGCCTTTATTATGTTGAGGTTGGTTCCCTTTATGCCCACTTTCTGGAAAGTATTTACCATAAATGGGTGTTGAATTTTGTCAAAAGATTTTTCTGCATCTATTGAGATGATCATATGGTTTTTATTCTTCAGTTTGTTAACATGGTGTATCACATTGATTGATTTGCGTATATTGAAGAATCCTTACATCCCTGGATAAATCCCAGTTGGTCATGGTGTATGATCCTTTTAATGTGTTGTTGGGTTTGATTTGCTAGTATCTTGTTGAGGATTTTTGCATCTATGTTCATCAGTGATATTGCCCTGTAACTTTCTTTTTTTGCCATATCTTTGTCTGGTTTCGGTATCAGGGTGATGGTGGCCTTGTAGAATGAGTTTGGGAGTGTTCTTCCTTCTGTTATATTTTGGAAGAGTTTGAGAAGGATAGGTGTTAGCTCTTCTCAAAATGTTTGATAGAATTCGCCTGTGAAGCCATCTGGTTCTGGGCTTTTGTCTGTTGGAAGATTTTTAATCACACTCTCAATTTCAGTGCTTGTGAATGGTCTGTTTATATTTTCTATTTCTTCCTGATTCAGTCTCAGAAGGTTGTGCTTTTCTAAGAATTGGTCCATTTCTTCTAGGTTGTCCATTTTATTAACATATAGTTGCTTGCAGTAGTTTCTTATGATGCTTTGCATTTCTGCAGTGTCAGTTGTCACTTCTCCTTTTTCATTTCTAATTCTATTGATTTGAGTCCTCTCCCTTTTTTCTTGATGATTCTTGCTAAAGGTTTGTGAATTTTCTTTATCTTCTCAGAGAACTAGCTTTTAGTTTTATTGATCTTTGCTATTGTTTTTTTGTTTCTATTTCATTCATTTCTGGTCTGATCGTCATTATTTCTTTCCTTCTACTAGCTTAGGGTTGTGTTTGTTCTTATTTCTCTAGTTACTTTAGGCATAAGGTTAGGTTGTTTATTTGAGATGCTTCTTGTTCCTTGAGTTAGGATTGTATTGCTATAAACTTCCCTGTTTGAACTGCTTTTGCTGCATCCCACAGGTTTGGGGTCATCGTGTTTTTGTTGTCATTTGTTTCTAGGTATTTTATTTCCACTTTGATTTCTTCAGTGATCTCTTGGTTATTTAGTAGCATATTGTTTAGCCTCCATGTGTTTGTATTTTTTCGTTTTTTTTTCTTTTTCCTGTAACTGATTTCTAATCTCATAGTGTTGTGGTCGGACAAGGTGCTTGATATGATTTCAATTTTCTTAAATTTACTGAGGCTTGATTTGTGACCCAAGGTGTGATCTATCCTGGAGAATATTCTATGTGCACTTGAGAAGAAAGTGTATTCTGCTGCTTTCAGATGGAATGTCCTGTAAATGTCAAAAAATTTCTATCTCATCTAATGTGTTTGTCACTTCTCCTTTTTCATTTCTAATTCTATTGATTTGAGTCCTCTCCCTTTTTTCTTGATGATTCTTGCTAAAGGTTTGTGAATTTTCTTTATCTTCTCAGAGAACTAGCTTTTAGTTTTATTGATCTTTGCTATTGTTTTTTTGTTTCTATTTCATTCATTTCTGGTCTGATCGTCATTATTTCTTTCCTTCTACTAGCTTAGGGTTGTGTTTGTTCTTATTTCTCTAGTTACTTTAGGCATAAGGTTAGGTTGTTTATTTGAGATGCTTCTTGTTCCTTGAGTTAGGATTGTATTGCTATAAACTTCCCTGTTTGAACTGCTTTTGCTGCATCCCACAGGTTTGGGGTCATCGTGTTTTTGTTGTCATTTGTTTCTAGGTATTTTATTTCCACTTTGATTTCTTCAGTGATCTCTTGGTTATTTAGTAGCATATTGTTTAGCCTCCATGTGTTTGTATTTTTTCGTTTTTTTTTCTTTTTCCTGTAACTGATTTCTAATCTCATAGTGTTGTGGTCGGACAAGGTGCTTGATATGATTTCAATTTTCTTAAATTTACTGAGGCTTGATTTGTGACCCAAGGTGTGATCTATCCTGGAGAATATTCTATGTGCACTTGAGAAGAAAGTGTATTCTGCTGCTTTCAGATGGAATGTCCTGTAAATGTCAAAAAATTTCTATCTCATCTAATGTGTTATTTACGATTTGTGTTTCCTTATTAATTTTCTGTCTGGATGATCTACCCATTGGTGTAAGTGGTATGTTAAATCCCCCACGATTATTGTGTTACTGTCGATATCCCCTTTTATGGCTGTTAGCATTTGCCTAATGTATTGATGTGCTCCTATTTTGGGTGCATAAATATTTACAATTGTTATATCTTCTTCTTTGAGTGATCCCTTGATCATTATTTAGTGTCCTTCCTTGTCTCTTGTCTTTACTTTAAAATCTATTTTGTCTGATATGAGTATTGCTACTCCAGCTTTCTTTTGATTTCCATTTACATGGAATATCTTTTTCTATCCTCTCACTTTCAGTCTGTATGTGTCCTTATCTCTCAAATGGTGTCTTGTAGACAGCATATATACAGGTCTTGTTTTTGTATCCATTCAATCAGTCTATGTCTTTTGGTTGGAGCATTTAATCCATTTACATTTAAGGTAGTTATTGATACATATGTTTCTGTTACCATTTTCTTAATTGTTTTGGGTTTGTTATTGTAAGTGTTTTCCTTCTCTTGTGTTTCCCACCTAAAGAAGTTCCTCTTGCATTTGTTGTAAAGCTGGTTTGGTGGGGCTGAATTCTCTTAGCTTTTGCTTGTCTGTAAAGCTTTTTATTTCTCCATTGAATCTGAATGAGATCCTGCTGGGTAGAGTAATCTTTGTTGTAGGTTTTTCCCTTTCATCACTTTAAATATGTCCTGCCACTCCCTTCTGGCCTGCAGAGTTTCTGCTGAAAAATCACCTGATAAACTTATGGGGATTCCCTTGTATGCTCTTTGTTGCTTTTGCCTTGCTGCTTTTAATATTTTTTCTTTGTATTTTGTTTTTGTTATTTTGATTAATTCGTGTCTCAGCATGTTTCTCCTGTATGGGACTCTCTGAGCTTCCTGGACTTGATTATTTCCTTTCCCATATTAGGGAAGCTTTCGACTATAATCTCTTCAAATATTTTCTCAGACCTCTTCCTTTCTCTTCTTCTTCTAGGACCCCTATAATTTGAATTTTGGTGCGTTTAATGTTGTCCCAGAGGTCTCTGAGACTGTACTCATTTATTTTCATTCTTTTTTCTTTATTCTGCTCCTCGGCAGTTATTTCTGCCATTCTATCTTCCAGCTCACTTATCTGTTCTTCTGTCTTAGTTATTCTGCCATTGATTCTTTCTCGACTGCGCCACCAGGGAAGCCCATTTTCTAGTATATTTTTCATTTTAGTTGTTGTGTTGTTCATCACTGACTGTTTGTTCTTTATTTCTTCTAGGTCCTTCTTAAACATTTCTGGTATCTTCTCAATCTATGCCTCCGTTTTATTTCCGAGATTTTGTATCTTCTTTGCTATCATTACTCTGAATTCTTTTTCAGGTAGATTGCCTATTTCCTCTTCATTTATTTGTTCTTGTGGGATTTTACCTTCCTCCTTCATCTGAAGCATATTTCTGTCTTCTCATTTTGTCTAACCAACTGTGCTTATGGTCTCCTTTCTGCAGGCTTCAGGGTCATAGTTCCTCTTGCTTCTGTTGTCTGCCCCCTAGTGAGTGAGGTTGGTCCAGGGCTTTGTGTAGGTGTTCTGTTGGGAAGGACTGGTGCCTGTGCTCTGGTGGGTGGAGCTGAGTCCTTTCCCTCTGATGGGCAAGGCCACATTAGTTGGTATGTTTTGGGATGTCTGTGAGTTCACTACAACTTTAGGCAGACTGTCTGTTGATGGGTGGGTCTGTGTTCCTGTCTTGCTGGTTGTTTGGTGTGAGGTGTCCAACACTGGAGCCTGCAGGCAGTTGGGGGGAGCCAGATCTTGGTGCTGAAATGGATACTTCCAGGAGAGCACACACCAATTAATATTCCCTGGGCCTGGGAATTCTCTGGCAGTCCAGCATCCTGGACTCAGCGCTCTCACCCCAGAGGCCCAGGCCAACCCCTGGTCAGGGAACCAAGAGCCCACAAGCCACACAGTGGGGCCAGAGGAAAAAGAAAGAAAAAGAAAAAAATGAAGGAAAGAAAGAGACAAACAAAACCCAAGACAAATAACAAAAACACACAGTAACAACAACACAACACACACACACAGGAAAAAAATAGAAGAAAACAGACACAGCAAATCCAAGACAAATGGTGACAACAAAACTAAACTAACAGAAACAGAGGCAGACAGAAAAGAAAAAAATCAAAACAAGAGAACAAACAAACAAACGAAAGAATTCAAAAATGAGAACAATCAATAAGGACTAAACTAACAAAAACAAAAAATGGAAAATAAAACAAAAACAGCAAACAAACCAAAAAAGCAAAGAAACAGAAAATAAACACATAAAAACAACCAAAAAAAGGAAAAAATAAAATAAAATAAAATAAAAAACACACAAAAAAAGAAAAAGAAACACAAAAGTAAAAATAGAAAAATAAAAAATATATATTTAAAAAATTAAAAATAAATTAAAAGTAATAAAACAACAACACCAACAACTGAACAAAACAAAATAAACAAAAAAAGAATACTAATAATAAGAATATTTTCCTGGGGCCTCCTCTGTCAGTGTCCTTGCTCCCACTGTGAGCCAGAGCCAATCCCCACCTCCCCAGGAGGCCTTCCAATACCTCTAGGTAGGCCTCTGGACATGCTGTGGGCACTGTGGGGCCAGCTCAGACTCCGACCTGGCTTGGCTCCCACCTGTGTTAGTCCCCAAAATCCACTGCTGCTAAGGCTAGATGGGTCTTAATTGTGGGAACATTTGTTATCCATTCAGATATTCCATAGATGCAGGACTTACCAAGCCGATCTCGGGGATTTAATCCATGGCTTGTGCAGCTGCAGGGAAATATATCCATTTCTCTTCCTTAGTCACCTGCCACTGGGGCTTAGCTTTGTTTTGGCCCTGCCTCTGTGTGTGCACCACCCTCAGGTGTCTGTTCCCCACCCAGGTGAGAGGGAGCAAAAGCAGCAGCTGATTGGGGCACACTCCCTCAGGCCCAGGATGGGCACGGAGGCCATAACTGGGGTGTGCACAAGTTCCCTGTGGTGGCAGGGACTGGCAGACAGTTGCAACAAACTGTGGTGTGCTTACTCTGGAGGGAGTCCCTCCCAGTGCCTGAGGAGGCAGGGGATGGTGTGTGGGGACTGGTGGCAGTCCTGCCCCTTTCAGGCCTCTCAACAATGGCACCTCATTTCCTAGGCAGACCACATTTTTTAAAACATATTTATAATGGCTGCTTTCAAGTGTTTTTCTGCTAAGTCCAAAATTTGGGACCTTCCAAAGACAGTTTCTATTAACTGTTTTTTTGCTATGTATGGGTTACATTTTCCTGTTTCATTACATGAATCATTTATTTTTTCTGTTATTGAAAACTGGAAATTTTATATAAAATTATATATTTATCTAAAATCTTTATCTAATTAGATATTGTTTCAATTACAGATATGGACCTCCCCCTACTCTGGAATTGTTGTTGATTTGCCATTTATTTATTTTTAGTGATTTTGCTGAACTAACTTTGTGAAGTCTATTGCCTCTGGTGTCCCTGCTCATGTTTTTTCCTTGGTTTTGTGTCTTTTAGCATGACTACATAAGGGTCAACCATGGGTCAGCATAAGACACTTATTGGCCAAAGATTGTGTTTAAACCCCTTTGCCAATTAGATTTTTACCTTTTACCATTGGATGTGTGTTTGGCTGCTATTACTGTTCAAAGAGTTTTCACTTTTGCCTCACCTTCAGTCAGGGACTATAAGCTTGAATTTTCTCTTTCAAATTGCTCCTAAGAGAAAAAAGCTTTGAGCATGCACACAATCTTCTAATTGCCATGGGTACCTGTGATTTTACTCTTAAGCCTGGCTTCCTAGGAATTGCCCCTATCAGAATAGATTAAACAGCTGGTGTTTGGTCAGTGAGACTTGGACTCTTGGTTCATGGGTCTGTGTGAGGTCTGGGAAATGTTTTAAAGACTTCTGCGTGTCATTTCTAATTGCTCTTGAGTGGGTGCAACATAGTGTTTATGTACAGCCTTCCTGACCCCAGGCTTGGCTATGATCCCAGACAGGTCTTCTTGGCTTTCCTTTCCCTAAGTACCTCTGTAAACTGCTGATTGCTCTGCACTTCCTTGTTGCTACCAGTATGATGGGGCTGTGAACGCAGTTTTAATTGCTTTGCAACAAGATCTCTATTGTTTTTGACAACATTGCTAGGCATGGAATTATCCATATTCTGTTCCAAATAAAGTTAGTGCCCTTAGGCAGAGCTAAAGAGCTTTTCATCCTTATAGCCTGCCTTTCTCCTTGCACAGCACCTCTACACAGGAACTGGAGTGACAGACTGTCCCAGAATGACATTCCTGCTCTATAAGTGGGCACTGAGGCAAAAGTAGCCTCTATTCTTCTTGGCTTGCCCCTGCTGGCGTGGAGCCTCCACCCTATAAACAGTTGTGAGTGGGACTGATCAGACTTGTGTTCTCAGCCTTCTCCAACTGGAGTAGATTTTCTACCCTATGACTAGGTGGAGGAACAGAACTCAGTCCTCTTGGCAAACCCTATCAGGAATAGACCTTCTGCAGAACAGGGCTGGAGGAGATAAGAAATGCCAGTGGCCTGCCCATCCTGGGGTGAAACCATAGCCCTAGGCTGGGAGCTGGGGCAGAGGAAGCCACATCTTCTTGGGCACATCTGTCAGGAGTAGTTCCCCAGATTTGTTTCCATAAAATATAGCTGGGAGGAAAAGAAGAAACAGGTTGTGGCTCAAGTTTAGCCACAGATTATCACTGTTATTACCTCACTTTAGTGTATTTTCTTTTTTTATCATCTTTATTGGAGTAAAATTGCTTTACAATAGTGTGTTAGTTTCTGCTATATAACAAAGTGAATCAGCTATACATATATATGTATATATATATGTATATATATATGTATATACATATATATGTATATATATCCCCATATCTCTTCCCTCTTGCATCTCCCTCCCTCCCACCCTCCTTATCCCATCCTGCTAGGTGGTCACAAAGCACCGAGCTGATCTCCCTGTGCTATGCGGCTGCTTCCCACTATCCAGAGACTTTAAATGATTGAGTTTTTTTAATAGTTTTCTCCAGTTAAATGGCTATTTTGTGGGGAAAGTCTGCCATGTAATAGGGCAAGAGAAATATAGAATGGTTATAACTCTGCCTGGTGAGAGGAACTTACCATCTTGGGATAGATAGATTGATAATTTGGACCCAATAAAATAGTGATTGATCTTTAGAAACTTCATGTCCTTTTATAACCAAATTTTCCAATAAATAAAGTGAGTCCTCTTAATAAGAGGTTAGACCAGGTGAACATAAGATCAAGTTATCTACATATTGATTGATTGAGTTAAAAGAATGAGGAAATTACAAAGCTTTGAAAATATGGTTGAGAATCTTACAGAAATATGACAGGGCTTCAGTGAAACCTTGAGACATCACAGTCCAAGTGTATTGTTGTTTATTCCATGTGAAAGCAAAAAGACAGTATGAATCAGAATAAGGGAATACTAAGGAAGGCTAAACAGAGCTCTACTACTGTGGTGAACTTGGAGGTAGAGAAACCAGCGTAGTATTTGTGTTAAGGAACCACAGAAAAACATATGCACATGATGTGATTTATATCCCTTAAGTCTTAAACATAGAATTACCCACATCCATTTGGACTTTTTACCTGGAGAATAGAGGTAGTACATTAACAGTACAAGGAATAAGTAAGCCCTTAGCTATGAAATCTGCAACAATCTCTTGTAGTCTCTTTAATGCTTAGGGTTTTAGGGGGTACTGAAGCAATTTAGGCAGAGGAATAATGGTGTCAATCTTGATTTGTAAAACTTCTATATTACTAATTTATCACATGTCTGTAGATGATGTGGAGAATATGGGGTACTGAAAAAAATAATCAGAAAATTACAGTAATTCTAAGGGTAAGAGACTTGGGGACATCAGAGTGCAGGGTAGTCAAAGGAAGCCACCATAAGATGGTTTACTGGGTCAACCAACTCCATGAAATCAAGAAAAAGACTTTCTGGTGTGCATCTAATAGTGGCTCCTCATTGAGCCAAAGGGCCCTATCCTAATAGGATAGTAGAGTTGGAAAGACCACAGAGAAACACATGTTGAGAAGTTAAGTGACCCAAAGAGATGGGTAGAGAATGTACACAACTGGCAAGTCCTACCACTGAAATCTCTTTATTACTTCAAGGAAAGTTCAAAGGAAATTGGGAAGAATTATTGGTGGAGACTGTGGTTCCAATATCTATAAAAAAATTAGGTCAGTGGCTGTGATGGTTGATTTTATGTGCCAACTTGTCTAGTCCACTGAAACACTAGTTTAAATATTGTGGTGAAGGTTTTTTTTTTTTTCAGATGAGATTAAGATTTAAATCAGTAGATTTTGAGAAAAGCAGATTAGCCCCCATAATGTAGATGGGCCTCATTCAATCACAAGAAGGCCTTAAGGGGAAAAAAGACTGACATCCCCCAAATAAGAGGGAATTGTACCATCAGACTACCTTCAGACTCAAATTGCAGGATCAACTCTTCTGTGGGTCTCCAGCCTGCTAGCCTACCTGCCAGCCTTCACAACTGCATGAGTTAATTTCTTTAACACACACACACACACACACACACACACACACACACACACTCACTATTGGTTCTGTGTCTCTGGAGGACTCTGACTAATACAGTGATCATTTACTAATAGGGTTGTTTCTCTTTGCTGAACCAAAGGCACTTAGAGACACTGAAAGATGCCTTCCTTGGAAAGGAGTCATTTTGTTCTGATTGGGCAGTTTGTTTGGCTGCCTGGTTCCTGGCCAGAACAATACAATTTAGGCCCAGTGACATTGTTCCACCAATATGTGCAAGTTTCTTCATCTATCTATGTTGTATTTGAGGAGGGCCTTTGTTTCCCTCCAGTTGTTTGTAGTATCATAAGTTTGTGTATGTAGTTTCCTCTTTGTTTATCAGATTATCCACAAAATGTTGGGATAATTGTTATAACTCATGGATGGGCAAGGTCTGCCAGTCTTTCTTCTGTTTCTGAACAGCAGCTGATATTTCAGGCTTCGTACCATTAACAACAACAACAACAACAAAAGGTAGAGATCTCTGCGGTGGTGTTAGCATTAATACCCAGCCCGCAGCATTCCTGAAAGTGGGTGCTACTCGATCTCTATAGTTAGAGATGGATTCATCTCGTCCCTGTCAACAGGATTGGATTATTCCCCAGGAAATGCTGGGGGGTGGTAAACTTCAAGGATACCATTTACAAGCTGTTCCCCTTTCACTAGGGCTACAGCATGAGCAGAGGGGGTGTTATTTCTATCAGAGTTAGATAAATTCTCATTTATAGTTATCCATATGACCTTGTCAAAGCAGGCTCTGGCACCTCCTGGTCCTACTAAAAGGTGTGCTGAGATGAATAAGAGAGCCATTTCAGTCAGCCTTTTAGTTGATGGGAAATCCCAGATTTTGCCAAATAGTTGGGGGTAAATCCTAACTACCTGTGGTTACTGTGAATTTTCATTTGTTTTGTGTCTTTAAGGCATTTTAGTTGAGGGGTTTAGTCAGGGGACTAGAAGCACAGAGAAGAATAGGGATGAAAATAAGTAACAGAACAGATGGATTAGGAAGGACTTTACCAGCATTGTACCAAAGAGTGAAGCTATGCATTAAACATTGATGGAATTAGTTACATAAAAATAAGATTATCTATGCATCTATGCATCTGTAAACCACAAAAAATTAAAAAGCAAAATCCAAGAAAAGTATTTGCAATGTATATGCCTGAATGTGGGTAAGTCTTCACACATAACTGTTAAAATCACTGAGCTAATTATTTTAAAAACATGAATACATGCTGACGAGAGTACAAAAACCAAGAATTCTCATAGAAAGTCAGTGACAGTACAAATGGGTATTATGTTTCTTGCAATATGCATCAAGTGTGTCAAGTGTTCACATCTTCCAATTCAGTAAATCTACCCCTGGAAATCAAGTATAAACAGAGATGGTGAAAAAATATGTACATATAAAAATATTCTTTTCATTTTATGGAGGAATAATCTTTGAGGATTATATCAATGTGCTTTCCTCCTACACATCTCCTTGACTGAAGTTCCCTACAAATTACTACAAATTCCCTGCAAATTATGTTTTCCACCAGAAAGCAGAAATGGGTAGTAAAAGAACAGATATCAGCTGTAAGGATTTTAAAGAGAACATTTTTATCACATTGAGTCTTGTGGCTTGAAAATCTTTACCTACTACACATTATAGTGAATACTGACGATAACACCAACAATAATAACATGATAGCTACAAGTGCCAAGCTAAGAACCTATAGGTAATTGAAGCTGGACACCACCCATGAAGCAGATGCTATTACCGCCCTCATTTAATGTCTGTGGAAACTGTGGCACACAGAGAAATAGCTGTCAAGGGTCTCAGGGTCCCTCAGAGGGTCCCTACGTTCAGGTCCCAGGTCTGTCAGACTCTAGATTGCACAGTGGTTTGCAGGATGCTTTCCAGCCCTCAATACAAGAATGAAGTAAAATACTCACTGAGGAAGAGGGTAAAACAACACACAAAACTTTTTTTAAAGTGTAATAATATAGTTGTTGCCCCCAATAAGTGCTAAATGGAAGGAATTAAAAGCAATGTAGGAAACTGTTCATAGAGTATCATTCCAGCATTATAAAAAGATGTCATAATTACAAAGAAAAACATAGGGAAGAAATCAGGCAGTTGTTCAGTTAATCAACAAATATATATTGAGAATACACTGCTAAGCACTGTTTTGTTAATGTGCTGCAAATACTACGGTGAGCAAAAACAAAGCAAAAAATACAGCTCCTGTCCTTAGAAAGGTTACATTGATACTTCCCTTTGAGACAGAGGTCACAAAGTATTTCTGCTTTCCATCTCAGGCATTAAATTTTTCACTCTTTTAGACAAAGGATTCTTTTCAGAAGAAAAATGAACAAAAATTTTGTCTTTCTCAAATGATTTTTATGACTTGGGTGACATGCTAAAATTCTGAGTTTAAAAAGCGAGATATTAGGGGACCTTCAAGATGGCAGAGGAGTAAGACGTGAAGATCACCTTCCTCCCCACAAATACATCAGAAATACATCTACACGTGGAACAACTCCTACAGAACACCTACTGAACGCTGGCAGAAGACCTCAGACTTGCCAAAAGGCAAGAAACTCCCCTCGTACCTGGGTAGGGAAAAAGAAAAAAGAAAAAAAAGAGACAAAAGAATAGGGAAGGGACCTGCACCTCTAGGAGGGAGCTGTGAAGGAGGAAAAGTTTCCACACACTAGGAAGCCCCTTCACTGGCAGAGATGGGGGTGGTGGCGGGGGTGAAGCTTCAGAGCCATGGAGGAGAGTACAGCAACAGGGGTGCAGAGGGCAAAACAGAGAGATTCCCACACAGAGGATCAGTGCCAACCAGCACTCGCCAGCCTGAGAGGCTTGTGGGCTCACCCACCAGGACGGGCAGGGGCTGGGAGCTGAGGCTCCAGCTTCTTCGGAGGTCAGACCCCAAGTAGAGGACTGGCGATGGCTGCATGAACACAGCCTGAAGGGGCTAGTGCGCCACAGCTAGCCAGGAGGGTGTCTGGGAAAAACACTGGACCTGCCTAAGAGGCAAGAGACCATTGTTTCAGGGTGTTCAAGGAGAGGGTATTCCTTCCCTGTCTGCCCACAGAAGCAGAGCACAGCCTAAATGAACTCCAGAGAGGGGCACAAACCGTGGCTACCAGCTCGGACACCAGAGTCAGGCATGAAATGATAATGCTGCTACATCAGCCACTAAGAATCCTGTGTGCAAGCACAAGTCGTTAACCACACACCCCCAGGAGCCTGTGCAGCACGACACTGCCAGGGTCCCGACATCCAGGGACCACTTCCCCAGGAGAACTCACAGCAACCTCATGCTGTTGCAACATCACACTGGCCTCTGCCACCACAGGCTCACCCCGCATTACACTTAAAACACCATAACCCTCCCTCCCTCAGGCATGAGTGAGCCAGAGCCCCCTAATTAACCACTGCTTTAACCCCGTCCTGTCTGGGCGGGAACAGAAGGCTGAGGGCAACCTACAAGAAGAGGTGAGGCCAAAAACAAAGCTGAACCCCAGGAGATGAGCGAACAAAGAACAGAAAAGGAAATCTCTCTGTGCAGCTTCAGGAACAGCAGATTAAATCCCCACAATCAACTTGAGGTGCTCTGCATCTGTGAAATACCTGAATACACAACGAATCAACCCAAAACTGAGGCAATGGACTTTGGGAGAAACTGTACACTTGGGGTTTGCTGTCTGCGAATTATTTATTTCTCATTTAGATGTTTATCGTACTATAGTTTTTAGCACTTGTTATCATTGGTGGATTGGTTTATTGCTTTGGTTGCTCTCTTCTTTTTTTATTACTTTTTTATTTTAATTATTATATTTTATATTATTTTTAACTATTTTTCTTGCTATTTTTCTCCCTTTTCTTCTGAGCTGTGTGGCTGACAGGGTCTTGATGCTCCAGCCTGCTGTCAGGCTTCAGCCTCTGAGGTGGGAGAGCCAAGCTCAGGACATTTGACCACCACAAACCTCCCGACCCCACATAATATCAATTGACGAGAGTTCTCCCAGAGATCTCTGTCTCAATGCTAATACCTAGCTCAACACAATGGTCAGCAAGCTGCAGTGCTGGATGCCCCATGTGAAACAACTAGCAAGACAGGAACACAACCACACCCAATAGCAGAGAGCCTGGTTAAAATCATACTAACTTCACAGACACACCACCAGATGAAGGCCTTCCCACCAGAAACACAATATACAGCCCCAACCACCAGAACACAGGCACCAGTACCCTCCACCAGGAAGCGTACACAAGCCACTGAAAAAATCTTACCCACCAGGTGCAGATAACAAAAACAACAAAAACTACAAACCTGCAGCCTGTGAAAGGGAAACCCCAAAACATGGTAAGTTAAGCAAAATGGGAAGACAGAGAAATATGCAGCAGATGAAGGAGCAAGGCAAAAATGCACAGACCAAACAAATGAAGAGGAAATAGGCAGTCTAGCAGAAAAAGAATTCAGAGTAATGATAGTAAAGATGATACAAAATTTTGGAAATAGAATGGAGAAAATACAAGAAACGTTTAACAAGGACCTAGAAGAACTAAAGAGCAAACAAATAATGATGAACAATGCAATAAATGAAATTTAAAATTCTCTAGAAGGAATCAATAGCAGAATAACTAAAGCAGAGTAAAGGATAAGTGACCTGGAAGATAAAATACTAGAAATAACTACCACAGAGCAGAATAAAGAAAAAACAAAGAAAAAAATTGAGGACAGTCTCAGAGACCTCTGGAAAACATTAAATGTTCCAACAATCGAATATACGGGTCCCAGAAGAAGAAGAGTAAAAGAAAGGGACTGAGAAAATATTTGAAGAGATTATAGTTCAAAACTTCCCTAATATGGGAAAGGAAAGAGCTAATCAAGTCCAGGAAGCACAGAGTCCCATACAGGACAAATCCAAGGAGAAACACGCCAAGACACATATTAATCAAACTATCAAAAATTAAATACAAAGAAAACATATTAAAAGCAGCTAGGGAAAAACAACAAATAACACACAAGGGAATCCCCATAAGGTTAACAGCTGATCTTTCAGCAGAAACTCTGCAAGCCAGAAGGAAGTGGCAGGACATATTTAAAGTGATGAAGGAGAAAAACATACAACCAAGATACCTCTACACAGCAAGGATCTCATTCAGATTTGATGGAGAAATTAAACACTTTACAGACAAGCAAAAGCTGAGAGAGTTCAGCACCACCAAACCAGCTTTACAACACATGCTACAGGAACTGCTCTAGGCAAGAAACACAAGAGAAGGAAAACACCTACAATAACAAACCCAAAACAATTAAGAAAATGGGAATAGGAACACATATATCGATAATTACCTTAAATGTAAATGGTTTAATGCTCCCACTAAAAGACATAAACTGGCTGAATGGATACAAAAACCAGAACCGTATATATGCTGTCTACAAGAGACCCACTTCAAACGTAGGGACACATACAGACTGAAAGTGAGGGGATGGAAAAAGATATTCCATGCAAATAGAAATCAAAAGAAAGCTGGGGTAGTAATTCTCATATCAGACAAAATAGACTTTAAAATAAAGACTATTACAAGAGACAAAGAAGGACACAACATAAACATCAAGGGATCAATCCAAGAAGAAGATATAACAATTGTAAATATTTATGCACCCAGCATAGGACCACCACAATACATAAGGCAAATACTAACAGCCATAAAAGGGGAAATCGACAGTAACACAATCATAGTAGGGACTTTAACACCCCACTTTCACCAATGGACACATCATCCAAAATGAAAATAAATAAGGAATCAAAAGCTTTAAATGATACATCACACAAGATGGACTTAAGTGATATTTATACGACATTCCATCCAAAAACAACACAATACACATTTTTCTCAAGTGCTCATGGAACGTTCTCCAGGATAGATGAAACCTGGGTCACAAATCAAGCTTTGCTAAATTTAAGAAAATTGAAATCATATCAAGTATCTTTCCTACCAAAACGCTATGAGACTAGATATCAATTACAGGAAAAGACCTGTAAAAAATACAAACACATGGACTCTAAACAATACACTACTTAATAACGAAGTGATCAATGAAGAAATCAAAGAGGAAATAAAAAAATACCTAGAAACAGGGGCTTCCCTGGTGGCGCAGTGGTTGCGCGTCCGCCTGCCGATGCAGGGGAACTGGGTTCGCGCCCCGGTCTGGGAGGATCCCAC
>NC_041234.1:33227103-33230988 GCF_002837175.3 Physeter macrocephalus | reverse complement strand
AGAAAAAGGAAAATAACAACAGAAACTGCAGAAATACAAAAGATCATGAGAGATTACTACAAGCAACCCAATGCCAATAAAATGGACAACCTGGAAGAAATGGAGAAAGTCCTGGCAATGCACAACCTGCCAGGACTGAATCAGGAAGAAATAGAAACCATGAACAGACCAATCACAAGCACTGAAATTGAAACTGTGATTAAAAATCTATACCTAGAAACAAATGACAATGGAGACACGACGACCAGGAACCTATGGGATGCAGCAAAAGCAGTCCTAAGAGGGAAGTTTACACCAATACAATCCTACCTTAAAAAACAGGAAACATCTCGAATAAACAGCTTAACCTTGCACCTAAAGAAATTATAGAAAGAAGAAGAAAAAAACCCCAAGTTAGCAGAAGGAAAGAAATCATAAAGACAAGATCAGAAATAAATGAAAAAGAAATGAAGGAAATGATAGCAAAGATCAATAAAACTGAAAAATGGTTCTTTGAGAAGATAAACAAAATTGATAAACTATTAGCCAGTCTCATCAAGAGAAAAGGGGAGAAGACTCAAATCAATAGAATTAGAAATGAAAAAAGGAGAAGTAACAACTGACACTGCAGAAATACAAAGGATCAAGAGAGACTACTACCAGCAACTCTATGCCAATAAATTGGACAACCTGGAAGAAATGGACAAATTCTTAGAAAAGCACAACCTTCTAAGACTGAACCAGGAAGAAATAGAAAATATAAACATATCAATCACAAGCACTGAAATTGAAACTGTAATTAAAAATCTTCCAACAAACAAAAGCCCAGGACCAGATGGCTTCACAGGAGAATTCTATCAAACATTTAGAAAAGAGCTAACACTTACACTTATCCTTCTCAAACTATTCCAAAAATTGAAGAAGAGGGAACATTCCCAAACTCATACTACGAGGGCACCACCACCCTGATACCAAAACCAGACAAAGATGTCACAAAGAAAAAACCACAGGCCAATATCACTGATGAACATACAGGCAAAAATCCTCAACAAAATACTAGCAAACAGAATCCAGCAGCACATTAAAGATTATAAACCATGATCAAGTGGGGTTTATTCCAAGAATGCAAGGATTCTTCAAAATACGCACATCAATCAATGTGACACACCATATTAACAAATTGAAGGAGAAAAACCATAAGATCATCTCAATAGATGAAGAGAAAGCTTTCGACAAAATTCAACACCCAGTTATGATAAAAACCCTGCAGAAAGTAGGCATAGAGGGAACTTTCCTCAACATAATAAAGGCCATATATGACAAACCCACAGCCAGCATTGTTCTCAATGGTGAAAAACTGAAACCATTTCCACTAAGATCAGGAACAAGACACTCTTATTCAACATAGTTTTGAAAGTTTTAGCCACATCAGAGAAGAAAAGGAAATAAAAGGAATCCAAATCGCAAAGGAAGAAGTAAAACTGTCACTGTTTGAAGATGACACGATACTATATATAGAGAATCCTAAAGATGCTACCAGAAAACTACTAGAGCTAATCAACGAATTTGGTAAAGTAGCAGGATACAAAATTAATGCACAGAAATCTCTGGCATTCTTATACACTAATGATGAAAAATCTGAGAGTGAAATTAAGAAAACACTCCCATTTACCATTGCAACAAAAAGAATAAAATATCTAGGAATAAACCTACCTAAGGAGACAAAAGACTTGTATGCAGAAAACTATAAGACACTGATGAAAGAAATTAAAGATGATACAAATAGGTGGAGAAATATACCATGTTCTTGGATTGGAAGAATCAACATTGTGAAAATGTATGCAGAATATTATAAGAAACTGATGAAAGAAATTAAAGATGATACAAATAGATGGAGAGATATACTATCTTCTTGGATTCTAAGAATTAAAATTGTGAAAATGACTCTACTACCTAAAGCAATCTACAGAATCAATGCAATCCCTATCAAACTACCACTGGCATTTTTCACAGAACTATAACAAAAAATTTCACAATTTGTATGGAAACACAAAAGACCCCGAATAGCCAAAACAATCTTGAGAAAGAAAAATGGGGCTGGAGGAATCAGGCTCCCTGACTTCACACTATACTACAAATCTACAGTAATCAAGAGAGTATGGTACTTGCACAAAAACAGAAATATAGATCAATGGAACAGGATAGAAAGCCCATAGATAAACCCATGCACATATGGTCATCTATCTTTGATAAAGGAGGCAAAAATATACAGTGGAGAAAAGACAGTCTGTTCAATAAGTGGTGTTGGGAAACTGGACAGGTATATGTAAAAGTATGAGATTAGAACACTCCTTAACACCATACACAAAAATAAGCTCAAAATGGATTCAAAAACTAAATGTAAGGCCCAACACTATCAAACTCTTAGAGGAAATCATAGGCAGAACACTGTATGACATAAATCACAGCAAGATCTTTTTTGACCCACCTCCTAGAGAAATGGAAATAAAAACAAAAATAAACAAATGGGATCTAATGAAACTTAAAAGCTATTGCACAGCAAAGGAAACCATAAACAAGACCAAAAGACAACACTCAGAATGGGAGAAAATATCTGCAAATGAAGCAACTGACAAAGGATTAATCTCCAAAATTTACAAGAGCTCATGCCGATCAATAAAAAAAAAAACAAAAAACCCAACCTAAATATGGGCAGAAGACCTAAATAGACATTTCTCCAAGGAAGATATACAGATTGCCAACAAACACATGAAAGAATGCTCAACATCATTAATCATTAGAGAAATGTAAATCAAAACTACAATGAGATATCATCTCACACCGGTCAGAATGGCCATCATCAAAAAATCTAGAAACAATAAATGCTGGAGAGGGTGTGGAGAAAAGGGAACACTCTTGCACTGCTGGTGAGAATATAAATTGATACAGCCACTATGGAGAACATTATGGAGGTTCCTTTAAAAACTACAAATAGAACGACCATACAACCCAGTAATCCCACTACTGTGCATATACCCTGTGAAAACCATAATTCAAAAAGAGTCATGTACCAAAATGTTCATTGCAGCTCTATTTACAATAGCCAGGACATGGAAGCAACCTAAGTGTCCAACATCAGATGAATGGATAAAGAAGATGTGGCACATAAATAGAATGGAATATTACTCAGCCATAAAAAGAATCGAAATTGAGTTATTTGTAGTGAGGCGGATGGACCTAGAGTCTGTCCTATAGTATAAAGTAAGTCGGAGAAAAAAAGACAAATACCGTATGCTAACAAATATATATGGAATCTAAGAAAAAAAATGTCATGAAGAACCTAGGGGTAAGACGGGAAAAAAGACACAGACCTACTAGAGAATGGACTTGAGGATATGGGGGAGAGGGAAGCGTAAACTGTGACAAAGTGAGAGAGTGGCATGGACATATATAAACTAACAAACGTAAAATATATAGCTAGTGGAAAGCAACCACATAGCATAGGGAGATCAACTTGGTGCTTTGGGACCACCTAGAGGGGTGGGATAGGTAGGAAGAGAGGGAGGGAGACACAAAAGGGAAGAGATATGGGAACATATGTATATGTATAACTGATTCACTTTGTTATAAAGCAGAAAATAACACATCATTCTAAAACAATTATACTCCAATAAAGATGTAAAAAAAAAGATGAGATCAGAAATAAATGAAAAACAAATGAAGTAAACAATAGCAAAGATCAATAAAACTAAAAGCTGCTTCTTTGAGAAGATAAACAAAATTGATAAGGCATTAGACAGACTCATGAACAAAAAAAAGGGAGAACACTCAAATCAATAGAATTAGACATGAAAAAGGAGAAGTAACAACTGACCCTGCAGAAATACAAAGGATCATGAGAGATTA
>NC_041234.1:33222544-33227029 GCF_002837175.3 Physeter macrocephalus | reverse complement strand
TTAGAGAAGAGCTAACACCTATCCTTCTCAAACTCTTCCAAAATATAGCAGAGGGAGGAACACTCCCAAACTCATTCTACGAAGACACCATCATCGTGATACCAAAACCAGACAAAGATGTCACAAAGAAAGAAAACGACAGGCCAATATCACTGATGAACATAAACGTAAAAATCCTCAACAAAATACTAGCAATCAGAATCCAATAGCACATTAAAAGGAGGATACACCATAATCATGTGGGGTTTATCTGAGGAATGCAGGGATTCTTCAATATAAGCAATTCAATCAACGTGATACACCATATTAACAAATTGAGGGAGAAAAACCATATGATCATCTCAATAAATGCAGAGAAAGCTTTCGACAAAATTCAACACCCAGTTATGATAAAAACCCTGCAGAAAGTAGGCATAGAGGGAACTTTCCTCAACATAATAACGCCATATATGACAAACCCACAGCCAACATCATCCTCAATGGTAAAAACCTGAAACCATTTCTACTAATATCAGGAACAAGACAAGTTTGCCCACTCTCACCACTATTATTCAAAATTGTTTTGGAAGTTTTAGCCACAGCAATCAGAGAAGAAAAAGAAATAAAAGGAATCCAAATTGGAAAAGAAGAAGTAAAGCTGTCACTGTTTGAAGATGACATGATAGTATACATAGAGAATCCTAAAGACACTATGAGAAAACTACTAGAGCTAATCAACGGATTTGGTAAAGTAGCAGGATACAAAATTAATGCACAGAAATCTCTGGAATCCCGATACACTAATGATGAATATTCTGAAAGTGAAATTAAGAAAACACTCCCATTTACCATTGCAACAAAAAGAATAAAATATCTAGGAATAAACCTACCTAAGGAGACAAAACACCTGTACACAGAAAACTATAAGAGACTGATGAAAGAAATTAAAGATGGTACAAATGGATGGAAAGACATACCATGTTCTTGGATTGCAAGAATCAACATTGTGAAAATGACTCTACTACCCAAAGAAATCCACAGATTCAATGCAATCCCTATAAAACTACCAATGGCATTTTTCAAACAACTAGAACAAAAAATTTCACAATTTGTATCGAAACACAAAAGACCACGAAGAGCCAAAGCAATTTTTAGGACAAAAATGGAGCTGCAGGAATCAGGCTCCTTGACTTGAGATGATACTACAAAGCTACAGTAAACAAGACACTATGGTACTGGAACAAAAACAGAAATATAGATCAATGCAAAAGGATAGAAAGCCCAGAGATTAACCCACGCACATATGGTCATCTTATCTTTGATAAAGGAGGCAAGAATATACAGGGGAGAAATGACAGACTCTTCAATCAGTGGTGCTTGGAAAACTAGAGGGGTACATGTAAAAGTATGAAATTGAAACACTCCCTAACACCGTACACAAAAATCAAATCAAAATGGATTAAAGACCTAAATGTAAGACCCAACACTATCAAACTCTTAGAGGAAATCATAGGTAGAACACTGTATGACATAAATCACAGCAAGATCTTTTTTGACCCACCTCCTAGAGAAAAGGAAATAAAAACAAAAATAAACAAGTGGGAACGTATGAAACTTAAAGCTTTTGCACAGCAAAGGAAACCATAAACAAGACCAAAAGAAAATGCTGGAGAGGGTGTGGAGAAAAGGGAACACTCTTGTACTGTTGGTGAGAATGTAAATTGATACAGCCACTATGGAGAACAGTACGCAGGTTCCTTAAAAAAGTACTGATAAAACTACCATACGACACAGCAATCTAACTACTGGGCATATACCCTGAGAAAACCATAATTCAAAAAGAGTCATGTACCAAAATGTTAATTGCAGCTCTATTTACAATATCCAGGACATGGAATCAACCTAAGTGTCCATCAACAGATGAATGGATAAAGAAGATTTGGCACATATATACAGTGGAATATTACTCAGCCATAAAATGAAACTAAATTGAGTTATTAATAGTGAGATGGATGGACCTAGAGACTGTCATACAGAGCAAAGTAAGTCAGAAAAAGAAAAACAAATATCGTATGCTAACACATATATATGTAATCTAAGGGGAAAAAAAGGTCATGAAGAACCTAGGGTAAGACGGGAAAAAAGACACAAAGCTACTAGAGAATGGACTTGAGGATATGGGGAGGGGGAACGGTAAGCTGTGACAAAGAGAGATAGTGGCATGGACACATATACACTACCAAACATAAAATATATAGCTAGTGGGAAGCAGCAGCATAGCACAGGAAGATCAGCTAGGTGGTTTGTGACCACCTAGAGGGGTGGCATAGGGAGGGTGGGAGGGAGGGAGACGGAAGAGGGAAGAGATATGGGAACATATGTACATGTATAACTGATTCACTTTGTTATAAAGCAGAAACTGACACACCATTGTAAAGCAATTATACTTCAATAAAAATGTTAAAAAGAATTAAATACAAAGAAAAAAAATTAAAAGCAACAAGGGAAAAAACAAATAACATACAAGGAATCCCCATAAGGTTAACAGCTGTTCTTTCATCAGAAACTCTGCAAGCCAGAAGGGAGTGGCAGGACATATTTAAAGTGATGAAAGGGAAAAAGCTACAACCAAGATTACTCTACCCAGCAATGATCTCATTCAGATTCAACAGAGAAATCAAAATCTTTAGAGACAAGCAAAAGCTCAGAGAATTCAACATCACCAAACCAGCTTTACAACAAATGCTAAACGAACTTCTCTAGGCAGGAAACACAAGAGAAGGGAAAGACCTACAATTACAAACCCAAAACAATTAAGAAAATGGTAATAGAAACATACATATCAATAATTACTTTAATTGTAAATGGATTAAATGCTTCAACCAAAAGACATAGACTGGCTGAATGGATACAAAAAAAAGACCCATATATATGCTGTCTACAAGAGACCCACTTCAAACCTAGGGACACATAGAGACTGAAAGTGAGGGGAATGAAAAAGATATTCCATGCAAATAGAAATCAGAAGAAAACTAGAGTAGCAATTCTCATAACAGACAAAATAGACTTTAAAATAAAAACTATTACAAGAGACAAAGAAGGACACTACATAATGATCAAGGGATCGATCCATGAAGAAGATATAACAATTATAAATATATATGCACCCAACATAGGAGCACCTCAATACATAAGGCAAACGCTAACAGCCAAAAAAATGAAAATCAACAGTAACACAAACATTGTACGGGGCTTGAACACCCCACTTTCACCAATGGACATATCATCCAAAATGAAAATAAATAAGGAAACACAAGCTTTAAATGATACATTAAACAAGATGGAATAGTTGATATTGATAGGACATTCTATCCAAAAACAACAGAATACACTTTCCTCTCAAGTGCTCATGGAACATTCTCCAGGAGAGATCAAAACTTGGGTCACAAATCAAGCCTTGCTAAACTTAAGAAAATTGAAATCATATCAAGTATCTTTTCCAACCACAACACTACGAGACTAGATATCAGTTACAGGAAAAAAATATGTAAAAAATATAAACACATGGAGGCTAAACAATACACTACTTAATAACCAAGAGATTACTGAAGAAATCAAAGAGGAAATCAAAAAATACCTAGAAACAAATGAAAATGAAGACACAACAAAAAAACCTATGGGATGCAACAAAAGCATTTCTAAGAGGGACGTTTATAGCAATACAATCCTACCTCAAGAAACATCTCAAATAAATAACCTAACCTTACATCAAAACTAATTAGAGAAAAAAGAACTAAATAAAACCAAAGTTAGCAGAGGGAAAGAAATCATAAAGATCAAATCAGAAATAAATGAAAAAGAAATGAAGGAAACAATAGCAAAGATCAATAATACTAAAAGCTGGTTCTTTGAGAACATAAAGAAAATTGATAAACCATTAGCCAGATTCATCAAAATAAAAGGGAGAAGATTCAAATCAATAGAATTTGACATGAAAAAGGAGAAGTAACAACTGACAATGCAGAAATACAAAGGATCATGAGAGATTATTACTAGAAACTATATGCTAAAAAAATGGACACCTGGAAGAAATGGACCAATTCTTGGAAAAGCACAACCTTCTGAGACTGAACCAGGAAGAAATAGAAAATATAAACAGACCAATCACATGCACTGAAATTGAAACTGTGATTAAAAATCTTCCAACAGACAAAAGCCCAGGACCACATGGCTTCTCAGGCGAATTCTACCAAACATTTAGAGAAGAGCTAACACCTACCTTCTCAAACTCTTCCAAAATACAGCAGAGGGAAGTACACTACCAAACTCATTCTACGAGGCCTCCATCACCGTGATACCAAAACCATACAAAGATGTCACAAAGAAAGAAAACTACAGGCCAATATCACTGACGAACATAGATGCAAAAATCCTCAACAAAATACTAGCAAACAGAATCCAACAGCACATTTAAAGGATCATACACCATGATCAAGTGGGGTTTAT
>NC_041234.1:33220935-33222465 GCF_002837175.3 Physeter macrocephalus | reverse complement strand
TAGATGCAGAAAAAGCTTTTGACAAAATTCAACGCCCATTTATGATAAAAACCCTCCAGAAAGTAGACATAAAGGGAACTTACCTCAACACAATAAAATCCATATAGGACAAACCTACAGCAAACATTGTTCTCAACGGTGAAAAAAAGAAACCATTTCCTCTAAGATCAGGAACAAGACAAAGATGCCCACTCTCACCAATATTATTCAACATAGTTTTGGAAGTTTTAGCCACATCAATCAGGGAAGAAAAAGAAATAAAAGGAATCCAAATCGGAAAAGAAGAAGTAAAGCTGTCACTGTTTGCAGATGACATGATACTATACACAGAGAATCCTAAAGATGCTAACAGAAAACTACTAGAGCTAATCAATGAATTTGGTAAAGTAGCAGGATACAAAATTAATGCACAGAAATCTCTTGCATTCCTATACACTAATGATGAAAAATCTGAAAGAGAAATTAAGGAAACACTCTCATTTACCATTGCAACAAAAAGAATAAAATACCTCGGAATAAACATACCTAAGGAGACAAAAGACCTGCATGCAGAAAACTATAAGACTCTGATGAAAGAAATTAAAGATGATACAAAGAGATGGAGAGATATACCATGTTCCTAGACTGGAAGAATCAACATTGTGAAGATGACTATACTACCCAAAGCAAACCACAGATTCAGTGCAATCCCTATCAAATTACCAACGGCAGTTTTCACAGAACTAAAACAAAAAATTGCACAATTTGTATGGAAACACAAAAGACCTCGAATAGCCAAAGCAATCTTGAGAAAGAAAAGTGGAGCTGGAGGAATCAGGCTCCCAGACTTCAAACTATACTACAAAGCTACTGTATACAAGACTGTATGGTACTGGCACAAAAACAGAAATATAGATCAATGGAACAGGATAGAAAGCCCACAGATAAACCCACACACATATGGTATCCTTATCTTTGACAAAGGAGGCAAGAACATACAATGGAGAAAAGACAGCCTCTTCAATAAGTGGTGCTCAGCAAACTGGACAGATACATGGAAAAGAATGAAATTAGAACACTCCCTAACACCATACACAAAAATAAGCTCAAAATGGATTAAAGACATAAATGTAAGGCCAGAAACTATAATACTCTTAGAGGAAAACATAGGAAGAACACTCTTTGACACAAATCACAGCAAAAATCCTTTTTGACCTACTTCCTAGAGAAATGGAAATAAAAACAAAAATAAACAAATGGAACCTAATGAAACTTAAAAGGTTTTGTACAGCAAAGGAAACCATAAACAAGATGAAAAGACAACCTTCAGAATGGGAGAAAATATTTGCAAATGAAGCTACTGACAAAGGATTAATCTTCAAAATATACAAGTAGATTGTGCAGCTCAATATCAAAAAACAAACAACCCAATTCAAAAATGGGCAGAAGACCTAAATAGACATTTCTCCAAAGAAGATATACAGATTGCCAACAAACACATGAAAGAATGCTCAACATCATTAATCATTAGAGAAATGCAAATCAAAACGA
>NC_041234.1:33218790-33220849 GCF_002837175.3 Physeter macrocephalus | reverse complement strand
ACAGTATAGAGGTTCCTTAAAAAACTATAAATAGAACAACATACAACCCAGCAATCCCACTACTGGGCATATACCCTGAGAAAACCATAATTCAAAAGGAGTAATGTACCACAATGTTCATTGCAGTTCTATTTACAATAGTCAGGAGATGGAAGCAACCTAAGTGTCCATCATCAGGAGAATGGATAAAGAAGATGTGGCACATATATACAATGGAATATTACTCAGCCATAGAAAGAATCAAAATTGAGTTTTTTGTAGTGATGTTGATGGACCTCGGGTCTGTCATACAGAGTGTAGTAAGTCAGAAGGAGAAAAACAAGTACCATATACTAACACATATATATGGAATCTAAAAAAAATTTTTAATGGTTCTGATGAACCTAGGGGCTGGACAGGAATAAAGACACGGAGGTAGAGAATGGACTTTGAGGACACGGGGAGGTGGGAAGTTAAGCTGAAACTAAGTGAGAGATTAGCACTGACATATATACACTACCAAATGTAGAATAGCTAGCTACTGTGAAGCAGCTATGTAACACAGGAAGATCAGCTTGGTGCTTTGTGACCACTTAGAGGGGTGGGATAGGGAGGGTGAGAGAGATGCAAGAGTGAGGGGATATGGGGATATATGTATACATATAGCTGATTCACTTTGTTATACAGCAGCAGCTAACACAACAATGTAAAGCAATTATACTCCCATAAAGTTGTTAAAAAAATAAAAGGGAGATATTCAAGTCATGATGCAATAGGATCCTCATGTTTAAAGTTCACATTTATGAATGAAAAACCTCTAAGGAAACTTATCATGAAATATTATCAGTGGTTATCACCGGGTAATGGGATTGTGGATAAGACTAGCTTTCTTTGTTACACTTTATCTGCATTCCAAATTTCTTATATTGAGGTCCAGTGACTTTAATAACGAGAGAATATATTTTATCATATGTAAAACCCAGGTCCATAAAACACAGGAAAACCCAGGGTAAACCCTTAACAAGACCATTCAGAGAAACAGAAATACAAGTTGCTAAGGAACAAAGGCAGCTCCGTGGGAGAAAGGTCAATTTGAAAAGCAAAAGGGTTCTGTTCCTGGGCGGTGAGTTTTCAGAAGGGACCACACTAAGGGAGCAGATCCAGCCTTAGGACTGGCCTAGCCCGCGCAGAGTCCAAAAGCGGCCGACTTTTTCGCGGAAAAGGCTCCTTGGCGTTTTTTAAAGCACGAAGGGAGGGGCCGGAGGCGGGCAAGACTGCTGCACAGTGCAACACTGCCATCTAGGCTCTAATGAGATTAACTGCCACCAATCCCAGAGAAAAAATTCATCTTTTCCGCTGGTTTTCCGCGCAGAGCCCTGGAGGTCGTGGATGCGGAAGCCAAGCGGGATGCCAGTGTTGACCACAGAAGTGCAGGGAACCCGCCGAACTGTCCGCCGCACTGAAGCCTTCCCTAGTCGGGCCCCCAGAACCATAGCAACAGGGGCAGGAAGTCCCGGCGCCCAGAAAGGACGAAAGTCCAGGGACGGGGCTGCGCTCCGATTGGTGGGTTTTGAGCCTGCGCGCGGGAGTCCATTGAGGTTACTGCCACTCTCCCTGACAGGATCTCTTAGTTCTTTCCTGGACCCTGCTGTAATCTGTTGGCTAAGGGACTGGACCGGTGACGTCCGGGTCCCGTCGCCCACTGCCCCAGCCCCCCACATGCGGGATCTGTACCAATCCCCTGGACATTCTCCTCCCGCCCAACCCGGCGTGTAAACGCACTCGCCCCGTGGCACAGTGAACTGTGCTCTTCTCAGCCCTCACTCTTCTGATCCGTCCCGGCGACCTCAGTGCCCGCGAGGCTCAGCCGGTCACCCCGGAGCCTCTCCGACCTCAGCGATGTTCTTCTCCTCCCCCGAGCATCCCCCTCCTGCCCACGGTCACGCCCTGGGCATCAGGAAAGACCGCGGCCCTCATGGTGTATAGCATTCCTCCCTCTCATCACTCCCAACACGACGTCCTGTCCTCCAGCTCCCTCGCTCTACTGCCTCTGCATTGATAGCCCCAACCTCCTGGAAAC
>NC_041234.1:33211569-33215327 GCF_002837175.3 Physeter macrocephalus | reverse complement strand
TACATTTTCACTAAGTCTTTTTCTGTGCTTCCTTACCACCTTCTGTGAGATACTGCATACCATGGCTAAGGGCTCCAGCTCAACAGCCATTGCAATCAAGTAAGAATACATTTTTGAAGGTTTCTTGAAATGATACATTTCTTTTAATTACAGGGCACCAATTGGATAATGTAACTTAGGCAGTGGATGAACTAGAGAGAGGCTATCTGACCATATTCCTACCTCTGCATCCTGAGACTCCTGAAAGACAGGGTTTGTCTTGTCTTTCTCCTTTTGGACTGCGGAGAATCGTGATTGTCCTCTTTATCATGATTCCTTCTTCTTTTCCTGAAACTAAACCACAAGAGAGAGGAGAAAATATCACCCAACAATTGATCTTTTGGACACTTAATTTGCGAGCCAGTGGCATACATATATGTGAAATCTTGTCAGAGAAAATACAAGTCATCATCTGCTACTCCAATAATTTAAAGTCAGAAGCACACATCACCCGGCACGAAGAAGGAAAATATGAAACAGGAACTCTAAGTTGAAAAGTCAAGCTGTAAATTTCATTTCTAAACATTAGCTTCATAATTTTAAATGACTCTTGGGAATAAAATAAGAACAGGAAGAATTTAATAGCTACATTTTCAGCATCTTCCTCAGTAGGTCCATTGTCTTCGTTTCCTGAAGTTACAATTCCACGTTAAGTGATTTTTAACCCCTTCTACATAGCACTTAAGACAGATGTGGCTGCCTGAGTCTATTTACTGTTAATGCTCCTGTGAAAGTGGTATAGGGACAGACAACGGAGAGACTCTCCAAGTGTGCTGTTGGCCAATTATTGTTGCTGTACCAACTACTATTATGACATAATGCTTACTTCACTAGATTGTCATCATGAGATTGTGACGGATTACTAACTTGAAATACAGCCTCTCAAAAATGTTTCTAACGGTTGGTAAGATTACATCTTCAGCCCCAATTCCCCTCTCAGTAAGTAATCAGATTGAAGCATTTGACAGTGCAGTTCTTGCAGACACCCTATAATTGAACAGACATTCTTCCAAGCCATCTACTTAGAGAGTACTTTTAAGTTTATGGTACCCCTAAGGATAGCTGAGTCTACCCATTTTTACAATTTCATTTCTCTTCAATCTTTCTCCCATCTCTGGGAGACTGAGTACTGATCCCATAAACCAGTGATTTCAAACTCTTTGTTAAAGTAAAAGAAACTCCTTTCTTAACAAAACAAACATACAAACAAACAAACAAAAAGCAGCAATAAATAAGAGAAAAAAGAGGAGTCACTGCACTGAAAACACAGGCTCTTTACCCACACCCTCCCCTGGATCCCCCTCCCTGTGCTACCCATTAGCTTAGCCTGACTCTTCTTAAAACTGAGGAAACAGCAGGCCCAAAGAAGCAAAGTGACTCAGAGTAAAATAAAAGGCTGGTAGAGCTGGAACTGCAAGGGAAGTTCTCTTGAGCCCTGGCCCAAGGCCCTCCACAAAGCCCTACAGGAGGAAAACTTTAGTAAAGAACTGCACGTCCAATCAAACGATGTCTTAATGATAAAGAAAGTGTCAGGATAAATTAATTCAGATAATATGTGTGCAGTGCTGTTACAAAAACTTTTTTTTCGGTAGAAAATATGTGCTATTTTTTCAGATGTATGAGCATGCCAAGGAACCTTCAGAAATGTTCGCTGGACTTGGTTAGGAGAAAGACCATTGCAATCAGTTCAGACTTCATTCGTACATACTGCTTATTGTCCAGTGACTGTGTTCCTAATTCCAAAAGCACGTCCGTAATTGGGCCCCTACATTCATATTTAAGACCAGAGAACACACTAGTACCAGCCGAAGCGGCCCTGGCCATATTGGCGGAAGAAGCAAAGTGGGATGATGGTGAGGACCAGAGATGGACGGGTACAGGCCACAGTTGCCCAGACAAACCTTTCCGGCACTGCAGCCTTCCTTAGTCCCGCTCCCGGAACCATGGCAACAGGGGCAGGAAGTCCTGGTGCCCCGGAAAGTCGCGAGCCCGGGGGGCGGGGCTGCGCGTCGGTGGGCGGGTTCTGGGCCTGCGCACCTGTGCCCAGTAACGTCAGTGCCAGTCTCCCGGCCCGGGTCCGCTAGAAGTTTCCTCCCGGGCCCTGTTTCGAACTCTCGGCTAAGTGACCTGACCGGTGATGTCTGGGTCCCGTCGCCCACTGCCCCAGCCCCCCCACGTGCGGGACCGGTACCAATCCCCTGGTCATTCTCCTCCCGCCCACCCCCGGCCTGTAAACGCGCTCGTCCCGTGGCACATTCACCGTGCTCCTGTGAGCCCTCACTCTTCTGATCCGTCCCGGCGACCTCAGTGCCCACGAGGCTCAGCCGGTCGCCCCGGAGCCTCTCCGACCTCAGCGATGTTCTTCTCCTCCCCACCCCAGCATCCCCCTGCCCACGGTCACGCCCTGGGCATCAGGAAAGACCGCGGCCCTCATGGTGTATAGCATTCCTCCCTCTCATCACTCCCAACACGACGTCCTGTCCTCCAGCTCCCTCGCTCTACTGCCTCTGCATTGATAGCCCCAACCTCCTGGAAACTGCCTGCTCACCGACCACACATCCTTCCACACCGTCCGCCAGGCCCCTCCTTACTCCGCGGACCCAGGGCTGGAAACTGTCCCCCACAAACACACCTCCTGTGCTCCTTGCACCCTCCTCCCTACTCACCCCCTGCCTGTATCTGAGCAACTCAGCACTGAGGACGAAACTTTGAAACTTTACGGAATTGTTTTATCTTAAATCCATGACCGGGGAGAATTGCTTTACATTTTCACTCTCACCTACAATACTACATTACACACTGGCAACCCTCCTCCATTCTAATGACCACCAGTCTCAGCCCGCCCCCCACCCCCATAATTCGTGGAGAAGACAGAAAGAGAATGGAAGGCTTTGAAAGCCAGGCTGAGGGGATTGAATTTTATGTAGTGGACACTGGAGAACAAGTGACCTGGGGTTTCTCTGTTATTATAGCCCTACCCCCGAGCCTATTGTTAGGAGATGCTGTGATGCAGTGAAAGGGGTTTTTCTTTTCTTTTTTTAAATTTAATTTTATTTGTTTGTTTTAATTTTTTTATTTTAAGAGTAGGGAAAAGTTTTACTTGAGCCAAACAGAGGACTTTAGCCCAGAAGCCAGCTTCCCAGATTACCTTGAGAAACTTCTCTGAAGAAGCATGGTTTTCAGCACAGTTTTATGTCTTGTCAGAAGAAAGAACATTAAACAAGTCAGGGACACATTTCTTCAAGGTTTCAAAAAAAACAAACATACCAGCACATACATAGCTAATCAGTATGGCCTTGGCACCTAGTAAGGGAAACTTTTTTTAATTTTCTTTATTTAATTAAATTATTTTTTATAGAGAAGGTTCTTATTAGTCATCAATTTTATACACATCAGTGTATACATGTGAATCCCAATCAGACAATTCATCACACCACCACAACCACCACCACCCTGCTTTCCCCACTTGGGGTCCATACGTTTGTTCTCTACATCTGTGTCTCAATTTCTGCCCTGCAAACCGGTTCATCTGTACCATTTTTGTAGGTTCCACATATATGCTTTAATACACGATATTTGTTTTTCTCTTTCTGATTTACTTCACTCTGTATGACAGTCTCTAGATCTATCCACGTCTCAACAAATGACCGAATTTCGTTCCTTTTTATGGCTGAGTAATATTACATTGTATATATGTTCCACATCTTCTTTATCCATTC
>NC_041234.1:33209584-33211238 GCF_002837175.3 Physeter macrocephalus | reverse complement strand
CTTTTTGAATTATGGTTTTCTCAGGGTATATGCCCAGTAGTGGGATTGCTGGGTCATATGGTAATTCTATTTTTAGATTTTTAAAGAACTTCCATACTGTTCTCCATAGTGGCTGTATCAATTTACATTCCCACCAACAGTGCAAGAGGGTTCCCTTTTCTCCACACCCTCTCCAGCATTTGTTGTTTGTAGATTTTCTGATGATGCCCATTCTAACTGGGGTGAGGTGATACCTCATGGTAGTTTTGATTTTCATTTCTCTAATAATTGGTGATGTTGAGCAGCTTTCCATGTGCTCCTTGGCCATCTGTATGTCTTCTTTGGAGAAATGTCTATTTAGGTCTTCTGCCCAAGTTTGGATTGGGTTGTTTGTTTTTTTTAATATTGAGCTGCATGAGCTGTTTATATATTTTGGAGATTAATCCTTTGTCCATTGATTCGTTTGCAAATATTTTCTCCCATTCTGAGGGTTGTCTTTTCATCTTGTTTATGGTTTCCTTTGCTGTGCAAAAGCTTTGAAGTTTCATTAGGTCCCACATTTAGGTCTCTAATCCATTTTGAGTTTATTTTTGTGTATGGTGTCAAGGAGTGTTGTAATTTCATTCTTTTACATGTAGCTGTCCAGTTTTCCCAGCACCACTTATTGAAGAGACTGTCTTTTCTCCATTGTATATCCTTGCCTTCTTTGCCATAGACTAGTTGCCCATAGCTGCATGGGTTTATCTCTGGGCTTTCTATCCCGTTCCATTGATCTATGTTTCTGTTTTTGTGCCAATACCATCTTGTCTTGATTACTGTAACTTTATAGTATAGTCTGAAGTCGGGGAGTCTGATTCCTCCAGCTCTGTTTATTTCCCTCAAGATTGCTTTGGCTATTCGGGGTCTTTTGTGGCGACATACAAATTTTAAGATGATTTGTTCTAGTTCCGTAAAAAATGCCATTGGTAATTTGATAGAGATTACATTGAATCTGTAGATTTCTTTCGGTAATATAGTCATTTTCACAATATCGATTCTTCCAATCCAAGAATGTGGTATATCTCTCCATTTGTTAGTATTATCTTTAATTTCTTTCATCAGTGTCTTATAGTTTTCTGCATACAGGTTTTTGTCTCCCTAGGTAGGTTTATTCCTAGGTGTTTTATTCTTTTTGTTGCAATGGTAAATGGGAGTGTTTCCTTCATTTCTCTTTCAGATTTTTCATCATTAGTGTATAGGAATGCAAGAGATTTCTGTGCATTAATTTTGAAACTTTACCAAATTCATTGATTAGCTCTAGCAGTTTTCTGGTGGCCTCTGTCAGATTCTCTATGTATACTATCATGTCACCTGCAAACAGTGACAGTTTTACTTCTTCTTTTCCAATTTGCATTCCTTTTATTTCTTTTTCTTCTCTGATTGCCATGGCTAGGACTTCCAAAACTATGTTGAATAGTAGTGGCGACAGTGGACATCCTTGTCTCGTTCCTGATCTTAGAGGAAATGCTTTCAGTTTTTCACCATTGAGAATGACGTTTGCTGTGGGTTTGTTGTTTATGGCCTTTATTATGTTGAGGTGGGTTCCCTCTATGTTCGCTTTCTGGAGAGTTGTTATAAATGGGTGTTGAATTTTGCCAGAAGCTTTTTCGGCATCTCTTGAGATGATCTTATGGTT
>NC_041234.1:33189944-33209393 GCF_002837175.3 Physeter macrocephalus | reverse complement strand
GTCTGTACTTTTCTTTTTTTGTAGTATCTTTGTCTGGTTTTGGTATCAGGGTGATGGTGGACTCATAGAATGAGTTTGGGAGTGTTCCTTCCTCCTCAATTTTTTGGAAGAGTTTGAGAAGGATGGCTGTTAGCTCTTCTCTAAATGTTTGATAGAATTCACCTGTGAAGCCAACTGGTCCTGGACTTTTGTTTGTTGGAATATTTTAATCACAGTTTTAATTTCATTACTTGTGATTGGTCTGTTCATATTTTCTATTTCTTCCTGGTTAAGTCTTAGAAGGTTATACCTTTCTCAGAATTTGTCCATTTCTTCCTCGTTGTCCAATTTATTGGCCTAGACTTGCTTGTAGTAGTCTCTTAGGATGGTTGTATTTCTGCATTGTCTGTTGTAATTTCTTCTTTTTCATTTCTAATTTTATTGTTTGGAGTCCTCTCCCTCTTTTTCTTGATGAGTCTGGCTAATGGTTTATCAATTTTGTTTATCTTCTCAAAGAACCAACTTTTAGTTTTATTGATCTTTGCTATGGTTTTCTTTGTTTCTATTTCATGTATTTCTGCTCTGATCTTTATGATTTCTTTCCTTCTGCTAAGTTTCCGTTTTGTTTGTTCTTCTTTCTCTAGTTCCTTTAGGTGTCAGGTTAGATTGTTTATTTGAGATTTTTCTTGTTTCTTGAGGTAGGCTTGTGTAGCTATAAACTTCCCTCTTAGAACTGCTTTTGCTGCATCTCATGGGTTTTGCATCATCGTGTTTTCATTGTCATTTGTCTCTAGGTATTTTTTGTTTTCCTCTTTGATTTCTTCAGTGATCTCTTTGTTATTTGGTAAAGTATTGTGTAGCCTCCATGTGTTTGTGTTTTTTATGTATTTTGCTCCCGTAATTGATTTGTAATCTCATAGCCTTGTGGTCAGAAAAGATGGTTGATATGATTTCAATTTTCTTAAGTTTACTGAGGCTTGATTTGTGACTCAAGATGTGATCTATCCTGGAGAATGTTCTGTGCGCACTTGAGAAGAAAGTGTAATCTACTGTTTTTGGATGGAATGTCCTATAAATATCAATTAAATCTATCTGGTCGATTGTGTCATTTAAAGCTTGTGTTTCCTTATTAATTTTCTGTTTGGATGATCTGTCCATTGGAGTAAGTGAGGTGTTAAAGTCCCCCACTATTATTGTGTTACTCTCGATTTCCTCTTTTGTAGCTGTTAGCAGTTGCCTTATGTATTGAGGTGCTCTTTTGTTGGATATATATACATTTATAATTGTTATATCTTCTTCTTGGATTGATCCCTTAATCATTATGTAGTTTCCTTCCTTGTCTCTTGTAACATTCTTTATTTTAAAGTCTATTTTATGTGATTTGAGTATTGCTACTCCAGCTTTCTTTAGATTTCCTTTTGCATGGAATATCTTTTTCCATCCCCTCACTTTCAGTCTGAATGTGTCCCTAGGTCTGAGGTGTGTCTTTTGTAGACAGCATATATGTGGGTCTTGTTTTTGTATCCATTCAGCAAGCCTGTGTCTTTTGTTTGGATCATTTAACCCATTCACGTTCAAGGTAATTATCGATATGTATGTTCCTATGACCATTTTCTTATTGTTTTGGGTTTGTTTCTGTAGGTCCTTTTCTTCCCTTGTGTTTCCCACTTAGGGAACTTCCTTTAGCATTTGTTGTAGAGCTGGTTTTGTGGTGCTGAATTCTCTCAGGTTTTCTTGTCTGTAAAGCTTTTGATTTCTCCATCAAATCTGAATGAGATCCTTGCCAGTTAGAGTAATCTTGGTTGTAAGTTCTTCCCTTTCATCACTTTATGTATATCCTGCCACGCCCTTCTGGCTTGTAGAGTTTCTGCTGAGAAATCAGCTGTTAACCTTGTGGGAGTACCCTTGTATGTTATTTCTCATTTTTCCCTTTCTGCTTTTAATAATTTTTCTTTGCCTTTAATTTTTGCCAGTTTGATTACTATGTGTCTCGGTGTGTTTCTCCTTGGGTTATCCTATGTGGGACTCTCTGTGCTTCCTGGACTTGGTTGCCTATTTCCTTTCACATGTTATGGAAGTTTTCAACTATAATCTCTTCAAATATTTTCTCGGGTCCTTTCTCTCTCTCTTCTCTTTCTGGGACCCGTATAATGCGAATGTTGTTGCATTTAATGTTTTCCCAGAGGTCTCTTAGGCTGTCTTCATTTCTTTTCATTCTTTTTTCTTTATTCTGTTCCACAGCAGTGAATTCCACCATTCTGTCTTCCAGGTCACTTATCCGTTCTTCTGCCTCAGTTTTTCTGCTATTGATTCCTTGTAGTGTAGTTTTCATTTCAGTTATTGTATTGTTCATCTCTGTTTGTTTGTTCCTTAATCCTTCTTGGTCTTTGTTAAACATTTCTTTCATCTTCTCGATCTTTGCCTTCATTCTTTTTCTGAGGTCCTGGATCATCTTCACTATCATTATTCTGAATTCTTTTTCTGGAAGGTTGCCTATCTCCACTTCATTTAGTTGTTTTCTGGGGTTTTATCTTGCTCCTTCATCTGGCATATAGCCCTCTGCCTTTTCATCTTGTCTTTCTTTCGGTGAATGTGGTTTTTGTTCCACAAGCTGCACGATTGTAGTTCTTCTTGCTTCTGCTGTCTGCCCTCTAGTGGATGAGGCTATCTAAGATGTTTATGCAATTTGCCTGATGGGAAGGATTGGTGATGGGTAGAGCTGACTGTTGCTCTGTTGGGCAGAGCTCAGTAAAGCTTTAATCCACTTGACTGCTGATGGGTGGGGCTGGGTTCCCTCCCTGTTGGTTGTTTGGCCTGAGGCAACCCAACACTGGAGCCTACCTGGGATCCTTGGTGGGGTTAATGACGGATTGTGGGAGGACTCACGCCAAGGAGTATTTCCCAGAACTTCTGCTGTCAGTGTCCTTGTCCCCACAGTGAGCCATAGCCAAACCCCGCCTCTGCAGGAACCCCCCAAACACTAGCAGGTAGGTCTGGATCATTCTCCGCTGTGGTCACTGCTTCTTCCCCTGGGTCCCGATGTGCACACTCCTTTGTGTGTGCCATCGAAGAGTGGAGTCTCTGTTTCCCCGAGTTCTGTCGAAGTCCTGAAATGAAATCCCAGTAGCCTTCAAAGTCTGATTCTCTAGGCATTCCTCCTCCCATTGCTGGACCCCCAGGTTGGGAAGCCTGACGTGGGTCTCAGAACCTTCACTCCAGTGGATGGACTTCTGTGGTATAAGTGTTCTCCAGTCTGTGATTCACCTACCCAGCAGTTATGGGATTTGATTTTACTGTGATTGCACCCCTCTTACAGTCTCATTGTGACTTCCCCTTTGTCTTTGGATGTGGGTATCTTTTTGGTGAGTTCCAGTGTCTTCCTGTCAATGACTATCCAGCAGCTAGTTGTGATTCTGGTGTTCTCACAAGAGGAAGTGAGAGCACGTCCTTCTACTCTGCCATCTTGGTTCCAATCTTAAATTTTATTTATTTATTTATTTTATACAACAGGTTCTTATCAGTTATCTGCTCTATACATATCAGTGTATGTATGTCAATCCCAATCTGCCAATTAATCCCACCATCACCACCCTTTTTTTAAAATTTTTATTTATTTATTTTTATACAGCAGGTTCAGTGAAATGGTGTTGACGAGAAGTTTAGAGGAACCCATGAACTTTTCTCATGAACTCCCATCATAATTTCTTCCAGTTGCTTTATCTCTTTGTTCCTGGTTTTCCTTTTTAAAAAGTCAAAGCTATTGGACAAAATGTTCTTCCCAGCATCTCTACTCCTGACAGTAAGCATGGACCAAGAAGCCCTGATGCTACTTGAAGAGTTGAGGCTAATGGCTGTGGGAAGATGGCAAGGATCATCTGTGGGATTTCCATGGAGAAATGAGTCCTCTGGAAACACTAGAAATAAAACATTTCTCTATACTATATCCAGGTTCCCTCTTGCACATCTTTTTCTTTTTAGTGGCTTCATTTCCACCTTCAATCTAGAAGGATGTAAAATTCTTCAGGGATGAAGCACATGTGCTTTGCTTCATCTTTGTACCCCTAGGGTTTAGCACAGTGCCTGGCCCTTAGCCTCTCAGTAAGACTCTGCTATATGAATATTTCTTCCAGCCTCCATCAAAATCCACTCTCAGGCAGGAAATATGTAAGCAAATTCATACTAAGGTATAAATGGCTGATAACCATTTAAATGATGGCCCATATATTAATAGGAATTTTTCTTATAAGGAATGAAATAGCCCTTTGCTAAAAACAAAATCCAGTTCTAATAGTGGCATACATAGAACTGAAGGAGGTGTCAGGATGGTAGCAGTGACATTTCCAGCTGGCTTTCTAGTCACTATTATCGTTTTCTCCTAAAAGGACCTCTCAATTCCCACCTCAAGGCTAAATCTTGCCTCATTCTCTATAACAAACACTGTCTGTTCACAGTGAAAATTTCTGGAGCCCCGCTTTAACATTCTGGGCTCAGAGTTGGGCTCTGCTTGCTTCTAAATTGGTTCTGGATGTTTCTAGTCCATTTCACAGAACTAGACTTTGTCTCGTTTCTTCAGCCTGGATATCTACCATGATGATATGTCTTCTCCCCTGGATGCTCTCAGATTAGAACTCTGTGTTTGTCTCTTTCCAGTATATCCTAACATCTTTTCCCAATCTGTTTACCCATGACATCAAGTTTTGGCTTCCATAGCTAGCTTAGTACCTGAAGTCTTGCTCTCTGTTGTGCCCTCCCTTAATTCAAGCACTATGCCTAAGAGGGAGGTGGATGCTGATTGGCCAGTTTAGGTCACAGGAGTCCCAGCCCTATGGTCAGGAGGGGCAAATGGTTTCAGCTTCAACCAAACTGCAAGGATGATGGGTTCTCTGCAGGATAAAGGGATTCTCTTACCAGAGCAGGGCAAAGAGAGTCTGAGCTAGAACAATCACAGTCAGATATCCATTTTAGGGATCAGGTGAATAAAGGGGCTGTATTGCATATTTGCCTAGATCCCCAACACCTTTTTGTTCACTTCAGCAAGAATTTAAAGGTAAGAGTGTGGGCAGGAGTGGGGGTAAGGAATCATGCTTGGTCACATCTCTGTGTGAAAGAGTTTGTTCCAAATGTTCCCCCTGTGCTCTTCTTGACCCAGGTCATAGAACACTTTGGAGAGCAAGTCAGAAAGCCTAAAATGGGAGAGTCTCAAAATAAGGCAGAGAGGAGTATCAAGAGCCAGGGAGATACTCCCTGCCTGCTCTACAGTGTGACCCTAGGCCAAGGGCCAGCCTGAGGATTGCTATGTCTGCATGCCAATGGACGCTAGGTTCTGGCCCTCATCTCTGAGCAGCCGAGCATGTGGGAGGGGTCTTTCCTTCCCTGTTTATCTGCTTCCTCTCTCCTGAGTGCCTTTCCACTCGAAGAGCTTTCCTCAGAAGTATCCTCTCTCCTCGGGCAACGTGGCTTTGTCCTCTTGATCCCGCAGAGTAGGCTCTCCAAGGACAGTTGTGCTTAACACATCTGGACAGAATTCACAATCACACCTTGACAAATGGTGCCATTTTACTGAAAAGCACAGTCTGTATGCCAACCTAAGGGCAGAAATGAAACTCTAAACCAACACAAGCACATTCCAAGTCAGTAGTATCATGAAAAAGGACCGTATCATAAAACATTTGTGTATTGTAGCTTAAATTCAACCGCAGTAGGACGTTTTAGTTGTTTCCGGGGGACAGGTTTTGCATAACAAGAAACTGAATACTCTCTTCTCTTCCTACCAAAGCCCCGTCCCCACTAGTTTCTAAGAGCCAAACTGTCATTAGCTTCAGCGAATGAATAATGATCCTCAGTGGCTGTGATCACTTCAGGGTTTTCCTCTGATCGTATCCTTTCTAGTCTTTGAAAATCATGTTTGTCATAATTACCCCTCTTGTGTGCGTTGCTTAATGCCCATGACTTTGCAATTAGTGTTGAAGGCAGCGACCATCACACCTATGAATCCATCAAGCTGTCAGCAAGTGTGTCTCCCCAGGCTCCTTTAATACCTTCTATCAAAGAGCTTCTTGCTTTATTTCACAGGTGGTTCTCTGCTTTTTCATGTACCAGCTCCATTCATGGCCAGGCTCTATAAAACAGCATTCTGAGTGTAAGAAATACTGCTCACCAGAAAGTTCTTCCTGGTCACAATGCACATATTTCCCTTTCCTCAGCCCCTCACCCTTGGTCTCCCCAGACAAACTCTTGTTCCCTCCTCAAACTCTGTGTGGCCTGGTTTTAGCCACCAGTAGATGAGACTGTGTCAGCAGTTACACTGACATTTTTCGCGCCTCTGGCATTCAGTTGTAACAGTGATCTCTGTCTCCAAATTAACGGCCTGCCGTTGTTGGAACCAGAATACTTCTGAACGGTGGGGTTTCTCCTGCCTTGATGTTGGGACATTCACAAGTACCCCTCAAGAAAAATGGGATGATGTTTGCTATGTGTTTCTGTCTGTTCAGCAGGGGAACAGCTTCTCAGTGACTCTTAAAGCCTGGTGTCTTAGAAGCAAAAATCTAGACTGACAGGAGGAGCCTGATGAGTGCTAAAGAATTTGGAGACTCCTATCTCCGATTCAGATGCCTTTCTGTCAAAAGCTCAGACCCTATATGTGTGTGTGTGTCAGTGTGTATACACACATACACATACATACACATATACACAATGGAATATCACTCAGCCATAAAAAAGAATGAAATAATGTCATTTGCAGCAACATGGATGCAAGTAGAGATTATCACACTAAGTGAAGTAAGTCAGAAAGAGAAATACAAATACCATATGATATCACTTTTATGTGGAATCTAAAATATGACACTATATATGTATAACTGAATCACTTTGCTGTACAGCAGAAATTAACACAGCATTGTAAATCAACTATACTTTAACAAAATTTTTAAAAAAAAAGCTCAGATCCAAAATCCTTCAGCAATCCCAAGCTACTCTAATCATCCAAGCTTTCAATTATGATACTTTTTATTATTTTTTTTTGTTTTTGTGGATTTATTATACAAATTAAACACTGATAAATATTTACAAGACACGGACTCACAAATAGTATTTTATCCTCTTTATTCTAGGTTATTATAATTTTACAATCATATCTTTATTTTTAGACTTCATGGGATAGTACAACAAAAATAAATTCTGGCAATGAAAATGAGCTGTGTTTCAAACCTCCATATGCCAACTACCATACCTCCTTCCAACTGTGAATAAGGAATGTTATATTATGCATGAAGCATTTCATATAATGTTTGGATATAGTTACAATTCAGGTATTCATAACTATGTAAAGCACTTGTTAAAATTGTGAGGGTCTCCTAGGAACTGAATATGGGAAAGTTAGGATGGGGGGACACACACAGTGAGAAGATTTCCCCTTTTGGCATCACTACAATTATGATACTTTTGAATTCTTCTTTAGCCCACTTATTCCCAGCTACTACAGCACAATGGCATGACTCCTGTTCTTCATAGGAGAAATTTAGGCACCCAGCAAGCATCAGGCAGATGTGGGAACAGAGCAAACTTTGTGAATTGCAGGCTAACTTCTGTCTTGCCACCTCTGTGTGTGGATGAAGCCAATGGACCTCAACAGAGATATTGAGACAGGGCTGGGTAATGTTGGACAAGCATTTGAAGAGAAGGTGGTGGTTGGTATATGGACCCCTCCTTGTGAGGTCCTCCCCCATTTTCCTGGGGCTCCCTCCTTCTGTCTCCTGATGCACCCCTGATACAATCCAACATGCCCTCAGGGCAGGAAATGACCTAACAAAATGAGCTGGATAAAGCTATAGCTGGAAAGCGATTGCTTAAGGATTTTCCCCACTGAGGGATATTTACAAGACCAAAAAGACTTTTTGGGGATGTATTTCTTAAAGTTACAAAAAGTTATTTTGAAATAATTATATGCTTAGAGGAAATTGCAAAAATAGTACAAGTTCATCCTTCACCCAGCTTCCCCCAATATCACAGCTGTAGTATAATATCAAAATTAGGAAACTGACATTGGTACATTACTCTTAATTAGACTATGGACCACATTCAGTTTTTAGCATTGAGTTTTCACCAAGCATTCAGTTTTCACCGGACAAAAAACCCTGTGTGTGTGTGTGTGTGTGTGTGTGTGTGTGTGTGTGTGAGTCTGTGTGTGGTTCTATGCCACTACCACAAGCAAGATACAGAAGTGCTTCCCATCACCACAAAAGAACCCCCTAATATTACCTCTTTGTACATATTCACTCTACCCCCAACTCTTCTCCAGACTGGCTGCACCATTTTACATTCCCACTAGCAATGTATAGAGATCCAATTTGTCTGTATCCTCACCAGCATTTGTTATTTATCACTATTTTTTATTTCAACTGATATCTCATTGCAGTTTTAATCTACATTTCCCTAATGGCTAGTGGTGTTGAATATCTTTTCAGACATTTATTTGCCATCTGTATCTCCTCTTTGGTGAAATGAATGTTCATGTCTTTTGCCCAGTTTCTAGTTGGATTGTTTCCTTTTTTTAATTGTTGAGTTCTGAGAGTTCTTTATATATTCTAGATATAAGGCCTTCACTGGGTATGTGGCTGGCAAATATTTTCTCCCAGTCTGTAACTTGTCATTTCATCTTCTTAACAGTCTTTCAAAGAAACAAATGTCTTTAATTTTGATAAAGTCCAGTTCATCAATTTTTCCTTTTAAGGACTGTGCTTTTCAAATCAAGTCTAAGAACTCTTCACCTTGTCCTAGGTCCCAAAGAGTTTTTCTTATATTTTGTTTCTAAAAGTTTTAGAGATTTACATTTTACATTCACTCCTTCATCGATTTTGAGTTGATTTTTGTAAGGTTTGAGGTTTAGGTCAAGGTTCACTTTTTGCTTATGAATATCCAATTGCTTCAGCGCCATTTGTTGAAAAGGCTATGCTTCCTCCATTGGATTGCTTTTGCATCTTTGCCAAAAATCAGGTGGCTGTATTTGTGTGAGTCTATATGAGATTTTGATTTGGTCCATTGATCTATGCCCATCTCCCTGCTAAGAAAATAATTACCTTGATTACTGCAGCTATATAGTAAGCCATCAGGTATGATCCTTCACAATTTACTCTTCTTTTTAAAGATTATTTTAATTTAATATTTTAAAAATCAAAAATTAGATATGTCTTATTTAAAATTTTATTTTAATATTGCTATTCTAGGGCTTGTACCTTTCCATATACATTTTAGAATAAGCTTGTTTGTGTCTACAAAAAAACTTCAGTAGGAATTACATTAAACTTATAGATCTATTTGGAGAGAATTGACATCTACAATATTCTCAGTCTTCCAATCTATGAACATATGTTTCTCCATTTATTTAGGCCTTTGTTTCCTCTCATCAGCGTTTTGTAATTTTCAGCAAACAGATCCTGTACATGCTTTTAGGTTTATATCTATTTAATTTTCTTTAGCACACACCATAAATGGTATTTTTTAGTATATATAAAAAATTTATTTATTTATGGCTGTGTTGGATCTTCGTTGCTGCCCGCGGGATTTCTCTAGTTGAGAAGATCAGGGGCTACTCTTCGTTGTGGTGCACGGGCTTCTCATTGTGGTGGCTTCCCTTGTTGCGGAGCTCAGGCTCTAGGCACGCGGCCTTCAGTAGTTGTGGCATGCGGGCTCAGTAGTTGTGGCACATGGGCTTAGTGGCTCGCGGCATGTGGGATCTTCCTGGACCAGGGATTGAACCCATGTTCCTGCATTGGCAGGCAGATTCTTATCCACTGCACCACCAGGGAAGTACCTGGTATTGTGTTTTTAATTTTTATTTCCACAAGTATGTTGTTAACATATAGAAATGCGATTGATTTTTAAGTGTTGATATTGTATTCTGAAACCTTGCTGAACTCATAAGTTCCAGGAGGGTTTTGTTTTGTTTTAGGTTCCTTGGGATTTCGAACAGTATAGACATCTGCAAATAGGGACAGTTTTATTTTTTCTTTTCAAAAATATGTATCTCTTTTATTTATTCTATTTTGGGGGGCTTATTTCACTGGCTAGAACTTCCAGTAGAATGTTGAATGAGAGTGGTGAGATGCATACATCCTTGCTTTGTTCCCGAAGTTAGACGGGAAGCATTCAGTTTTCCACAATTAAATACAGTATTAACTGTAAGTTTTTGTAAGTACTGTTTACCAAGCTGAGGAAATATCCCTCTATTTCTAGTTTTCTGAGGGTTTTTGTTAAAAACATGAATGAATGTTGGATTTTGCAGATGCTTTTTCTGCCTCAATATCTCTTCTTGGTGAACTGATCCTTTTATCATTATGTAATGTCCCTCTTTGTTTCTAGTAATTTTCTTTGCTCTGGAATCGAATGTTAATATAGTCAGGTCTGCTTTTTAAAAAGACATAATGTGTTGTACATATTTTTTCCATTCTTTTACTTTTCTGTGGTTGTATTCGAAGTGAGTTTCTTTTAGACAGGATACGGTTTGATTAAATTTTTTAATCCACTTTGCTAATCTCTGTCTTTCAATTGGTGAACTTAAACTGTTTATATTTAAGGTAATTACTGATAGATTAGGGCTTAAGTCTGCCATTTTATTATATTTACATAGTCATAAATATGTCAACACTGAATATTGCTTTAACCCCAAACCATGTTATAACTATGCTGGGAAGGTGGAAGGGAAACTTTTGTGTGCAGAATGCTGGAAGAGGAGAGGCAGATCATCGTCTTCTGTAGTAGGAAGTCAACTCACAATAAATAAAATTGAAAATAAATAAGAAATATCAGTATAATGATAAAAGATGTAAATAATTTAAGGGAATAGTTAAAAGGGTTGAATATGGGGCGTCCATGGTGGCACAGTGGTTAAGAATCCGCCTGCCAATGCAGGGGACACAGGTTCAAGCCCTGGTCTGGAAAGATCCCACATGACACAGAGCAACTAAGCCCGAGCCCAACAACTCCTGAGCCCGTGTGCCACAACTACTGAGGACCACGTGCCTAGAACCCATGCTCCACAACAAGAGAAGCCACCACAATGAGAAGCCCGCGCACCGCAATGAAGAGCAGCCCACGCTCGCCTCAACTAGAGAAAGCCCGTGCGCAGCAACAAAGACCCAATGCAGCCAAAAATAAATAAATTTATTTTTTCTAAAAAGACTTGAATGTGGTTGCCTCTGGGGAATGAGGATCAGGGATGGGAAGGGGTAGAGCAAGAAACTGCGTTCTTAAAAAGCTTTGTAGTAAGTACCATTTGACTTTTAGAACTTTATATCTATATAGCTTGATAAAAATATAATTAGGAAATCTAAACTTAAGAAATACTCAAGTCTTTCTTAGTGCAGTTTTCATCAACCCTGCTGACCACTGGACTTACCCAGGGTAACTTTTAAAAAATATTAATTTTCAGACCCCATCCTATACCAATTAATTGGGTCTGGGGTTCTGGCATCAATATTCAAAACATTTCCCAGGTTATTTGAATGTATATTTAGGGTTGAGGATGGCTGGTTTAGTACATATATTAACAGTAGACCTTTGGTAAAATGTTAGCGGCAGTGAGAAAGGTAAAACATGAAGCTCTTACCATCTTCAAGTCAACCCATTTATTGGAGATTGGTAGATCAGACAGTTTTGGGAAGCCTTGCTTGAGAGAAATCAAATACAAGATACATATTTGTAGATGGTGAAGCAGAGAGAGGTAAAGGGAATTAGGAATGCAATTTTGGGCCCTCTGGGTTTACTTCATGTGATTAAAACTAACCAGAGGCTATGCCAATTACATTTTCTCAGTCCATAGAGGAAAGCAGAAGAGAAGGAAAGAAGAAAACATAATTCCTAAATTTAGGTTATTTTGTAGTCATTACAATATGACCTGAAATAAGTTATTATACAAAGTGGCCCATGATACATTCTCAACTACTCTATTTGGGCCTCCATCACCATTTGGCAGTCATAATTAATGGACTAAGATACCAAGATAGAAGACATTGAAGCTGTGTCTGCAGAAGAACATGGGACAAAGACAAGAAACACGAAGAAGGTCCATTTTATACAGGTGTCCAGAAGCATGTACATTCAGGAAGGATTCAAAAGTTAAAAGATATACTTCACTCATCACAAGAGGTAACTAGAAAATATGCCCCTCAAGGGAATTATAGGATTTTTAAAAACTGTACAATTTAGTGGGGTTTATTTAGCATATTCACAAAGTTGTACTACCATCACTACTACCTAATTGTAGAATATTATCATCCTCCTCTAAACAAACCCAGTACCCATTAACAGTTATTGCCCCTTCTCCCCTCCTCCCAGGCCCGGGCAATCACTAATCTATTTCCTGTCTCTATGGATTTGCTTATTTTGGCCATTTCATATAAATGGAATCATAAAATATGTAGTCATTTGTGCCTGGCTCCTTTCACTTGCATAATGTTTTCAAGGTTCACCCATGTAGTGCCATGTATTAGTACTTCATTCTTTAATATGGCTGAATAATATAATGATATATGACATTCTATTTATCCATTCATCAGCTGATGGATATTTAGGCTATTTCCACTTTTTTTAAATGATTAATTGAAACGCATTTATTGGTTCTAAGGAAAAACTGTGATTTTTTTCTCCCTTTCAATAATCATTTTTGTTTCTGTTATGGTTTTTGTTACATATGTATTTTTTAAAACATCTTTATTGGAGTATAATTGCTTTACATTGTTGTGTTTGTTGCTGCTGAATAACAAAGTGAATCAGCTATACATATACATATATCCCCATATCCCCTCCCTCTTGCAACTCCCTCCCTCCCACCCTCCCTATCCCACCCCTCTCATAGTCACAAAGCACAGAGGTGATCTCCCAATACTATGCGCGTGCTTCCCACTAGCTATCTATTTTACATTTGGTAGTGTTTATATGTTCATGCCACTGTCTCACTTCATCTCAGCTTTCCCTTGCCCCTTCCTGTGTCTTCAAGTCCATTCTCTACGTCTGCATCTTTATTCCTGTCCTGCCCCTAGGTTCTTCAGAACCCTCTTTTTTTTTTTTTTAGATTCCATATATATGTGTTAGCATACGGTATTTTTTTTCTCTTTCTGACTTACTTCACTCATATGACAGATTCTAGGTCTATCCACCTCACTACAAATAACTCAATTTCGTTTCTTTTTAGGGCTGAGTAATATTCCATTGTATATAAGTGCCACATCTTCTTTGTACATTCATCTGTCAGTGGCACTTATGTTGCTTCCAGGTCCTGGCTATTGTAAATAGCGCTGCAATGAATATTGGGGAGCATGTGACTTTTTGAATTATAGTTTTCTCAGGGTTTATACACAGTAGTGTGAGTGCTGGGTCATATGGTAGTTTTATTTTTAGTTTTTAAGGAACCTCCATACTGTTCTCCATAGTGGCTATATCAATTTACATTCCCACCAACTGTGCAAGAGGGTTCCCTTTTCTCCACACCCTCTCCAGCATTTATTGTTTGTAGAAATTTTGATGATGGCCATTCTGACTGGTGTGAGGTGATACGTCATTGTAGTTTTGATTTGCATTTCTCTAATGATTAGCAATGCTGAGCATCCTTTCATGTGTTTGTTGGTAATCTGTATATCTTCTTTGGAGAAATATCTATTTAGGTCTTCTGCCCATTTTTGTATTGGGTTGTTTGTTTTTTTGATATTGAGGTGCATGAGCTGCCTGTATATTTTTGAGATTGATCCTTGGTCAGTTGCTTCCTTTTCAACAATTTTCTCCAATTCTGAGGGTTGTCTCTTTGTCTTGTTTATGGTTTCCTTTGCTGTGCAAAAGCTTTTAAGGTTCATTAGGTCCCACTTGTTTATTTTTGTTTTTATTTCCATTTCTCTAGGAGGTGCGTCAAAAAGGATCTTCCTGTGATGTGTGTCATAGAGTTTCTGCCTATGTTTTCCTCTAAGAGTTTTATAGTGTCTGCCCTTATATTTAAGTCTTTAATCCATTTTGAGGTTATTTTTGTGTATGGTGTTAGGGACTGTTGTAATTTCATTCTTTTATATGTAGCTGTCCAGTTTCCCAAGCACCACTTATTGAAGAGTCTGTCTTTTCTCCACTGTATATTCTAGCCTCCTTTATCAAAAATAAGGTGACCATATGTGCGTGGGTTTATCTCTGGGCTTTCTATTCTGTTCCATTGATGTATATTTCCGTTTTTGTGCCAGTACCATACTGTCGGGATTAATATAGCTTTGTGGTACAGTTTGAGGTCAGGGAGCCTGATTCCTCCAGCTCCGTTTTTCCTTCTCAAGATTGCTTTGGCTATTCGGCGTCTTTTGTGTTTCCATACAAATTCTGAACTTTTGTTCTAGTTCTGTGAAAAAATGCCATTGGTAGTTTTATAGGGATTGCATTGAATCTGTGTATTGCTTTGCGTAGTATAGTCATTTTCACAATGTTGATTCTTCCAATCCAATAACATAGCATGTCTCTCCATCAGTTTGTATCATCTTTAATTTCTTTCATCAATGTCTTATAATTTTCTGCATAGAAGTTTTTATCTCCTTAGGTTGACTTATTCCTAGGAATTTTATTCTTTTTATTGCAATAGTAAGTGGGTGTGTTTCCTTAATTTCTCTTTCAGATTTTTCATCATTAGTGTATAGGAATGCAAGAGACTTCTGTGCATTAATTTTGTGTCCTGCTACTTTACCAAATTCATTGATTAGCTCTAGTAGTTTTCTGGTAGCTTTTTAGGATCCTCTATGTGTAGTATCATATCATCTGCAAACAGGGACAGTTTTACTTCTTCTTTTCAAATTTGTATTCCTTTTATTTCTACTTCTTCTCTGATTGCTGTGGCTAAAACTTCCAAAACTGTTTTAATAATAGCGGTGAGACTGGGCAACCTTGTATTGTTCCTGATGTTAGTGGAAATGGTTTCAGTTTTTCACCATTGAGAATGATGTTGTCTGTGGGATTGTTATATGCTGTTTATTATGTTGATGTAAGTTCCCTCTATGCCTACTTTCTGGAGAGTTTTTATCATAAATGGCTGTTGAGTTTTGCTGAAAGTTTTCTTTTGCATCTATTGAGATTATCATTTGGTTTTTATCGTTCAATTTGTTAATATGGTGTATCACATTGATTGATTTGCGTATGTTGAAGAATTCTTGCATTCCTGGGATAAAACCCCCTTGATTATGGTGTTTGATCCTTTAAATGTGCTGTTGGATTCTGTTTACTAGTATTATCTTGAGGATTTTTAACATCTATGTTTATCAATGATAGTGGCCTGTAGTTTTCTTTTTTTGTGACTTCTTTTTCTGGTTTTGGTATCACGGTTATGGTGCACTTTTAGAATGAGTTTATGGGTGTTCCTCCCTCTGCTATATTTTGGAAGAGTTTGAGAAGGATAGGTGTTAGCTCTTCTCTAAATGTTTGATATAATTTGCCTGTGCAGCCATCTGGTCCTGGGGTTTTGATTGTTGGAAGATTTTTTTTCACAGTCTGAATTTCAGTGCTTGTGGTTGGTCTGTTTATATTTTCTATTTCTTCTTGGTTCAGTCACAGAAGGTTGTGCTTTTCTTAGAATTTGTCCATTTCTTCCAGGTTGTCCAGTTTATTTGCATATGGGTGCTTATAGTAATCTCTCATGATCCTTTGTATTTCGTCAGTGTCAGTTGTTACTACTTTTTCATTTCTAAATCTGTTGATTTGATTCCTTTCCCTTTTTTTCCTGATGAGTCTGGCTAATGGTTTATCAATTATGTTTATCTTCTCAAAGAGCTAGCTTTTAATTTTATTGATCTTTGCTATGGTTTCCCTCATTTCTTTTTTCTTTTTCATTTTCTCTTGTCTGATTTTTATGATTTCTTTCCTTCTGCTAATTTTTTTTTTGTTTTCTTCTTTCTCTAATTGTTTTAGGTTTAAGGTTAGGTTGTTTATTTGAGATTTTTCTTTCTTCTTGAGGTAGGATTGTATTGCTATAAACTTCCCTATTAGAACAGCTTCTGCTCCATCCCATAGGTTTGGGGTAGTTGTGATTTCATTGTCATTTATTTATAGGTATTTCTGGATTTCCTCTTTGATTTCTTCAGTGATCTCTTTTTTATTTAGTAGCATATTTTTCATCCATGACGTGTTTGTATTTGTTACATTTTTTCCCTGTAACTGATACCTACTCTCATAGTGCTGTGGTCGGAAAAGATACTTGATACAATTTCAATTTTCCTAAATTTACCAAGGCTTGATTTGTGACCCAAGATATGATGTATCCTGAAGAATGTTCCATGAGCACTTGAGAAGAAAGTGTATTCTGTTGTTTATGGATGGAATGTCCTATAAATATCAATTAAATCCATCTTGTTTAATGTGTCCTTTAATGCTTCTGTTTCCTTATTTATTTTCATTTTGGATGATCTGTCCATTTGTGAAACTGGGGTGTTAAAATCTGCTACTATTATTGTGCTACTGTCGACTTCCCTTTTTGTGGCTGTTAGCATTTGCCTTATGTATTGAGGTGCTCCAATGTTCAGTGCATAAATATTTACAGTGTTATATATTCTTCTTGGATTGATTCCTTGATCATTATGTAATGTCCTTCTTTGTCTTTTGTAGTAGTCTTTATTTTAAAGTCTCTTTTGTCTGATATTAGAATTGCTACTCCAGCTTTATTTTGATTTCAATTTTCATGCAATATGTTTTTCAATCTTCTCACTTTCAGTCTATATGTGTCCCTAGGTCTGAAATTGGTCTCTTGTGGACAGCATATACATGGGTCTTGTTTTGTATCCATTCAGCCAGTTTGTGTCTTTTGGTTGGAGAATTTAATCCATTTACATTTAAGGTAATTATTGATATGTATGTTCCTGTTACCATTTTCTTAATTGTTTTGGGTTTGTTTTTGTAGGTCTTTTGCTTCTCTTGTGTTTCCTGCATAGAGAAGTTCCTTAAGCATTTGTTGTAAAGCTGGTTTGCTGGTGCTTCATTCTCTTAGCTTTTGCTTGTCTGTAAAGTTTTTAAATTCTCCATTGAATCTGAATGAGATCGTTGCTGGGTAGAGTAATCTTGGTTGTAGGTTTTTCCCTTTCATCACTTTAAATATATCCTGCCGCTCCCTTCTAGAATGCAGAGTTTCTGCTGACAGATCAGCTGTTAACCTTATGGGGATTCCCTTGTATGTCAGTTGTTGCTCTTCTTCCCTTGCTGCTTTTAATATTTTTTCTTGTATTAATTTTTGACAGTTTGATTGATTAATATATGTCTTGGTGTGTTTCGCCTTGGATTTATACTCTATGGCTATCTCTGTGCTTCCTGGACTTGATTGACTATTTCCTTTCCCATATTAGGGAAGTTTTCAACTATAATCTCTTCAGGTATTTTCTCAGTCCCTTTTTCTTCTCTTCTTCTGGGACCCCTATAATTCGAATGTTGGTGCATTTAATGTTGTCCCAGAATTCTCTGAGACTGTCCTCATTTCTTTATAATCTCTTTTCTTTATTCTGCTCTGTGGTAGTCAGGTCATTTTCTTTTCTATTCCAGGTCATTTATCCGTTCCTCTGCCTCAGTTATTCTGCTATTGATTCCTTCTAGAGAAACGTTAATTCCATTTTTTGCATTGTTCATCATTATTTGTTTGCTCTTTAGTTCTTCTAAATCTTTCTGAATCATTTCTTGTATTTTATCCATTTTTTGTAATGTATGAAACATTTATATTAACATATTTCCATACAAATAACCCAAAGAAAGGTTTGTTTCTTTATACTGCAGGTTCTTATAAGTCATCAGTTTTATACACATCAGTGTATACATGGCAATCCCAATCACCCAATTCACCACACCACCATCACAACCCCACTGCAGTTTTCTAACCTTGGTGTCCATACGTTTGTTTTCTACATCTGTGTCTCAATTTCTTCCCTGCAAACCAGTTCATCTGTACCGTTTTTCTAGGTTCCACATACATGTGTTAATATACGATATTTGTTTTTCTCCTTGACTTACTTCAATCTGTATGACAGTCTCCAGATCCATCCACGTCCCAACAAATGACTCAATTTAATTCCTTTTAATGGCTGAGTAATATTCTATTGTATGTATGCACCACAACTTCTTTATCCATTCATCTGTCAATGGGCATTTAGGATGCTTCCATGACCTGGCTATTGTAAATAGTGCTGCAATGAACATTGGGGTGCATGTGTCTTTTTGAATTATGGTTTTCACTGGGTATATGCCCAGTAGTGGGATTGCTGGATCATATGGTAATTCTATTTTTAGGTTTTTTTTTAAGGAACCTCCGTACTGTTATCCATAGTGGCTGTATCAATTTATATTCCCACCAACAGTGCAAGAGGGTTCCCTTTTCTCCACACCCTCTCCAGCATTTGTTGTTTGTAGATTTTCTGATAATGCCCATTCTAACTGGTGTGAGGTGATAACTCATTGTAGTTTTAATTTGCATTTCTCTAATTATTAGTGATGTTGAGCAGTTTTTCAGGTGATTCTTGACCATCTGTATGTCTTCTTTGGAGAAATGTCTATTTAGGTCTTCTGCCCATTTTTGGATTGGGTTGTTTGTTTCTTTAATATTGAGCTGCATGAGCTGTTTATATATTTTGGAGATTAATCCTTTGTCCGTTGATTCATTTGCAAATATTTTCTCCCATTCTGAGGGTTGTCTTTTCGTCTTGTTTATGGTTTCCATTGCTGTGCAAAAGCTTTGAAGTTTCATTAGGTCCCGTTTGTTTATTTTTGTCTTTATTTCCATTACTGTAGGAGGTGGATCAAAAAAGATCTTGCTGTGATTTATGGCAAAGGGTGTTCTTCCTATGTTTTCCTCTAAGAGTTTTATCGTGTCGGCCTTATATTTAGGTGTCGAATGCATTTTGAGTTTCTTTTTGTATATGGTGTTAGGGAGTGTTCTAATTTCAATCTTTTCCATGTAGCTGTCCAGTTTTCCCAGCACCACTTATTGAAGAGACTGTCTTTTCTCCATTGTATATCCTTGCCTCCTTTGCCATAGATTAGTTGACCATAGGTGGTGGGTTTATCTCTGGGCTTTCTCTCTTGTTCCATTAATGTATGTTTCTGTTTTTGTACCAGTACCATAATGTCTTGATTTCTGTAGCTTTGTAGTATAGTCTGAAGTCAGGGAGTCTGATTCCTCCAGCTCCCTTTTTTAACATCAAGGCTGCTTTGTCTCTTCGGGATCTTTTGTGTCTCCATACAAATTTTAAGATGATTTGTTCTAGTTCCGTAAAACATGCGATAGGGATTGCACTGAATCTGTAGATTGCTTTGGGTAGTAGAGTCATTTTCACAATATTGATTCTTCCATTCCAAAAACATGGTATATATCTCCCTCTGTTGGTATCATCTTTAATTTCTTTCATCAGTGTCTTATAGTTTTCTGCATACAGGTCTTTTGTCTCCCTAGGTAGGTTTATTCCTAGATATTTTTTTCTTTTTGTTGCA
>NC_041234.1:33174806-33189886 GCF_002837175.3 Physeter macrocephalus | reverse complement strand
GGGAGTGTTTTCTTAATTTCATTTTCAGACTTTTCATCATTAGTGTATAGGAATGCCAGATATTTCTGTGCATTAATTTTGTATCCTGCTACTTTACCAAATTCATTGATTAGCTCTAGTAGTTTTCTGGTAGCATCTTTGGGATTCTATATGTATAGTATCATGTCATCTGCAAACAATGACATCTTTACTTCTTCTTTTCCGATTTGCATTCCTTTTATTTCTTTTTGCTCTCTGATTGCTGTGGCTAAAACTTCCAAAACTATGTTGAATAAGAGTGGTTACAATGGGCAACCTTGTCTTTTTCCTGATCTTAGTGGAAATGGTTTCAATATTTCACCATTGAGGATGATGTTGACTGTGGGTTTGTCATATATGGCCTTTATTATGTTGAGGAAAGTTCCCTCTATGTCTGCCTTCTGCAGGGTTCTTATCATAAATGGCTGTTGAATTTTTTTGAAAGCTTTCTCTGCATCTATTGACATGATCATATGGTTTTTCTCTTTCAATTTTTTAATATGGTGTATCACGCTGATTGATTTGCGTATATTGAAGAATCCTTGCTTTCCGGGAATAAACGCCGCTTGATCATGGTGTATGATCCTTTTAATGTGCTGTTGGATTCTGTTTGCTAGTATTTTGTTGAGGATTTTTGCATCTATGTTCATCAGTGATATTGGCCTGTAGTTTTCTTTCTTTGTGACATCTTTTTCTAGTTTTGGTATCAGGGTGATGGTGGCCTCGTAGAATGAGTTTGGGAGTGTTCCTCCCTCTGCTATATTTTGGAAGAGTTTGAGAAGTATAGGTGTTAGCTCTTCTCTAAATGTATGATAGAATTTGACTGTGAAGCCATCTGGTCCTGGGCTTTTGTTTGTTGGAAGATTTTTAATCACGGTTTCAATTTCCGTGCTTGTGATTTGTCTCTTCATATTTTCTATTTCTTCCTGGTTGGGTCTTGGCATGTTGCACATTTCTAAGAATTTGTCCATTTCTTCCAGGTTGTCCGTTTTATTGGCATAGTGTTGCTTGTAGTAATCTCTCATGATCTTTTTTATTTCTGCAGTGTCCTTTGTTACTTCTCCTTTTTCATTTCTAATTCTATTGATTTGAATCTTCTCCCTTTTTTTCTTAATGAGTCTGGCTAATGGTTTGTCAATTTTGTTTATCTTCTCCAAGAACCAGCTTTTAGTTGTATTGATCTTTGTTATCGTTTCCTTCATTTCTTTTTCATTTATTTCTGATCTGATCATTATGATTTCTTACCTTCTGCTAATTTTGGGGTGTTTTTGTTCTTCTTTCTCTAATTGCTTTAGGTGCAGGGTTAGGTTGTTTATTCGAGATGTTTCCTGTTTCTTAAGGTAGGATTGTATTGCTATAAACTTCCCTCTTAGAACTGCTTTTGCTGCATCCCATAGGTTTTGGGTTGTCGTGTCTCCATTGTCATTTGTTTCTAGGTATTTTTTGATTTCCTCTTTGATTAGTTTAGGTTGTTTATTTGAGATGTTTCCTGTTTCTTAAGATAGGGTTGTATTTCTATAAACTTCCCTCTTAAAACTGCTTTTGCTGCATCCCATAGGTTTTAGGTTGTCGTGTCTCCATTGTCATTTCTGTCTAGGTATTTTTTGATTTCCTCTTTGATTTCTTCAGTGATCACTTCGTTATTAAGTAGTGTATTGTTCAGCCTCCTTGTGTTTGAATTTTGTACAGATCTTTTCCTGTAATTGATATCTAGTCTCATAGCGTTGTGGTCAGAAAAGATACTTGATACAATTTCAATTTCCTTAAATTTACCAAGGCTTGATTTGTGACCCAAGATATGATCTATCCTGGAGAATGTTCCATGAGCACTTGAGAAAAATGTGTATTCTGTTGTTTTGGGGTGAAATGTCCTATAAATTAAGTCCATCGTGTTCATCAATAAAGTCCATCTTGTTTAATGTATCATTTAAAGTTTGTGTTTCCTTATTTATTTTCATTTTGGATGATCTGTCCATTGGTGAATGTGGGGTGTTAAAGTCCCCTACTATGAATGTGTTACTGTCCATTTCCCCTTTTATGGCTGTTAATATTTTCCTTATGTATTGAGGTGCTCCTATGTTGGGTGCATCAATATTTACAATTGTTATGTCTTCTTCTTGGATCGATCCCTTGATCATTATGTAGTGTCCTTCTTTGCCCCTTGTAATAATCTTTATTTTAAAGTCTATTTTATCTGATATAAGTATTGCTACTCCAGCTTTCTTTTGATTTCCATTTGCATGTAATATCTTTTTCCATCCCTTCACTTTCAGTCTGTATGTGTCGCTAGGTCTGAAGTGGGTCTCTTGTAGACAGCACATAGGTGGGTCTTTTTGTATCCATTCAGCAAGCCTGTGTCTTTTGGTTGGAGCATTTAATCCATTCACGTTTAAGGTAATTATTGATATGTATGGTCCTATGACCGTTTTCTTAATTGTTTTGGGTTTGTTTTTTAATTTAATTTTTATTTTGTATTGGGGTATAGTTGATTTACAATGTTATATTAGTTTCTAGTGTACACCAAAGTGGTTCAGTTATGCATATGCATATATCCAATTTTTTTCAGATTCTTTTCCCATATAGGTTATTACAGAATATTGAGTAGAGTTCCCTGTGCTATACAGTAGGTTCGTGTTGATTATCTATTTTATTTTATTTTATTTTATTATTTTTTTAGCATCTTTATTGGAGTATAACTGTTTTACAATGGTGTGTTAGTTTCTGCTTTACAACAAAGTGAATCAGTTATACATATACATATGTTCCCATATCTCTTCCCTCTTGTGTCACCCTCCCTCCCACCCTCCCTATCCCACCCCTCTAGGTGGTCACAAAGCACAGAGGTGATCTCCCTGTGCTATGCGGCAGCTTCCCACTAGCTATCTAATTTACATTTGGTAGTGTGTATATGTCCCTGCCACTCTCTCACTTCGGGGTCGTATGGCAGTTCTATTTGTAGTTTGGGTTTGTTTTTGTAGGTCCTTTTCTTCTCTTGTGTTTCCCACTTAGGGAAGTTCCTTTAGCATTTATTGTAGAGCTGGTTTGGTGGTGCTGAATTCTCTTAGCTTTTGCTTGCCTGTAAAGCTCTTTTTTTCTCCATCGAATCTGAATGAGATCCTTGCCATGTAGAGTAATCTTGGTTGAAGGTTCTTCCCTTTCATCACTTTAAGTATATCCTGCCACTCCCTTCTGGCTTGCAGAGTTTCTGCTGAGAAATCAGCTGTTAACCTTATGGGAGTTCCCTTGTATGTTATTTGTCATTTTTCCCTTGCTGCATTCAATAATTTTTCTTTGTCTTTATTTTTGACCAATTTGATTACTGTGTGTCTCGGCGTGTTTCTCCTTGGGTTTATCCTATATTGGACTCAATGCACTTCCTCACTTGGGTGGCTATTTCCTTTCCCATGTTAGGGAAGTTTTCGACTATAATCTCTTCAAATATTTTCTCTGGTCCTTTCTCTCTCCCTTCTCCTTCTGGGACGTCTATAATACGGATGTTGTTACGTTTAATGTTTTCCCAGAGGTCTCTTAGGCTGTCTTCATTTCTTTTTATTCATTTTTCTTTAGTCTGTTCTGCCACAGTGAATTCCACCATTCTGTCTTCGAGGTCACTTATCCGTTCCTCTGCCTCAGTTATTCTTCTATTGATTCCTTCTAGTGTAGTTTTCATTTCAGTTATTGTATTGTTCATCTCTGTTTGTTTGTTCTTTAATTCTTCTTGGTCTTTGTTAAATATTTCTTGCATCTTCTCAATCTTTGCCTGCATTCTTTTTCCGAGGTCCTGGATCATCTTCACTATCATTATTCTGAATTATTTTTCTGGAAGGTTGCCTATCACCATTTTATTTAGTTGTTTTTCTGGGGTTTTATTTGTTCCGTCATCTGGTACATAGCCCTCTGCCTTTACATCTTGTCTCTCTTTCTGTGAATGTGGTTTTTGTTCCACAGGCTGCACGATTGTAGTTCTTCTGGCTTCTGCTGTCTGACCTCTAGTGGATGAGGCTACCTAAGAGGCTTATGCAAGTTTCCTGATGGTAGGGACTGGTGTTTGGTAGAGCTGACTGTTGCTCTGGTGGGCAAAGCTCAGTAAATCTTTAATCCACTTGACTGTTGATGGGTGGGGCTGGGTTCCCTCCCTGTTGGTTGTTTGGCCTGAGGCAACCCAACACTGGAGCCTACCTGGGCTCTATGGTGGGGCTAATGACAGACTCTGGGAGCGCTCATGCCAAGGAGTACTTCACAGAACTTCTGCTGCCAGTGTCTTCCTGTCAATGATTGTCCAGCAGCTCGTATTTTCTCCATTCTATTTACAGGATTTGGGATCATCTTTATTATTTTGTGTGTGTGTTTGTGTGTGTGTGTGTGTGTGTGTGTGTGTGTGTGTGTGTGTGTGTGTGGTATGCGGGCCTCTCACAGTTGTGGCCTCTCTATTGTGGAGCACAGGCTCTGGACGCGCAGGCTCAGTGGCCATGGTTCACGGGCCTAGCCACTCCGCGGCATGTGGGATCTTCCCGGACCGGGGCATGAACCCGTGTCCCTTGCATCGGCAGGAGGACTCTCAACCACTGCGCCACCAGGGAAGCCCCATCTTTATTATTTATTCTGAATTATTTTTAGGTATACTGCCTATTTCGTCTTCATTTGTTTAGCCTGGTGGGTTTTTAACTTGCTTCTTCATCTGCTGCGTATTTCTTTGTCTTCTCATTTTGCTTAACTTACTGTGTTTGGGGTTCCTTTTTCACAGGCTGCAAGTTCGTATTTCTCGTTGTTTTTGGTGTCTCCCCCTCGTGCTTCAAGTTGTTTCAGTGGGTTGTATAGGCTTCCTTTTTCACAAGACTGGTGTTTTTTTTCTGGTGGATGAGTCTGGTCCTGTCTTTCTGGAGGTCTGGACCACATCTGGTAGTGTGTTTTAGGGTGTATGTGACCTAATTATGATTTTAGGCAGCCACTGCTAATGTGTGGCATTATGTTCCTGTCTATCTAGTTGTTTGGCATGGGGTTTACAGCACTGGATTTTGCTGGTCATTGAGTGGAGCAGGGCCTTAGTTGATGGATATCTCTGGCCAATTGATATTTCATGGGGCCGGGAGGTCTCTGGTTATCCAATGCCCTGAACTCTGCTCTTCCACCTCAGAGGCTCAGGCCTGACACCCAGGCAGAGCACCAAGACCCTGTCAGCCATACGGCCAGGTACATGGGGAGTTTCCTGCCCTTTGAGAAGTCTGAGGTCTTCTGCCAGTGTTCAGTAGCTGTACTGTAGGAGTTGTTACACATGTACATGTATTTTTGATGTATTTGTGGGGAGGAAGTTGTTCTCCAATTCTTACTCCTCTGCCTCAATCTTTGATTTCTTTCATCAGTATCTTATACTTTTCTGAGTACAGGTCTTTTGCCTCCTTAGGTAGGTTTGTTCCTACATATTTTATTCTTTTCGATGCAATGGCAAATGGGATTGTTTCCTTGGTTTCTCTTTCTGAGTTTCATTGTTTGTGTATAGGAATGCAAGAGATTTCTGTGCATTAATTTTGTATCCTGCTACTTTACCAAATTCATTGATGAGCTCTAAGTGTTTTATGGCAGCATATTTAGGATTTTCTATGTATAGTATCTTGTCATGTGCAAACAGTGACAATTTTACTTCTTTTCCAATTTGGATTCATTTCTTTCTTTTTCTTCTCTGATAGCCATGGCTAGGACTTCTAAATCTATGTTGAGTAAAAGTGGAGAGAATGGGCATCCTTGTCTTGTTTGATCTCAGAGGAAATGCTTTCAGTTTTCCACCTTTGAGACTGATATCTTCTGTGTGTGTGTCATATATGGTCTTTAGTATGTTGAGGTATGTTCCCTCTATGCCCACTTTCTGGAGAATTTTTATCTTAAATGGGGTTTAATTTTGTCAGAAGATATCTCTGCATATATTGAGATGATCATACGGTTTTTATTCTTCAGTTTGTTAGTGTGGTGTTGCAAATTGATTGATTTGCATATATTGAGGAATCCTTGCATCCCTGGGATAAATCCCACGTGATCAGGGTGTATGATCCTTTTAATGTGTTGTTGGATTTGGTTTGCTAATATTTTGTTGAGGATTTTTTCATCTATGATCATCAGTGATATTGGCCTGTAATTTTCTTTTTCTATGATATTTTTGACTCATTTTGGTATCATGGTGATGGTGACCTTGTAGAATGAGCTTGGGAGTATTCCTCCCTCTGAAATTTTTGGAAGACTTTCAGAAGTATGGGTGTTAACTCTTCTCTAAATGTTTGATAGAATTCACCTGTGAAGCCATATGTTGCTGGACTTTTGTTTGTTGGATATCTTTTAATCAGAGTTTCTGTTTTGGTATTTGTGATTAGTCTGTTCATATTTTCTATTTCTTCCTGGTTCAGTATTGGAAAGTTGTACTTTTCTAAGAATTTATTCATTTCTTATACGTTGGCCATTTTATGTCATATAGTTGATTGTAGTAGTCTCTTATGATCCTTTGTATTCCTGTGGTGTCAGTAACAATTCCATCTTTAAGGCATCTCTCTCTTCTCGCATTTTATTATAGCCAGAAGGAGCCAAGCCACTCTTTCAGCACTTTGCTTAGAAATTGCCTCAGCTAAATATCCAATTTTATTTCCTATGAGTTGTATCTTCCAAAAAACACTAGAACACAAACCCAATTTAGCCAAGTGTTTTGCCACTTTATAACAATGATTACCTTTCCTCCATTGTCCAGTAACATGTTCCTCATTTACAGCTTAGACTTCATCAGAATGGTCTTTACCATCCATATTTCTACCAACATTCTGTTTAGGACTACTTAGGTATTCTCTAAGAACACTGAGGCTTTTTCTACTGCTCTCCTGTTTTTTCTGAGCCCTCACCAGAATTACCTTGAAAGTTCCCTTCACGAAAATGTAGGCTTTTTCTAGCATGAACCTCAAAACTCTTTCATCATCTTCCCAGTACACAGCTCCAAAGAAGCTTCCACATTTGTAGGTATATGTTACAATAGCACCCCACTTAGTTTCTGTCTTAATCTATTCTGGCTGCTATAACAAAAATACCATAGACTATGTGGCTTAAATGACAAACCATAATTTCTCACAGTTCTGGAGGCTGAAAAGTTCAGGATCAAGGTGTTGGCAGATTTGCTGTGTGGTGAGGGTCTGCTTCCTGGTTTATAGATAGCCACCTTCTCTCTGTATCCTTTCATAGTAGAAGGAGTGAAAGGTCTCTCTTGGGTCCCTCTAATAAGGGCACTAATTCCATTCATGTGTTTTCTGCCATCATGATTTAATCACGTCCTAAAGGTCCCCACCTTCAAACACTGTCACACTGGGGATTAGATTTCAACATACTAATTTAACAGGGGATGGGGGAGACACAAACATTTAGTTTGTATCAACATCAACACTAGAAATTTTCTCAGAGATAAAGAGACACATTAGATAATGATGAAGAGATCAATTCTCCAAGAAGACCTAACAATACTAAATTTATGTGCCCTTACCAAAAGAACTTCCAAATACATGAAACAAAATTGATAGAACTATAAGAAGTAGACAAATCCACAATTATAGTTGGAGACCTCAACACTGCTCTCTCAATTTATAGAACAAGTAAAGAGAAAATCAATAAGAATAGAGAAGTACTGAACAACACTATCAACTAACTGGATCTAATTGACATTTTTAGAACACTCTAACCTGCAACAGTAGAATATATGCTTTTCTTCAAGTGCACAGGGAATGTGTACCAGGATAAACCATATTCGGAGCCATAAAATAAACTTAACAAATCTAAACCAATTGACAGCATGTAAAGTGTGTCATATAGTATAATGGAATTGAGCTGGATAACAATGACTGAATAGTATCTGAAAAACAGCCAATTATTTGATAATTAAACAACACCCATATTTGAAAGAGGAAATCACAAAGAAATATAAATACACTTTGAATTGAATTTAAAAAGCATATATATCAAAGCTTATGGAATTCAGCTAAACCAGTGCATCAAGGGAAATTTGTACCATAAATGCTTTTATATAAGAAGATTTAAAAGATCTGAAATTAATTATCTATGATTTAATCTTATGAAGGAAGAAAAAAAGAGCAAACTAAATGAAAAGAAAACCAGATAGGAAGAGACCTTCAAGACAGTGGAGGAGTAAGACGTGAAGATCACCTTCCTCCCCATAAATACATCAAAAATACATCTACATGTGGAACAACTCCTACAGAATACCTACTGAACCCCAGCAGAAATCCTCAGACTTCTGAAAGGCAAGAAAATCCCCACGTACCTGGGTAGGGCAAAAGAAAAAACTGGTGAAAATAATAAGGACAGGACCCACACCTCTGGGAGGGAGCTGTGAAGGAGAAAAAGTTTCCAAACACTAGGGAGCTGCTTCACTGGTGGGGATGGTGGGTGGTTGTGGGAGAATCATCAGAGCCACAAAAGAGAGTGCAGCAACAGGGGTGCAAAGGACAAAGCAGAGATATTTCTGCACAAAAGATTGGTGCCGACCAGCCCTCACCAGACTGAGAGGCTTGTCTGCTCACCTGCACTGGTGGGTGGGGGCTGGGAGCTGAGGCTCGGGCTTCAGAAGTCAGAGCCCAGGGAGAGGACTGGGGTGGCTGCATAAAGACAGCCTGAAGTGGGTTAGTGCACTACAGCTACCTTGCACAGAGTCCAGGAAAATGTCTGGAGTTGCTGGAGAAACAGAGACCTTTGTTTTGGAGTTCCCAAGGAGAGGGGATTCCTTCCCAGGGTGTTCACAGAAGGCAGAGAACCGCCTAAGCGAGTGCCAAGGATGGGCGTGAACAGTGGCTATCAGCTCGGACCCCAGAGACTAACATTGCTGCCACTTCCCCCAAGAAGCCTGGGTGCAAGTGCAGGTCACTATCCACATGCCCCTGGGAGCCTTTGCAGCATGCCACTGTCAAGGTTCCATGATACAGGGACAAGTTCCCTGGGAGAACACATGCCACTCCTCGGGCTGTTGCAATGTCATTCCCACATCTGCCACCTCAAGCTCACCCTGCATTCCAATTATGACTACCATGCCCCTCCCTACCCCAGGCCTGAGTGAGCAAGAGAGCCTTAATCAGCCTCTGCTTTAACCCCCTCCTGTCTGGGTGGGGAACAGACTCCTGAGGGCAGCCTACACACAGAGGCAGTGCCAAAACCAAATCTGAACTCCAGGAGCTGTTCAAAAATGAAGAGATAGGGAAATTTCTCCATGAGGCCACAGTAGCAGCAGATTAAATCTACACAATCAACTTGATAAACCCAGCATCTGAAGAATACCTGAATAGGAAACAAATGTTCCGCAAACTGAGGTGGTGGACTTTTGGAGAAACTGTAGACTTGGGAATTGCTTTCTGCATCTGGTGTGTTTCTGGATTTATGTTTATTTTAGTTTAGTATTTAGTGCTTATTATCACTGGTGAATTTGTTTATTGGTTTGGTTACTCTGTTCCTTTTAATATATATACATTTTTTCCCCGCTTTCTCTTTCTGTGCGTGTGTATGTGTATGCTTCTTGGTGTGATTTTGGCTGCACTGGTTTGCGTTTACCATTTGTCCTAGGGTTCTGTCTGTTTGTTTTTCTTTTTTCTTTTTTTTCTTTACCTTTTATTTTCTCTCCTTTTCTTCTAAGCAGTGTGGCTGATAGCATCTTGGTGTTCTGGCCTGGTGTCAGACCTGAGCCACTGAGGTGTGAGGGACGAGTCCAGGGCATTGGACCATCAGAAACCTCCTCTCCCCACATAATATCAATTGGTGAGAGTTCTCACAGAGAGCTTCATCTCAACACTACAACCTAGCTCCACCCAATGGCAAGCAAATGCCAATGCTGGATGCCCCATGCAAAACCGCTAACATGACAGGAACACAATGACATCCATTAGCAGAGAAGCTGCTTAAAGTCATACTAAGTTCACAGACAAACCAAAACACTTCAACAGACGCAGGCCTGCCCAGAAGAAACACAAGCCTCAGCCCCACTCACCAGAAGAAGGGACCAGACCCCTCCACCAGGGAGCCTACACAACTTACGGAACCACCCTTACCCACTGGGATAGACACAAAAAGAACAGGAACTATGAACATATAAACTGTAAAAAGGACACAACAAACAGTAAATTAAACAAAATGAGAAGACAGAGAAATATGCAGCAGATGAAGGAGCCAGGAAAACACCCACCAGACCAAAAAATGAAGAGGAAATAGGCAGTCTACCTGCAAAAGAGTTCGCAGTAATGATAGTAAAGTTGATCCAAGATCTCAGAAATAGAATGTAGAAAATACAAGAAACGTTTAACAAAGACTTGGAAGAACTAAAGAGCAAACAAATAATGATGAACAGCACAATAAATGAAATTAAAAATACTCTGGAAGGAAACAAGAGCAGAATAACTGAGGCAGAAGAATGGATAAATGAGCTGGAAGATAGAATGGTGAAAATAACTGATGCAGAGCAGAATACAGAAAAAGAATAAAAGGAATTGAGGACAGTCTCAGAGACCTCTGAGACAACATTAAACACAAAAACATTCGAATTATACGGATGCCAGAAGGAGAAGAGAAAAGGAAAGGGTCTGACAAAATATTTGAAGAGATTATAGTTGAAAACTTCCCAAACATGGGAAAAGAAATAGTAAGTCAAGTCCAGTAAGCACAGAGAGTGCCATACAGGATAAATCCAAAGAGAAACACGCCAAGACACATATTCATCAAATTAAAAAAATTAAATACAAAGAAAAAATATTAAAAGCAGCAAGGGAAAAGCAACAAATAATATACAAAGGAAACCCCATAAGGTTAACAGATGATCTTTCTGAAGAAACTCTGCAAGCCAGAAGGGAGTGGCAGGACATACCTAAAGTGATGACAGGGAAAAAACCTATAACCGAGATTACTCTACCCGGCAGGGATCACATTCAGATTCGATGGAGAAATTAAAATGTTTACAGAAAAGCAAAAGTTAAGAGAAATCATCACCAATCCAGCTTTACAACAAATGCTAAAGGAACTTCTCTATGCAGGACACACAAGGGAAGGAAAAGAGCAATAATAAAACAAAAATAATTACAAAATACACTTAAAATAAAGACTATTACAAAAGACAAAGAGGGACACTACATAATGATCAAGGGATCAATCCATGAAGAAGATATAACACTTGTGAATATGTATGCACCCAACAAAAGACCAACTCAATACATAAGGCAAATGCTAACAGCCATCAGAGGGGAAATCGAGAGTAATAAAATAATAGTAGGGGACTTTAACACTCCAATTTCGCCAATGGACAGATCATCCAAAATGAAAATAAATAAATAAACACAATCTTTAAATGACATAATAGACCAGATAGAGTTAATTGATACTTATAAGACATTCCATCCAAAAACAGCAGAATACACTTTCTTCTCAAGTGTTTATGGACCATTCTCCAGGATACATCACGTCTTGGGTCACAAATCAAGCCTTGGTAAATGTAAGAAGATTGAAATTTTATGAAGTATCTTTGCTGACCACAATGATATGAGGCTAGATATCAATTACAGGGAAAAAATACTGTAAAAAATACAAACACATGGACGCTAAACAGTATGATACCATATGACCAAGAGATCACTGAAGAAATCAAAGAGGAAATCAAAAAATACCTAGAAACAGATGACAATAAAAACATGATGACCCAAAACCTATGGGATGCAGCTAAAGATTTTCTAAGAAGGAAATTTATAGCATTCCAAGAAAAAGAAACAGGAAAAATCTCAAATAAACATCCTAACCTTAAACCTAAAGCAATTACAGAAAGAAGCAAAAAAAATAACCCCAAAGTTAGCAGAAGGAAAGAAATCATAAAGATCAGATCACAAATAAATGAAAAATGAAGGAAACAATAGTAAGTTCAATAAAACTAAAACCTTGGTCTTTGAGAAGGTAAACAAAATTGATAAACCATTAGCCAGACTCATCAAGAAAAAAAGGGAAAAGACTCAAATCAACAGAATTAGAAATGAAAAAGAAGTAGCAGCTAACAGTGCAGAAATACAAAGGATATTGAGAGATTACTAGAAGGAACTATATGTCAAAAAACTGGACAACCTGGAAGAAATGGACAAATTCATAGAAAAGTACAAACTTCCAAGACGGAACCAGGAAGAAATAGAAAATATAAACAGACCCATCACAAGCACTGAAATTGAAACTGTGATTTAAAATCTTCCAACAAACAAAAGCCCAGGACCAGATGGTTTCACAGGCGAATTCTATCAAACATTTAGAGAAGAGCTAACACCTATCCTTCTCACACTTTTCCCAAATATAGCAGACGGAAGAACACTCCCAAACTCATTCTATGAGGCCACCATCACACTGATACCAAAACCAGACAAAGATGTCACAAAAAAGAAAACTACAGGCCAATATCACTGATGTATATAGATGCAAAAATCCTCAACAAAATATTAGCAAACAGAGTCCAACAGCACATTAAAAGGACCATACAACATGATCAAATGGTATTTATCCCAGGGATGCAAGGATTCTTCACCACACGCAAGTGAAACAATGTGATAAACCACATTAACAAACTGAAGAATAAAAACCATATAATCATCTCAATAGACAAAGGAAAAGCCTTTGACAAAATTCAAAACTGAGTTATTATAAAAACTCTCCAGAAAGTGGGCATAGAGAGAACTTACCTCAAGATAATAAAGGCCATATATATGACATACCCACAGCCAACATCGTTTTCAATGGTGAAAAACTGAGACCATTTCCTCTAAGACCAGGAAAAAGACAAGGTTGCCCACGCTCATTGCTCTTGTTGAACATAGTTTTGAAAGTTTTAGCCACAGCAACCAGAGAAGTAAAAGAAATAAAAGGAATGCAAATGGGAAAAGAAGAAGCAAAATGGTCACTGTTTGCAGATGACAGGATACTAAATATAGAGAATCCTAAATATGCTACCAGAAAACTACTACAGCTAATCAGTCAATTTGGTAAAGTAGCAGGACACAAAATTAATGCACAGAAATCTCTTGCATTCCTATACACTAATGATGAAAAATCTGAAAGACAAATTAAATAAAGTCATCACATTTACCATTGCAACTATAAGAATATAATTCCTAGGAATAAACCTTCCTAAGGCATCAAAAGACCTGTATGCAGAAAATTATAAGACACTGATGAAAGAAATTAAAGACAACACAAACAGATGGAGATATATACCATGCTCTTGGATTGGAAGAATCAACATGGTGAAAATGAATATACTACCCAAAGCAATCTACAGATTGTGCAATCCCTTTCAACCTACAATTGGCATTTTTCACAGAACCAGAACAAAAATTTCAGAATTTGTATGGAAACGCAAAACACCCTGAATAGCCAAAGCAATCTTGAGGAAGAAAAACAAGCTGGAGGAATCAGGCTCCCTGACTTCAGACTATACTACAAAGCTACAGTAATCAAGAGAGTATGATACTGGCACAAAAACAGAAATATAGATCAATGGAACAGGATAGAAAGCACAAAGATAAATCCATGCACATATGGTCACCTTATCTTTTATAAAGGAGACAAGAATATACAGTGGAGAAAAGACAGCCTCTTCAGTAAGTGGTGCTGGGATAACTGGACAGCTACATGTAAAAGAATGAAATTAGGACACTCCTTAACACCATCACAAAAATAACCTCAAAATGGATTAAAGACCTAAACGTAAGGCCAGACACTTTCAAACTCTTAGAGGAAAACATAGGCAGAACACTCTATGACACACCTCACAGCAAGATCCTTTGTGACCCACTTACTAGAGGAATGGAAATAAAAACAAAAATAAACAAATGGGACCTAATGAAACTTAAAAGCTTTTGCACAACAAAGGGAACCATAAAGAAGACAAAATGGAAGCCCTCAGAATTGGAGAAAATCATTGCAAAGGAAGCAACTGACAAAGGATTAATCTCCAAAATAAACAAGCAGCTCATGCAGCTCACTATCAAAAAAACAAACAACCCAATCCAAAAATGGGCAGAAGACCTAAGTAGACATTTCTCAAAGAAGATGTACAGATTTCCAACAAACCCAGGAAAGGATGCTCAACATCACTAATCATTAGAGAAATGCAAATCAAAATCTTAATGAGGTATCACCTCACACAGGTCAGAATGACCAACATCAAAATATCTACAAACAATAAATTTTGGAGAGAGTGTGGAGAAAAGGGAACCCTCTTGCACTGTTGGTTGTCATGTAATTTGATACAACCACTATGGAGAACAGTATGGAGGTTCCTTAAGAAAGAAAAAATAGAACTACCATATGACCCGACAATCCCACTACTGGGAATACACTGAGATAATCATAATTCAAAAGGAAGCATGGGAGGAGGCCTTCATGATGGTGGAGGAGTAAGACATTGAGATCACCTTCGTCCACACAAATACATCAGAAGCACATCTACATGAAGAACAACTCCTACAGAACACATACTGATCACTGGCAGAAGACCTCGGACTTCCCAAAAGGCAAGAAACTCCAAACATATCTGGGTAGGGCAAAAGAAAAAACAAGCACAAAAGAATAGGGACAGGACCTGTAACTCTGGGAGGGAGCTGTGAAGGAGGAAAGGTTTCAACACACTAGGAAGCCCCTTCACTGGCATAGACGGGGGTTGGCGGGAAGAAAGCTTCAGAGCCACAGAGGATAACGCAGCAATGGAGGTGCAGAGGGCAAAGTGCAGAGATTCCCACACAGAGGATCAGTGCCAACCAGCACTCGCCAACATGAAAGGCTTGTCTGCTCACCCACCAGGGTGGGTAGGGTTTGGGAGCTGAGGCTTCCGTTTCGGAGGTCAGATCCAAGGGAGAGGACTGTGATTGGCTGTGTGAACACAGCCTGAAGGGGGCTAGTGCAACACAGCTAGCTGGGAGGGAGTCTGGGGAAAAGTCTAGAACTGCCTAAGAGGCAAGAGAACATTGTTTCAGGGTGCACGAGGAGAGGGGATTCAGAACACCGCCTAAATGAGCTCTAGAGAC
>NC_041234.1:33163822-33173618 GCF_002837175.3 Physeter macrocephalus | reverse complement strand
AATGGAAATAAAAACAAAAATAAACAAATGGGACCTAATGAAACTTAAAAGCTTTTGCACAACAAAGGGAACCATAAAGAAGACAAAATGGAAGCCCTCAGAATTGGAGAAAATCATTGCAAAGGAAGCAACTGACAAAGGATTAATCTCCAAAATAAACAAGCAGCTCATGCAGCTCACTATCAAAAAAACAAACAACCCAATCCAAAAATGGGCAGAAGACCTAAGTAGACATTTCTCAAAGAAGATGTACAGATTTCCAACAAACCCAGGAAAGGATGCTCAACATCACTAATCATTAGAGAAATGCAAATCAAAATCTTAATGAGGTATCACCTCACACAGGTCAGAATGACCAACATCAAAATATCTACAAACAATAAATTTTGGAGAGAGTGTGGAGAAAAGGGAACCCTCTTGCACTGTTGGTTGTCATGTAATTTGATACAACCACTATGGAGAACAGTATGGAGGTTCCTTAAGAAAGAAAAAATAGAACTACCATATGACCCGACAATCCCACTACTGGGAATACACTGAGATAATCATAATTCAAAAGGAAGCATGGGAGGAGGCCTTCATGATGGTGGAGGAGTAAAACATGGAGATCACCTTCCTCCACACAAATACATCAGAAACACATCTACATGAGGAACAACTCCTACAGAACACATACTGATCACTGGCAGAAGACCTCAGACTTCCCAAAAGGCAAGAAACTCCACGCATGTCTGTGTAGGGAAAAAGAAAAAACAAACACAAAAGAATAGGGACAGGACCTGTAACTCTGGGAGGGAGCTATGAAGGAGGAAAAATTTCAACACACTAGGAAACCCCTTCACTGGCGTAGACGGGTGTTGGCGGGAAGAAAGCTTCAGAGCCACAGAGGATAGCACAGCAATGGAAGTGCAGAGGGCAAAGCACAGAGATTTCCACACAGAGGATCAGTGCCAACCAGCACTCGCCAACCTGAAAGTCTTGTCTGCTCACCCAGCAGGGCGGGTAGGGTTTAGGAGCTGAGGCTTCCATTTCGGAGGTCAGATCCCAGGGAGAGGACTGTGATTGGCTGTGTGAACACAGCCTGAAGGGGGCTAGTGCACCACAGCTAGCTGGGAGGGTGTCTGGGGAAAAGTCTAGAACTGCCTAAGAGGCAAGAGAACATTGTTTCAGGGTGCACGAGGAGAGGGAATTCAGAACACTGCCTAAACAAGTTCCAGAGATGGGTGTGAGCCGCAGCTACCACGGTGGACAACAGAGACTGGTATGAAATGCAAAGGCTGCTCTTGAAGCCACCAAGAAGCCCGTGTGCAAGCACAGGTCACTATCCACACTTTCTCTCCCAGAATCCTGGACAGCCTGCCACTACCAGGGTCCTGTGATCCAGGGAAAGCTTCCCCAGGAGAACACATGGCATGTCTCAGGCTATTGAGATGTCATGCTAACCTCTGCTGCCCCAGGCTTGCCCCACATTCTGTACTCCTCTTTTGCCCCAGCCTGACTGAGGCTGAGCACCCTAATAAGCTGCTATTTTAACCCAATCCTCTCTGGGCAGGGAACAGACAGCCTACACCCAGAAGCTGGGACAAATCCAAAGCTGAATACCAGGAGCTGTGCAAACAAAGAAGAGAAAGGGAAATTTCTCCCAGCAGCCTCAGGAGCAGTGGATTAAATCTCCACAATCAACTTGATGTACCCTGCATCTGTGGAATACCTGAATAGACAACAAATCATACAAAAATTGAGGCAGTGGACTCTGGGAACAACTCTAGGCTTGGGGATTGCTTTCTGCATCTAATTTGCTTCTGGTTTTATGTTTATCTTAGTTTAATATTTAGAGCTTATAATCATTGGTAGATTTGTTTATTGGTTTGGTTGCTCTCTTCCTTTATATATATATATATATATGTGTGTATATATATATATATATATATTTTCCTTTTCTCTTTTTGTGCATGTGTATGTGTATGTTTCTTTGTGTGATTTTTGTCTGTAGAGATTTGGTTTTACCATTTATCCTAGGGTTCTGGCTGTCCGTTTTTTTTGTTTGTTTGTTTTTTTATTAAGATAGTTTTTATTACTTGTTATCATTGGTGGATTTCTTTATTGGTTTGGTTGCTCTCTTCTTTCTTTCTTTCCTTTTTTTCTTTTTTACTACTTTTAATTTCTTTATTCTTAATAATATATTTTTATTTTAATAACTTTTTCTTATCTATTCTTTTCTTTCTTGCTTTCTGTCTTTTTTTCCCCTCCCTTTTCTTCTAAGCCATGTAGATGACAGGGTCTTGGTGCTCTGGCTGGGTGTAAAGCCTGAGCCTCTGTGGTGGGAGAGCCGAGTTCAGGACACTGGGCCACCAGAGAACTCCCAGACCCTTGTAATATGAAACAGTGAAAGGTCTCCCAGAGATCTCCATCTTAATGCTAAAACCAGGCTCCACTCAACGAACAGCAAGCTACAGTGCTGGTCACCACATGCCAAGCAAATAACAACAGGAACACAACCCCACCCATTAGCAGAGAGGCTGCCTAAAATCATACTAAGTTAACAGACACCCCAAAACACATCAACGCATGCCATATTGCCCACCAGAAAGACAAGATCCAGCCTCATCCACCAGAACACAGGCACCCATCACCTCCATGAGGAAGCTTACACTCCCACTGAACCAAAATTAGCCACTGGGGGGAGACACCAAAAACAATGGAAACTATGAACGTGCAGCCTGAGAAAAGGAGACCACAAACACCATAAGTTAAGCAAAATGAGAAGACAGAGAAATACACAGCAGATGAAGGAGCAAAGTACAAACCCACCAGACAAAAAAAATGAGGAGGAAATAGGCAGTCTAACTGAAAAATAATTCAGAAAATGATAGTAAAGATGATCCAAAATCTTGGAGATAGAATGGAGAAAACACAAGAACCATTTAACAAAGACCTAGAAGAAGTAAAGAGCAAATAAACAATGATGAACAACACAATAAATGAAATTAAAAATAAAAAAATAAAAACAAATGAGAACAGTCTCAGAGACCTCTGGGACAACATTAAAATCACCAAAATTCGAATTATAGGGGTCCCAGAAGAAGAAGAGAAAAAGAAAGGGACTGAAAATATTTGAAGAGATTATAGTTGAAAACTTCCCTAATATGGGAAAGGAAATAGTAAATCAAGTCCAAGAAGCACAGAGAGTCCCATACAGGATAAATCTAAGGAGAAACACACCAAGACACATATTAATCAAACTATCAAACATTAAATACGAAGAAAACATATTAAAAGCAGCAAAGGAATAACAACAAAAAACACTCAAGGGAATCCCCATAAGGTTAACAGCTGATCTTTCAGCAGAAACTCTGCAAGCCAGAAGAGAGTGGAAGGACATATTTAAAGTGCTGAAAGGGAAAAACCTACAACCAAGATTACTCTACATAGCAAGGATCTCATTCAGATTTCACGGAGAAATTACAAACTTTACAGACAAGCAAAAGTTAACAGAATTCAGCACCTACAAAGCAGTATACAACAAATGCTAAAGGAACTTCTCTGGAAAGGAAACACAAGAGAAGGAAAAGACCTACAAAAACAAACCCAAAACAATTAAGAATACGGTAATAGGAGCAAACATATCAATAATTACCTTGAATGTAAATGGATTAAATGCTCCAACCAAGAGACACAGACTGGCTGAATGGATACAAAAACAAGACCCGTATATATGCTGTCTACAAGAGACCCACTTCAGACCTAGGGGCGCATACAGACTGAAAATGAGACGATGGAAGAAGATATTCCATGCAAATGGAAATCAAAAGAAAGCTGGAGTAGCAATTCTCATATCAGAAAAAATAGAATTTAAAATAAAGACTATTAAAAGAGACAAAGAAGGACACTACATAATGATCAAGGTATCACACAAAGAAGAAGATATAACACTTGTAAATATTTATGCACCCAACATAGGAGCAACTCAATATAAGGCAAATGCTAAGAGCCATCAAAGGGGAAATTGACAGTAACACAATCAAAGTAAGGGACGTGAACACCCCACATTCACAAATGGACAGATCATCCAACATGAAAATAATAATGAAACACAAGCTTTAAATAACACATTAAACAAGATGGACTTAATTGATATTTATAGGACATTCCATCCAAAAAAAACAGAATACACTTTCTTAAGTGTCCAAAAAAAACAGAATAAACTTTCTTCTTAACTGCTAATGGAATATTCTCCAGGATATATCATATCCTGGGTCACAAATCAAGCCTGGTAAATTTAAGAAAATTGAAATTGTATCAAGTATATTTTCTGACCACAATGCTATGAGAGACTACATATCAATTACAGGAAAAAATCTACAAGAAATAAAAACACATGGAGGCCAAACAATACACTACATAATAACCAAGAGATCACTGAAGAAATCAAAGAGGAAATCAATAAATACCTAGAAACAAATGACAACGAAAACATGACGACCAAAAGCGTATGGGATGCAGCAAAAAGCAGTTCTAATAGCGAAGTTTATAGCAATAAAATCCTCCCTCAAGAAACAAGAAACATCTCAAATAAACAGCCTAACCATATTCCTAAAGCAATTAGAGAAAGAAGGACAAAGATACCCCAAAGTTAACAGAAGGAAACAACTCATAAACATCAGATAAGAAATAAATGAAAAAGAAATGAAGGATACAGTAGCAAAGATCAATAAAACTAAAAGCTGGTTCTTTGAGAAGATAAACAAAATTGATAAACCATTAGTCAGACTCATCAAGAAAAAAAGGGAGAAGACTCAAATCAGCAGAATTAGAAATGAAAAAGAAGTAACAACAGACACTGCAGAAATACAAATGATCATGAGAGATTACTGAAAGCAACTATATGCCAATAAAATGGACCACCTGGAAGAAATGGACTAATTCTTTAAAAAGCACAGCCTTTCGAGACTGAACCAGGAAGAAACAGAAAATATAAACATACCAATCACAAGCACTGAAATTGAGACTGTGATTAAAAAGCTTAGGACAAACAAAGTCCAGGACCAGATGGCTTCACAGGTGAATTCTATCAAACATCTAGAGAAGAGCTAACATGTATCCTTCTCAAACTCTTTCAAAATATAGCAGAGGGAGAACACTCATGATCTCATTCGACGAGGCCACCATCACCCTGATACCAAAACCAGACAAAGATGTCACCATGAAAAAAAACTACAGGCCAATATCACTGATGAACATAGATGCAAAATTCCTCAACAATGAAATTGGTAAAATAGGAGGATACAAAATTAATGCACAGAAATCTCTTTCATCCCTATACACTAATGATGAAAAATCTGAAAGAGAAATTAAGGAAACACTCACATTTACCATTGCAACAAAAAGAATAAAATACTTAGGAATAAACCTACCTAACAAGACAAAAGACCTGTATGCAGAAAACTATAAGACACTGGTGAAAGGAATTAAAGATGGTACAAACATCTCCAATTAAAGATGGAGAGATATACCATATTCTTGGATTGGAAGAATCAACAATGTGAAAATGACTATACTACCCAAAGCAATCTAGATATTCAATGCAAGCCCTATCAAACTACCAATGGAATTTTTCACAGAACTGGAACAAAAAATTTCACAATTTGTATGGAAAAACTAAAGACCCTGAATAGCCAAAGCAGTCTTGAGAAAGAAAAACAGAGCTGGTGGAATCAGGCTCCCAGACTTCAGACTATACTACAAAGCTACAGTATTCAAGACTGTATGGTACTGGCACAAAAACAGAAATATAGCTCAATGGAAAAGGATAGAAAGCCCAGAGATAAACCCACGCACATATGGTAACCTTATTTTTGATAAAGGAGGCAAGAATATACAATGGAGAAAAGACAGCTTCTTCAATAAGTGGTGCTGGGGAAACTGGACAGCTACATGTAAGAGAATGAAATTAGAATACTCCCTAACACCATACACAAAAATAAACTCAAAATGGATGAAAGATCTAAATGTAAGGCCAGACATTACAAAACTCTTTGAGGAAATCATAGGCAGAACACTCTAAGACATAAATCACAGCAAGATCCTTTTTGACCCACCCCTTAGAGAAATGGAAATACAAACAAAAATAAACAAATGGAACCTAATGAACTTTAAAGCTTTTGAAGAGCATCGGAAGCCATAAACAAGACAAAAAGACAACCCTCAGAAAGGGAGAAAATATTTGCAAACAAAGCAACTGACAAAGGATCCATCTCCAAAATTTACATGCAGCTCATGCAGCTCAATATCAAATAAACAAAAACCCAATCCAAAAATGGGCAGAAGACTTACATAGACATTTCTCCAAAGAAGATATATAGATTGCCAACAAACAGATGAAAGTACGGTCAATATCACTAATCTTTAGATAAATGCAAATCAGAACTACAGTGAGGTATCACCTCACAGCAGGTAGAATGGCCATCATCAAAAAGTTTACAAACAATAGCTGCTGGAGAGGGTGTGGAGCAAAGGGACCCCTCTTGCACTGTGGTGCAAACGTTAATTGATACAGCCACTATGGAGGTTCCTTAAAAAACTAAAGATGGAACCCTCATATGACCCAGGAATCCCACTACTTGTCATATACCCTGAGAAAACCATATTTCAAAATGAGTCATGTACCACAATGTTCATTGCAGCTCTATTTACAATATCCAGGACATGGAAGAAACCTAAGTGTCCATTGACAGATGAATGGATAAAGAAGATGTGCCACATATATATAAGGGAATATTTCTCAGCCATAAAAAGAAACGAAATTGAGTTATTTGTAGTGAGGTGGATGGACCTAGAGTCTGTCATACCGAGTGAAGTAAGTCAGAAAGAGAAAAACATATACCGTACGCTAACACATATATATGGAATCTAAAAAAAAAAAAAATGGTTCTGATGAACCTAGTGGCAGGACAGGAATAAAGACGCAGAGGTAGAGAATGGAGTTGAGGACACAGGGAGGGGGAAGGGTAAGCTGTGACGAAGTGAGAGAGTGGCATGGGCATACATACCCTACCAAATGTAAAAGAGATAGCTAGTGGGAAGCAGCTGCATAGCACAGGGAGATCAGCTCGGTGCTTTGTTCCACCTAGAGGGGTGGGATAGAGAGGTTGGGCGGAGACGCAAGAGGGAGGGGATATGGGGATACATGTATATGTATAGCTGATTCACTTTGTTATACAGGAGAAACTAACACAACATTATGAAGCAATTATACTCCAAAAAAGATGTTAAAAAAAAAAGAAGAAAGTGGAGAAAAATGATGCCAGATAGAAAGGAGTAAGAGTTTAGGAAATCAAATAATTCAACATGTAGGCTCGGATGAATAGGTTATAATAATCTTTGCTCCTGTCTAATGTGTGGCTAAGTAAATAGCAAACTGTTCCTTGTAGGAAATTACTTAATGATTATTTTATTCCATAGCAATAACCATGTGCTGTTTAGGATGAACAAGGTTTCTGTGTTAATTAGGGAATCACACAGTTAATTGTCACTTGTCTAAAGTGAAAACCACAAGGTAAAACCCAATGCCACCTGCTGGGGACCAAGGAGAGATTGAGGAGAAGCTTCACTTATCCAAGGGCTTGGCTTCTGTTAATGGAAGAGGTTCATACTTTATTATCATCCAAGGGAGACTGTGTTGATAGGTCAATACCCAGGCGTATAAGCCTTGTAAACTTAAACTCATCTGGATTTACCAAATGTCACTTATAGGGACAAGTTGCCAATTCAACAGTATTTTGTTTTTTCAGCTATCCTGATGCATACATTCCTTCCTGCTTGGCCTATGCCAGGAAATCAATCAGGTTCGAGGCCATGAATTGACAAAGGTGAGATTGCAGGAGGTGCTGAAAGGCTACATGTTCCATATATTAGCTGCCTATGAAAAACTTTCAGAAGAAAAACAGACTAAGGTTGGTGTTGGAACTTTTTCCATCAACACACATGCACACACACACACACACACACCACCACCACCACATCACATACCACACAACAACACAACTGACTTTTTTCTGGGTTTCAGTGGTCCACTTCAAGAGTTCAAAGTGTTTCAGACAACTTAGCCCATATGTCAGAAGTCAGGTCCTGTAAAAATACCCAATTAGTAGTCATCTCTGGCTCCTGTTCTAATGGTCAACCTGGTCCTCACTACAAAAGCAGCTCAATAATAGAAGAAAGGTGGCCTGTGTGAAAGTGGGAAAGTTTTGGTTCTCAACCGTGGCACAGTTGTTTGCCCACTATGTGCCTTTCAGCAAATCATTAGCCCCTCTCACTTTCTTCAGGATCAGAAGTGGTCATGAGGATAACTTGCTGCCAGCCTCCCTCTCTCTGCCTATGAAATGGAGAACCCACACCATGCCTACCTCAAGGGTTATTGTGAGGAAACCACATAGTGTGTGGCACATAATGGGTTCTCATTTAAGGGCAGTTCCTCTCTCCCCAACCTCCATTCCCACCTCACCTTCTATGAAGCATTCTGTTCTCACTTTCTCTTCCCATTTCTGTAATGACATTTCTAAGACAAGGCCCAATCTCACGTCTTGAGTTAGCCTGGCTCCCCTTCTTCAATCTACTAATTTTGGATAAAATCCAGAGAAGTCTCTTCTTCTTTCTTCTGCTATTCTTTGAAAATTCTTCTCCTGCAGAGCAGAGATACCTAGTTTTGAAGGGCTGGGTTCCGTCCCTGCTATTGAGTTTTATTCTAAGACCGAGGGACAAAAAACTGACCTTTTGTTAAGTAGTTGAACAAGCCATATGATTCTACAAAGCCATTGCTTCTGAAACATTAACCTCTAAGTTGTCCAGAGCAGGAAGATATTTATTATACCCATTATAACAAGACATCCATCATAATTAGTGGGGACAGAGAATTAAGTTCAGAAAGAAGGTGTATTTCCAATTATGCAGCATAAGGCACTGCAACTACTTAATAATATGCACTACCTCAACGTTGCTCTGACAACCTAGTGCAAAGAAATTCAGTGAAGCAAACAGGGCTCCAACTGTCATAGCCTCATGTTCTACACTGTTCTCCTAATGCAAGGAGTCCTCTGGTCCAGTGGGACTTGAAACAGTGAGCCCTGTTAATTGGACAATAACATGATGAGCATTTTAGTTTGCTGTTTCTTCTCTCTCATGTTCTCTTTGGATTGGTGACTGGCTCAAAAAACCAGTTCACCTCCTGGAGTGGTGTATTTTACTCCCCAAAGCTGCATAACATACTACCATTGACGTGAATTCAGTTCATGTAAATGAATTAAAGGATGCTTTGGCTGGGCCCTGAAATTTCCTGTCCATGTTATTGATATTCCTTCACCCTATCATGGAGTTTTCATTTCTTCCAATGAGCATAACAAGTACTGGGTCAAACAGAAGTGCCCCCCCAAAGCCCAAGTCCATGCAAACAGCAAGAGGTTCATCCCTGTTCATCTTCCCCATCTTTCACCAAACGACTCGGTTTGCTCCCCTTTTAAATAGTTAATTGGGCACTGAATGAAAAAATGTATTAATATTGGTTTTAAAGGCAGAGCAATATATAAATACAGGATCTTACTAGCTTGAGCTAACCAGTGTTTTAAAAGGTGCTCAAGTGCTACTTGACACTGTCAAGTAGCCTCATAACAGAAATATATTGTAGGTTGCCAAGGTTTAGACAATCTGCAGAAGACAGGGTAGAGATTACATATGGCATTTACTGGGATAAGAGATTTACACTGGCAGCCTTGGACTAGGATTTTACTTACATTGAAAAAAA
>NC_041234.1:33145299-33163462 GCF_002837175.3 Physeter macrocephalus | reverse complement strand
CTGTGCAATTGAGAAAAAAAAATTGACCAAAATTGACCCATGCCTACTCCATAAGTTTGAGGCCAATGGTGCTGTAACCTTTCCCCCTTAATACTAAAATTCCACTACCAGTATCTGACCTTAAAATCCAATCCATACTAAAGGAAACAACCATGTAAATGAGGGGTATGCACGCGCACTTGTGTGTGTGTGTGTTTGTGTGAGATTTTTCTTCTCTTCCTAGGACAGTTTTCCTCTTCAAATATTAGTTCTGTGACTTCATAAAGATCTTATTCTTCTTTTAGTCAATCTGTTATTTTATGTCTTTTCTAAATCTTGACAAGTGGCTAAGACCTAGAGCTACCTTTAATTCTCATATCTACTTGTTTCTGCTGTGTGGACTGTCAAATATAGTGAGTAGGGAATGATGTGAACATGCAAGAGATTCTTACTAGACGCCAGGGCACTTTCCTTTAAATTTAGTGGCAGGTTGTACCTCTGGCATTCGGCAGGGCAGACAGATGACTGGATACATTCTGGCTCCTTGCTAACACAGCTCATCACTGAAGAAGCAGGCATGTCTATGAAATCACTCTTCAAATCTGATTAGCCCTTTAGTATAACTGAAGAACATGGGAGCATATCCATCTCTCTCTAAATAAACACAACTACTGCCTATTTCTTCTAATGGTGCCTCAGCCATTGTTTGTCAGCCACACCAACCTCTGCAGTTTCAATGACAGAAACTGGCCCCCTAGTCTCTGTGAAGGGGTCCCTGAAACATAAAGTGGAGGGTTGTCCAAACAAGTTTAACAACTCTTGTTACTTTAGACATTGGGCCAGGTAGTTTATCCTTTCTCAGCATTAACTCTAGACATAATAGGTAGAATTGTAAATGAGATCACATAAACTACTAATAATTAAACAGGTTTATGTGCAAGGCAGAAAGTTGTTATGTACTTATTGACTGACAGAATTGTGCAATGTTTAATACTAAGTCTGAAATGCAGCACTCCGGAGGATTAATGGTACAGAAGTTATCCGAGTATACAAGAGTCTTAGAAACATTCTTTCTAGAAATACAAAGAGTGGAGACAGTTACTAGAGAGATTTCACTTATAGAGTCTAAATTGGGTCTAATTGGGCCCTTTACAAGTTGAGAGTAATTTCAATAAGACATCTGCCTTCTGAGAGGCAGTATGGCAGTCCAATTCAGTGCAAGACTGAATCAAGCTATCTATACTTTCGAATAAAGTAACACCTTTTTCATGAAAACATCATGTTCTTTACCAGCTTATTAATTTTTTAAACTGAAGATCTTTCATTTTCAAAGGATGTTTGACTAGAGTTTCTAACTGACAGATTTGGGAACCAATCTGAATTGGACATTCTATGGATTCAACCGGAAGGTGAGTTTGCCTCATAGATTTGACATCCAACCTGAAAAATATTCTATAAAAATTGCTTCAAAGCCCCCTTTGAAATATCAAATGTGCAGCGAAACCCCAAGTCAAACAATTGTCCATCAGCCTGTTTTTTAAAGTATAGACTGGAAAGCCAACAGACCTTTTTGTGTGTGTGCAATTGCTTTTATAAACAAATTTTAGGCTGGAATAAGGAGCTCCTAGATCATCATGGTGGAGATTGTCGTTGATGCTGTAAGCTGTTGAAGTGTGCCTCCCTTAAGATCTGGTTGATGTGGGAGTAAGAACCTTGGCATAGTGCATACTCCTCAGATGAGGATTGAGGTGTACTCATGTTGGGTTCAGCAACGATCTGGTTTAAGCTGCTTTCTGGTCCGATTACTCTCTCTGGGGTATTAACACTGCTGCTGCTGCTCCTGTCTTTATCACTGCCTGAAGACTGAAGGATAAAAAACAGAAACAGGATGAGTATTACGCTATTACACTGTTTTTCATATTCACCTTGCAGAATAGCAGCATCAACCACTACACTAAGCCTTAATGGTTTAGAAACTAGAGTCACTTAAAATATTTCAATCTATGCTCACAACACAGCAACCCGTAAATTAAGTTGGGATTAACATCCACAATTTTATGGATGAGGAAACTGAGATCCATTGACTTGCCCAATGTCACGTAGCTGGGAAGTGGCAGAATGAGGATTCAAACACAGGCCTTCTAATTTCAAATCCCGTCACACATCCGTTGCTCCTGCTTGCAGCAGGAGCTTATCCTAATAACGTGCATCAGAAAAGTAAGTTCTCACCCTCCAAGAGAAAGCATCGATCAATGCTACAGAATGTAGTAAAAGTACACCCATAAAGAATAAGAAGGATTTGGGGAACGCACTAAAATAAAACAAATAAATTGCTACATACATACATTTATGCGTACATACATACATGCACACGTATATACAAACCAGTGATGATTTCGTACCTATCCCCTGATAGTGGGCATACGTGGTCCTCCTATATCAATGCAAGGCTACATTCAGATCCTGAAAGGCACTTGATACACTTTTTACGAAAGTTGTATGTTAATTTTTGGCATTTTTAAGACTAGTATTTATTGCTGTTCAACAAATATGGATGTGATATGGGGTGTATGTGTGGGTGTTTGCACCTAATATTCTGTTTTTAATTGAACTCTAACATGACTCAGGGTCATTGTCATAATGGAGAAACTACTAAGGATTCCTGAAAACAGTCATTGTCAAGAATTTCCTCCCTTACAGTGTTAGGATTCTCAAGGGAGAAAGTAATGACAAGGATACATATCTGAACTACAATATTTAACAATTTTGATATTGCATTTTGGGGGGATATGCTATTATTTTTATTTTATTTACATTTAAACTTCACCAAACACTGAGCTCAAGTATATGCTGGCCCTTTGTTCAGAGTTTTTAAATGGACAGACAGCTTTATGGGTGCAATGTATTTAACACTGCACAATATATTCAACAATTAGAGAATCTAGGCAGTGGTATAACTATATACCTTTATACATTTAGTAGCACAAGTAGAGGGACAAGCCCTGCAACTGGAGGAAAAACCTGTTCAGGACTGAACAGAGAGGTCCTTGGTTGCTGAGAGAATCTCCCCTTGACTTCAGCCTCGAGACAAACCAAGGAGTCTGTCAGTACACAAAAACCACTGAATTCAGGACAAACAGGAGCAACAGGATAGGTACTAAGGAACTGGCTCTTGTCAATTAAGATTGTGGGGGCCAGTCTGAAGCGAGTAGGGCTGGCTGGAGGCAGGAAATGTGGCAACTCAAGTCCAGGATCTGTAGATTAGAACAGCAGTCTAGAGACAGAATGGTTACTGCTTTCTTCATAGATTCCCAGTTTTCTAAACAAGTTCCTAGGATGCTTTCCTCAAACAGTGGGTATTGCATTTCTTATAATTCAATCTTTACCAAAGGTAACATTAATAAGACTTAAACCAAGAATGGTCATGGCTCATCGGTCATTTGGAGCTTCTCGACATAGACCGCACACCAAACTGCCCACAGGGCCTCATAGACAGCTTATGTCCATCTTTATGCAACTAGAAACATACATAAAAAGAACTGTCCAGGAAAGAATTAGGATGACCCAATGGAAATGAAGGTTGTCACCAACAGCAATCAAACAGACTTCAGGACTTAATGTCAAGGCCAATTTAAAAAATATCCAAAAAGATGATTTTCCTAACTCAAGGGTAAAAATCTGAAACCTCCAGTGGCATAAAATAGTGAAGTTATGAATATTTAAAAATAGTAGGTATTACGTTGGATAAGAAACCCACCACACACACTTTGGTTTCACTTAGTTGGCTTTCCTGATCGTTTTTTGTTGCAGGTACTGTCTGAAAAACAAGGTAAGAACTATAATTAGTTTCTGGTGAATCAAATTTCATCTCAAATGACAACATATCCATTTTATACTATAGTGTAACACTAGGTGATGCTAGACTATGAAATGGTACATTAAAATTAACAAGCTAGAAGAGACTTCTGTAGAATAATTAAGAAAAAATAGATCTGCCTCCAATTTCTAGTTCATTTAAAGTGTTTTCAAACCCAGTCGTGTAGAGACATTTCTGTAGAATAATTGTTAAGAAAAAATAGATCTGCCTCCAAATTCTAGTTCATTTAAAGTGTTTTCAAACCCAGTCGTGTAGAGACATAAGTACAAATGTTCATTGTGACACTGCTTATAATATCAGTAATGTTGTTAATAGCTGAAAATCAGAAACAATTAAATGTCCAAAAGCAGGAAAGTGGTTAAGTTATAGTGCATCCATTCATACAATGCGATTTTGTCAGCCATTAACAATGATGATATAGTTGTATTTATACTGACATAGAAGGATGTCCCTGACATCATGTTTGTTTGTTTATTTAAAATTTGAGACTGGATCCTTTTTTATTTTTTTAATTTTTATTTATTTTTTATATTTTCACTTTCTAAAGCATTCACAAGAAATGTATTTATTTTGTGGAAAACAACTATTTTATTTGCAAGTAAGTAACCTAGAGAACGCTACTACAAGACCAAGGCACATCTCCTGCTTTTGCATTCAGTTACTTCTGACTTCAAAACAAAGACTTAAAATGGACTGTGATGCTGTAAATGAGATTGCCTTTAAACTACTAACAAATATCTAAAACATCATATCCACTAGCATTTTCTAGGCCAATAGTGCTGATTAGCTAATAAACATAGCCTACGTTATACAACCCTGGGCCTTGTCTCATCTCACCCTTTTGAACGTACTTCATACGAGATATCCCACTTAATGAGTTCTATTATTGTCAGAGTGCTTGGGATGAAAAGGTTTCTCCTTGATAGTGTATGGTTTTGACACTTGTAACTGCTATCTTACTATAGAAGCTTTTTCCTTACTGCACTTGATTTTAGAAAGAGAGCAAATTATTTCATTAGAAGAGAAATGAGATTTTAAACGCTTCAGGATTGAGAAAGACCCATAAAATATAAATCCTTTTCACCATTCCTCCTGATACCTCAAAGAAATTTCTCATCAGAATGCTTATCCTATTTACCAGTTACAAAGCTCATTCTTTTTCCTCTGACCATTCGATATAAGCTTAGTGCTGCTACCTGTGGAAGACAATTGAGAACAGGCCCATGCTCTGCAAAACTGAAACCCTTGTAAGTTCAAGTACACAGCAAAATAAAATTACATTTATAAAAGACTCTGAACAAGGGTCTCTCACTAAATGACATTTACAAAAGCACCACACAAAAGTCCTAGGGTCTAGGTCTGTGTGAAAAGGCAGGATTTTAGATAGTTCAGGCCATAATGAAATCTGCCTGCTTACACTGTAACCAAAGAAGTTTCAGTTGAGTCCAGCAGAGATTTTCCATAGTGCATTCTATTTGGAGATAGGCATCAGGACCACCTGTGGGGTTTTTGTTAGTTTGATTCACATGCACATACCAGGTCCCCATCCTGAGAGGTTATCTCAGGTAGGCACAGGTTGTCCTGATACCCAACCACTATCCAAACAATTACCTGTGTGCCTACTATGTACAAGCAGGTACTTTGCCAGGGATACTTAGGGACTCAACCAACAGGTAATTCCTGAGCCCAATCAAGAACCCATCCTCTTTGAGGATGACAGCGTTAAGCTATTGCAGTGACAGGAATGTAGCAATGAATGCGGACCAGGGAAATAGAAGAGGCTCCTTAAAATGAATGGCATCTGAACTGGGCCTTGGAGGATGTGGAGAATATTAATAGGATGGGTGTGACAAAGGGAGAGAACAACAAGAGCACAAGCAGGGTGAAGAGGAGTCTTTGAGGAGACAAAGCTAGTAATTCAATGTGGCTGGGGCCTCCTGGAGAGGAGTTTGTGGGAGACAAAATATGCATGAGAAGGTAGAGCTAGGTTATCAAGGGCCTTGAATGTCATGCTGAGAATTCTGTCAGAATAGGTACTTGAGCCTAAGAGACATGCTTGGATCTACATTTAGGAAGAGGATTCTAATGGATGAATGGAGTAGGAGGAGAATGAGAGCACAGAGACCACGGAGGAAATTTCTGCAAAACATTTAGCAAGAGGCAATGCAGGCCTGAATTAGGATGGTGGAAATGTAAAGGAAGGCATATATGTGATACACACCAGAAGTAGGATAGCAGGGGTCATGGAGAAAATGACAGAGACATTTAAGTTTACCCCAAGCACCCAGGACAGGTGGGGACTGAGGAGCCAAGTTTTAGTGAATAGTTGCATGAAGGGGATGAGAAATAACAGGCAGTGAAAGCAGATTACAGCTGGGAGGTAAAGGGGGAGAAATGATCCATTAACTTGAGAGAAGAATAAGGTAGACAGAAAATTAGTTAGGAGAGAGAAAGAGCACCTTATCAGGCTAATGAAAGAACCAGTGAATAAATAGAATCTGAAGAGACGAGGAGGAATATTCATTACAGAGCATCTTCAACAAAACAGAATGGGAATGCATGTGTATATTTACAACAGAGAATTATGTAATTCTCCTTAATTGTAAAAGCAGATTAAGCTGGTATTTTATTTTCTCTTAAGCCCTAGCTTCCCTCTCAACTCCATCCCTCCATGCCTTAGAGCTCTTCATTTATGTGAACCTCAACAACAAAAAAATTTTTCACCCCTAGTACATATCCCATACCTAGAATCGTAATATGATGTTTATTCTAAGGCAGCTGCAGAAACTAAATTAAGCAAGTCCATCCAAGCACTTAAAGTATGTTTTCCCAAAGTTCCAACACATTTGAAATGAAAGGCTCCTTCATGTTCGCTAAAACCAATGAAACACTGTAGAATCTTATGAGCCATAGGATACCAAATCAATTTGGCTGCTGAATTACAATTACTTTCCAAATTAGCAAGGCAAAGGTACTCATGTGTTAACTTCTCTGTGTCAATGGGTAAATAATCTACACTTTTCTGTAGCTCAGTTTCCCTCATAAAATGATGTTGAACTAGACATTGAGTTCTAAGTTGTTTTCCAGGTCAAAAATTATATTCATAATAGAATCTATATAACCATAAAACAATTTAAACAACTTCACTTTGTTTCAACTCAGTTAATGGCATTTGAACAAACAAAAGACTGATAGGTAACCATCATCTGTAGAAAAACATGAGTGCGTGTGTATCTTCAATTCTTTAAAACAACTTGGATTTTAACATCCAGCTGGAATATAAAACTGCTCGGGATTGCTTGGTATACAACACGAGCAAAGTTTCGTAAAATGCATGCAACAGATTAGGCCATTTTTGGAAAGGGTTGTCCCTGCATTTTTGAATGTATCTTTTAAATGGAGGATAATTTCAGAAGTTAACATTTTGCCATGGGTTATAAAAACAGGACTAACAACGATTATTTTGTTCAATGACAGTTTCATCCGAAATAAGGTCTCCCAAAGCAGTTCTGTGTCTTTGAATGTGTATAACTAAAGGCGATGTGAATACCCAAATCTACAGTCAACCTAAGAGAAAAGATTTTTTCAAAAATTATGCCAAATGTTCTAGTTGTCTTATGAATTGACACTACTTCAAACAATGACCTGACAAAGAGACAGATCCTACCAGCTTAAAAAAGGGGGTGGAGTAGATTTTATAGAATTCTAATTTTTAAACATAGGTGGGGCTCCTGGTTCTCTTTCTCTCTCATTCGTCTCGCTTCTGATGCTCCCTTGGAATTCTAGCACTGGGGCTCCGCGGCACGTGGGATCCCCCCAGACCGGGGCGCGAACCCGGTTCCCCTGCATCGGCAGGCGGACGCGCAACCACTGCGCCACCAGGGAAGCCCTGCATTTTTTAATGTATCTTTTAAATGGAGGATAACTTCAGAAGTTAACATTTTGCCATGGGTTATAAAAACAGGACTAACAACGATTATTTTGTTCAATGACAGTTTCATCCGAAATAAGGTCTCCCAAAGCAGTTCTGTGTCTTAGAATGTGTATAATTAAAGGCGATGTGAATACCCAAATCTACAGTCAACCTAAGAGAAAACATTTTTTCAAAAATTGTGCCAAATGTTCTAGTTGTCTTATGAATTGACACTACTTCAAACAATGACCTGACAAAGAGACAGATCCTACCAGCTTAAAAAAGGGGGTGGAGTAGATTTTATAGAATTCTAATTTTTAAACATAGGTGGGGCTCCTGGTTCTCTTTCTCTCTCATTCGTCTCGCTTCTGATGCTCCCTTGGAATTCTAGCATTGGGATATCAAATCTTTTCCAATTCAGGTACAGAAGAGAAAAAGACAGAGATATGTTCCCGATAAGCCAATTCTGTTCATAACTACACATTTTTTCACTCTCAATTTCTTGCTACTACTTGGCAATCTGAAATATAAAATGAATGGTCTGGGCAAGTAAGAGAGACTAATACAAAAAACATTAGTGTCTTTGTGCTTGCACTTTCCAGAAAGCTTATACTCATGTACGAGGGTACAGATTTACAGGAAAAGTGGTGATGTAATTTGTAAAGATGTAAGGTTGAACAAAAAAGAGCAGTACTCCTGAACATGCAAAGATATTCAACGAAAAAGGCCAGCATCTAAGAGAGCAAGTTACATGAGTCATACCTAGCTACAATTTACCCATCCAAGTAGCTGCCCAGGATCTGGGACTATCACCACCTGCATACAGGTTCCAGGAGGAGGACAGGGATGGATAATCGTTTCACTTTTTGCCCACAAAAGGGACAAGTGAGCACTACTTAGTCATTAACTAATAGGATTCATACATAAAGACTTAACAAGGTTCCTTTAATCCTCTCCTAGTAAACTATACCTCAATTAAAACAATACTATGCTAAGGCCACAAGTCATTAAAATTCAAGTTCTTCCATTCAAGCACCATTAAAGCTTTGCAAAATCACCAGACTCTCCCATCCTCAATCTCATTTTCACTTTTCCTAGCCAGAAATCAAGAATCTCCTTCTAGCCAATAACACATCATTATACTCCTGAAAATTTATTCTCCATCTAAAAATAAGGGAGGAGGATAAGATGATTATTCCCTGCTCCTATGACTGGATAAAAGTTTAAGACCTAGCTTTTCCTGATTACATTTTCACTAAGTCTTTTTCTGTGCTTCCTTACCACCTTCTGTGAGATACTGCATACCATGGCTAAGGGCTCCAGCTCAACAGCCATTGCAATCAAGTAAGAATACTTTTTTGAAGGTTTCTTGGAATGATACATTTCTTTTAATTACAGGGCACCAATTGGATAATGTAACTTAGGCAGTGGATGAACTAGAGAGAGGCTATCTGACCATATTCCTACCTCTGCATCCTGAGACTCCTGAAAGACAGGGTTTGTCTTGTCTTTCTCCTTTTGGACTGCGGAGAATCGTGATTGTCCTCTTTATCATGATTCCTTCTTCTTTTCCTGAAACTAAACCACAAGAGAGAGGAGAAAATATCACCCAACAATTGATCTTTTGGACACTTAATTTGCGAGCCAGTGGCATACATATATGTGAAATCTTGTCAGAGAAAATACAAGTCATCATCTGCTACTCCAATAATTTAAAGTCAGAAGCACACATCACCCGGCACGAAGAAGGAAAATATGAAACAGGAACTCTAAGTTGAAAAGTCAAGCTGTAAATTTCATTTCTAAACATTAGCTTCATAATTTTAAATGACTCTTGGGAATAAAATAAGAACAGGAAGAATTTAATAGCTACATTTTCAGCATCTTCCTCAGTAGGTCCATTGTCTTCGTTTCCTGAAGTTACAATTCCACGTTAAGTGATTTTTAACCCCTTCTACATAGCACTTAAGACAGATGTGGCTGCCTGAGTCTATTTACTGTTAATGCTCCTGTGAAAGTGGTATAGGGACAGACAACGGAGAGACTCTCCAAGTGTGCTGTTGGCCAATTATTGTTGCTGTACCAACTACTATTATGACATAATGCTTACTTCACTAGATTGTCATCATGAGATTGTGACGGATTACTAACTTGAAATACAGCCTCTCAAAAATGTTTCTAACGGTTGGTAAGATTACATCTTCAGCCCCAATTCCCCTCTCAGTAAGTAATCAGATTGAAGCATTTGACAGTGCAGTTCTTGCAGACACCCTATAATTGAACAGACATTCTTCCAAGCCATCTACTTAGAGAGTACTTTTAAGTTTATGGTACCCCTAAGGATAGCTGAGTCTACCCATTTTTACAATTTCATTTCTCTTCAATCTTTCTCCCATCTCTGGGAGACTGAGTACTGATCCCATAAACCAGTGATTTCAAACTCTTTGTTAAAGTAAAAGAAACTCCTTTCTTAACAAAACAAACATACAAACAAACAAACAAAAAGCAGCAATAAATAAGAGAAAAAAGAGGAGTCACTGCACTGAAAACACAGGCTCTTTACCCACACCCTCCCCTGGATCCCCCTCCCTGTGCTACCCATTAGCTTAGCCTGACTCTTCTTAAAACTGAGGAAACAGCAGGCCCAAAGAAGCAAAGTGACTCAGAGTAAAATAAAAGGCTGGTAGAGCTGGAACTGCAAGGGAAGTTCTCTTGAGCCCTGGCCCAAGGCCCTCCACAAAGCCCTACAGGAGGAAAACTTTAGTAAAGAACTGCACGTCCAATCAAACGATGTCTTAATGATAAAGAAAGTGTCAGGATAAATTAATTCAGATAATATGTGTGCAGTGCTGTTACAAAAACTTTTTTTTCGGTAGAAAATATGTGCTATTTTTTCAGATGTATGAGCATGCCAAGGAACCTTCAGAAATGTTCGCTGGACTTGGTTAGGAGAAAGACCATTGCAATCAGTTCAGACTTCATTCGTACATACTGCTTATTGTCCAGTGACTGTGTTCCTAATTCCAAAAGCACGTCCGTAATTGGGCCCCTACATTCATATTTAACACCAGAGAACACACTAGTACCAGCCGAAGCGGCCCTGGCCATATTGGCGGAAGAAGCAAAGTGGGATGATGGTGAGGACCAGAGATGGACCGGTACAGGCCACAGTTGCCCAGACAAACCTTTCCGGCACTGCAGCCTTCCTTAGTCCTGCTCCCGGAACCATGGCAACAGGGGCAGGAAGTCCTGGTGCCCCGGAAAGTCGCGAGCCCGTGGGGCGGGTCTGCGCGTCGGTGGGCGGGTTCTGGGCCTGCGCGCCTGTGCCCAGTAACGTCAGTGCCAGTCTCCCCGCCCGTGTCCACTAGAAGTTTCCTCCCGGGCCCTGTTTCGAACTCTCGGTTAAGTGACCTGACCGGTGATGTCCGGGTCCCGTCGCCCACTGCCCCAGCCCCCCACATGCGGGACCGGTACCAATCCCCCGGTCATTCTCCTCCCGCCCACCCCCGGCCTGTAAACGCCCTCGTCCCATGGCACATTCACCGTGCTCCTGTGAGCCCTCACTCTTCTGATCCGTCCCGGCGACCTCAGTGTTTGCAAGGGTCAGCCAGTCACCCCGGAGCCTCTCCGACCTCAGCGATGTTCTTCTCCTCCCCACCCGAGCATCCCCCTACCCACGGTCACGCCCTGGGCATCGGGAAAGACCGCAGCCCTCATGGTGTATAGCATTCCTCCCTCTCATTACCCCCAACACGACGTCCTGTCCTCTAGCTCCCTCGCTCTAGTGCCTCTTCACCGACAGCCTTCAACCTTTTGGGGAGTCTCCAAGACTGGCCTCCAGTCCAGCGACACCCCCCCCTGACTTTCTCACGGTCCACCAAGCCCCTCCGCACCCAGCTGACCCAGGGCTATAAATTCTCCCCCTCTAACATACCTCATATGCTTCTTTCTCCCTCCTGCCTACTCTCCTGGCAGTTCCACCAAAAGGACAAACTCTTTGCACCCTCCACACCTGTATCTTCTTTCTCCTCTACCTACAATAGACTTCCACAAGCACAAGCACCCACTCTTATGATATTCGATGATAACTGAGAATAGAAAAGCGATCAGACAGGAACTCTCTTCACTTGCCAACACTGGATCTGCACTTGTATTCTCTGCTGCGCCTCTGGAGGAAGTGACCAGATCCCATCTGAGGCCAAGCCCTTCACCTGGATCGCATATCCTTCCTCTTTCTCGAGGAGTGGGCCTTTGCAATGATCATCCCTTTTTCCTGAATCGTCACGTTCCCCGTTTCGTCTGGATCATTCCATCATCTACAAAGTGGGCAGAAAGATGGCTGGAGTTTAGGAATTTAGCCTTCTGGAGCTGATCCTGTTTCCTGCTGTGGTGGTGAGACCCCCTAGGGCCTTCATTCCCTGTAGCGGAAATGTGGAAATTGGCTGAGTCCAGAGCCAGGGGTTCTACCATGAAGGAAACCTAACCTGTCTAAGGGCTTAGAGGACCCTTCAGCTGAGGCTGTGGAGTGGACACCCTACCCCGCGGTGCGATGGAGGATGAGACCCAGATTCAGAGGGGTCTGCAGATGCCAGCAGAGTGAGCTGAGGCTGAGTCAGCCAGGGAGCACCGGCTCCCCCACCAAGAGGAGAGAGACAAAAATGCAAGTTTCATCAGGCCCGCCCATGGGCGGTGCAGGTCAGCATCACCAGCTGGACCCTGGAGAGGAGAGTCATCCTTCTCTCAGAAACCACCAAGGATACTGTGAGCAGCATAAGAATTTCATAGACCCCCCTTCATCAGGCCCGCCCATGGGCGGTGCAGGTCAGCATCACCAGCTGGACCCTGGAGAGGAGAGTCATCCTTCTCTCAGAAACCACCAAGGATACTGTGAGCAGCATAAGAATTTCATAGAACCCCCCCACCCCTTCCCACATCACCCAGGAGATTTGTAAACCATACATACACCTTCCCCACCTTGGAAAGGAGCAGGGAAGTGGGGTGGAAATCTGAGAGACTGAGCATTTCACCAAAACAGACAGCATTATTTTAAATGAACCATTAACATGATAACATCAGATTGCACTTACCAGATTAGATATAAATTCAGTGGGGTTTGTTTGTTTGTTTGTTTGTTTGCCACTTACTATCCACTCCAGAGAGTGGGCACTCATGATAAAGATCAGATCATATCGGCCAGAGAGAATAAGTTAATCAAAGTCCGCATGCCATCTGAGGAGTGCGAGTGAGTCTGTGATTTCAGCACACCATCCTCACCAGCTCCTCCTCTGCCCACCATCTCATCAGTCCATGTTTGAGGAGATTGGGGCATCCTCGCCTTATCCTCCCCTTTAACTGAGGACAACGTTTCACATCCCATAAAGAGAGCCCCCCCCCAAAAAAAAGGGAGCACAGAAGGAAGAACGGTCCAGACAGACACACAGAGTGGAGTAACAGATGAGAGTTGTCACTGATGTGAGCAGGGCCTCCTCAAGGCCATCCTTGCCCTCCATAAGCGATGTCAGGCTCCATTCTCCTTTAACAAACAACACAGGCCCCATTTTCCGAGGCCTGAGGCATGGAGCTTGGCTTCAGAAAATGGTTGTAGCACTGTGTACTGCTGGAGAAAATCACGGAACCACACGTTAGAGCCACTGTGCTTTCATAGTCTTCATTGTCTCCCGAGATCGGAGATCGCAGTGCTGTACAGAATGCTTTCTTTGTGACTCCCGCACCTCCCTCAGTCCCTTCTGAAGGCTCCAAAGATTTCACCTCTCTCCCTAAATTCTCTACCATGCATCTATCTCTTCACTCTTAGCCAAAGCACTTTCCCATTCTCAGGTGAGATCCAAGCATGCAGGGAGGGGGAGGGAGAAGTGCCTCAGTGCTGGACAGGAGTGGGGGATTCTGTTGTCTTGGCAACATTCTTCTGCTCATCCTCACTGGATCACTCATCTCAGGGAGCAGCCTAGCTGGAAAGGCCAGGACCGATGGGAAATTCTTCTCTCCATCTTGCTCTCTTTCTGTGACCAGAGGTTGAGATAAAACACCGGCGTTGGTTACCAGGGAAACTGAAGATTAATCCATCTGACTCAAGAGAAAAAGAAACCAACAAAGGAGTGGAAACTAAGACACAGGATGTATTGTGGGAGGCCACACGCAGACATGGAATTGTGGCTCTCAATAGATGCGCTTGTCCTAAGTGTCCTGTGCATGCACAGATGCATGCAAACATGTGTACTCACAAGCACCCCTTCCAGCCCAGAGCACCACAGTGACTGTGGCATAAGGTACACGAGGGGGAGGCAATGAGGTGGGAATGGAGGCAGAAACCAGTCCATGAAAGACTGAAAGGATGACTTTTAATTTTTAAATTATTACTTACCTGTTCTTTCAAGGCTTATTTTGACATTTGCATTTCATTTAGATCCATTTGTACATCTACTTATTTAGAACAAACTATGCTAAGTCACATTCACCTTAAAGAATGTTCAGCCCTATTTTTTAAAAAAATAACCATAATAGTACATCACTGACACTGTGATAATGTTATCTTATGAATCAGCTCTGGAGTTCAGCAGATGAACCCCATCATGGGAGGTCAGTTGAATAAGTTGCTTTTCATTTATAGCAACTTAAGAACAAAAAAGCACAGATCCTCTCTCCAGGGCTGAAAATTTACCTAGTGATAAACCAAGTGGAGAAATAGATGGAGGTACACTGGTACAATACAGGAGGAGGCTTATCTTATATGTGAAAATTGACCCACAAATTGTACTTTTTCACAAAGCTTCAGATGTTACCCTTCCTGCTCTGTGGTTTATATTGAGTTGAGAAGCACCACTCAAATGGACATGTAGAACTACATCATTTGTGAATGTTCTAGTGTTCTGATGTTGGTCAGTGGGGAGAAACCAAGTGATCTAGCAGCTAGAAAGATACATAAGAAGTATAGTTCCATCTGAAAGCATTTGTTTATGAGCTGGCAATAAATATGTCACAGAATGCCGAAAGAGGCAATCAGTCCCAAAGGAGAACACAGAGAACCAGAGTTCTGAAACAGGGAGAAGGTTCCTTAAGAGAGTCCCTTGCCATGCCTCACAAGATGATAATGAAGCTTTTTAATGCTGTGTGGACTGTAGTGCATGGCCTATTGAAGCTCTAGAAACATATTTCTTGGATGGATAGATGGATGAAGTCATGATTTCCCATGCATGGATGTGCAGATGGGTGGATGGATGGATGGGCTGAGACAAGTTTATGCAGTTTCTATGAGGGGTCACTTTGCTATTACAAAAGACATTGTGCAATTTGCACAATAAAAGGAAGCCCAAGATCTTTCAGAGCATGCTTTTCATCGGTGACAACCATTCTAAGGACAATAGAATCAGCAACTATTCAGAGCCCTATCTTTTGTCAGTACGGGCAATGTTGTAGAGGCATCCATAACATGATATACATGCTGTACAGCTAAGTGGTCTTACCTATGGGCTTTGAAATCAGACAAAACAGGGTATCACTATTTCTTATTTCGACACATTTCATTTAGATCCATTTACAGCGACTTATTTAGAACAAACTCTGTGCTATGTCACCTTCACCTGAAACTCTTTTTTTATTGTGGAAAAATATACATAACAAAATTTATCATTTTAAGCATATTAATTTAACAATTCAGTGACATTAGGTACACACACATTATTGTGCAACGATCACCACTATCCATCTCCAGAATTTTTCATCATCCCAAAATGTGAATGCTTTCTTTGTAATCTTTTTTTTTTTGGTTCCACCAGGTCTTTTTTTTTTTAAACATCTTTATTAGAGTATAATTGCTTTACAATGGTGTGTCACTTTCTGCTTTATAACAAAGTGAATCAGTTATACATATACATATGTCCCCATATCTCTTCCCGCTTGCATCTCCCACCCCTCTAGGTGGTCACAAAGCAGCGAGCTGATCTCCCTGTGCTATGCGGCAGCTTCCCACTAGCTATCTATTTTATGTTTGCTAGTGTATATATGTCCATGCCACTTTCTCACTTTGTCCCCAGCTTACTCTTACCCATCCCTGTATCCTCAAGTCCATTCTCTAGTAGGGCTGCATCTTTATTCCCGTTTTGCCCCTAAGTCTTTCTGACCATTTTCTTTTTTTTTAGATTCCATAGATTCCATATGTCTTAGCATATGGTATTTGTTTTTCTCTTTCTAACTTACTTCACTCTGTATGACAGTCTCTAGGTCCATCCACCTCACTACAAATACCTCACTTTCGTTCCTTTTTATGGCAGAGTAATATTCCATTGTATATATGTGCCACATCTTCTTTATCCATTCATCTGTTGATGGACAGTTAGGTTGCTTCCATGTCCTGGCTATTGTAAATAGAGCTGCAATGAACATTTTGGTACATGACTGTTTTTGAATTATGGTTTTCTCAGGGTATATGCCCAGTAGTGGGATTGCGGGGTCGTATGGTAGTTCTATTTGTAGTTTTTTAAGGAACCTCCATACTGTTCTCCATAGTGGCTGTACCAATTCACATTCCCACCAGCAGTGCAAGAGTGTCCCCTTTTTTCCACTCCTTCTCCAGCTTTTATTGTTTCTAGATTTTTTTTAATGTTGGCCATTCTGAATGGTGTGAGATGATATCTCATTGTAGTTTTGATTTGCATTTCTCTAATGATTAATGATGTTGAGCATTCTTTCACGTGTTTGTTGGCAATCTGTATATCTTCTTTGGAGAAATGTCTATTTAGGTCTTCTGCCCATTTTTGGATTGGGTTGTTTGTTTTTTTCATATGGAGCTTCATGAGCTGCTTGTACGTTTTCGAGATTAATCCTTTGTCACTTGCTTCATTTGCAAATATTTTCTCCCATTCTGAGGGTTGTCTTTTCGTCTTCTTTATGATTTCCTTCAGTGTGCAAAAGTTTTAAGTGTCATTAAGTCCCATTTGTTTATTTTTGTTTTTATTTCCATTTCTCTAGGGGTTGGGTCAAAAAGGATCTTGCTGTGATTTATATCTTAGAATGTTCTGCCTATGTTTTCCTCTGAGAGTTTGATGGTGTCTGGCCTTACATTTAGGTCTTTAATCCATTCTGAGTTTATTTTTGTGTATGGTGTTAGGGAGTGTTCTAATTTCATTCTTTTACAAGTAGCTGTCCAGTTTGCCCAGCACCACTTATGGAAGAGGTTGTCTTTTCTCCCCTGTATAATCTTGTCTCCTTTAACAAAGATAAGGTGACCATATGTACGTGAGTTTATCTCTGGGCTTTCTATCCTGTTCCACTGATATAGACTTCTGTTTTTGTGCCAGTACCATACTGTCTTGATTACTGCAGCTTTGTAGTATAGTCTGAAGTCAGGGAGCCTGATTCCTCCAGCTCCATTTTTCGTTCTCAAGATTGCTTTGGCTATTCGGAGTCTCTTGTGTTTCCATACAAATTGTGAAATTTTTTGTTCTAGTTTCTGGTGGCATCTTTAGTATTCTCTATGTATAGTATCATGTCATCTGCAAACAGTGACAGCTTTACTTCTTCTTTTCCTATTTGGATTCCTTTTATTTCTTTTTCTTCTCTGATTGCTGTGGCTAGTACTTCCAAAACTATGTTGAATAAGAGTGGTGAGAGTGGGCAACCTTGTCTTGTTCCTGATCTTAGTGGAAATGGTTTCAGTTTTTCACCATTGAGAACAATGCTGGCTGTGGGTTTGTTATATATGGCCTTTATTATGTTGAGGAAAGTTCCCTCTATGCCTACTTTCTGCAGGGTTTTTATCATAAATGGGTGTTGAATTTTGTCAAAAGCTTTCTCTGCATCTATTGAGATGATCATATGGTTTTTCTCCTTCAATTTGTTAATATGGTGTATCACGTTGATTGATTTGCATATATTGAAGAATCCTTGCATTCCTGGAATAAACCCCACTTGATCATAGTGTAGGATCCTTTTAATATGCTGTTGGATTCTGTTTGTTAGTATTGTGTGAGGATTTTTGCATCTATGTTCATCAGTGATATTGGCCTGTAATGTTCTTTCTTTGTGACATCTTTGTCTGGTTTTGGTATCAGAGTGATGGTGGCCTTGTAGAATGAATTTGGGGGTGTGCCTCCCTTGGCTATATTTTGGAAGAGTTTGAGAAGGATAGGTGTTAGCTGTTCTCTAAATGTTTGATAGAATTCGCCTGTGAAGCCATCTGATCCGGGGCTTTTCTTGGATGGAAGATTTTTAATCACAGTCTCAATTTCAGTGCTTGTGATTGATCTGTTTATATTTTGTATTTCTTCCTGCTTCAGTCTCGGCAAGTTGTGCATTTCTAAGAATTTGTCCATTTCTTCCAAGTTGTCCATTTTATTGGCATATAGTTGCTTGTAGTAATCTCTCATAATCTTTTGTAT
>NC_041234.1:33122441-33144800 GCF_002837175.3 Physeter macrocephalus | reverse complement strand
GCTTGATACGATTTCAATTTTCTTAAATTTACCAAGGCTTGATTTGTGACCCAAGATATAATGTATCCTGGATAGTGTTCCATGAGCAATTGAGAAGAATGTGTATTCTGTTGTTTTTGGATGGAATGTCCTATAAATATCAATTCAGTCCATCTTGTTTAATGTATCATTTAAAGCTTGTGTTTCCTTATTTATTTTCATTTTGGATGATCCGTCCATTGGTGAAAGTGGGCTGTTAAAGTCCCCTTCTATGATTGTGTTACTGTCGATTTCCCCTTTTATGGCTGTTAGTATTTGCCTCATGTATTGAGATGCTCCTATGTTGGGTGCATAAATATTTACAATTGTTATATCTTCTTCTTGAATTGATCCCTTGATCATTATGTAGTGTTCTTCTTCGTCTCTTATAAGAGTCTTAGTTTTAAAGTCTATTATGTCTGATATGAGAATTGCTACTCCAGCTTTCTTCTCTTAGCTTTTGCTTGTCTATAAAGCTTTTAACTTCTCCATCAAATCTGAATGAGAGCCTTCCTCAGTAAAGTAATCTTGGTTGTAAGTTTTTCTCTTTCATTACTCTAAATATGTCCTGCCACTCCCTTCTGACTTGCAGATTTTCTGCTGAAAGACCAGCTGTTAACCTTATGGGGATTCCCTTGTGTGTTATTTGTTGTTTTTCCCTTGCTGCTTTTAATATGTTTTCTTTGTATTTAATTTTTGACAGTTTGATTATTATGTGTCTTGGCGTGTTTCTCCTTGGGTTTATCCTGTATGGGACTCTCTGTGCTTCCTGGACTTGATTGACTATTTCCTTTCCTATATTAGGGAAGTTTTCAACTATAATCTCTTCAAATATTCTCTCAGTCCCTTTCTTTTTCTCTTCTTCTTCTGGGACCCCTATAATTCGAATGTTGGTGCATTTAATGTTGTCCCAGAGGTCTCTGAGACTGTCCTCAATTCTTTTCATTCTTTTTCTTTTTTTCTGCTCTGCAGTAGTTATTTCCACTATTTTATCTTCCAGGTCACTTATCCGTTCTTCTGCCTCAGTTATTCTGCTGTTGATCCCTTCTAGATAATTTTTCATTTCATTTATTATGTTGTTCATCTCTTTGTTTTCTCTTTGGTTCTTCTAGGTCCTTGTTAAACGTTTCTGTATTTTCTCCATTCCATTTCCAAGATTTTGGATCATCTTTACTATCATTATTCTGAATTCTTTTTCAGGTTGACTGCCTATTTCCTCTTCATTTGTTAGTTCTGGTGGGTTTTTGCCTTGCTCCTTTATATGCTGTGTGTTTCTCTGTCTTCTCATTTTGCTTAACTTACTGTGTTTGGGATCTCCTTTTTGCAGGCTGCAGGTTCATAGTTTTCGTTGTTTTTGGTGTCTGTCCCCAGTGGCTAAGGTTAGTTCAGTGGGTTGTGTAGGCTTCCTGGTGGAGGGGAATAGTGCCTGTGTTCTGGTGGATGAGGCTGGATCTTGTCTTTCTGGTGGGCAGGCCCACGTCTGGTGGTGTGTTTTTGGGTGTCTATGACCTTATTGTGATTTTAGGCAGCCTCTGTGCTAATGGGTGGGCTTGTGTCCCTGTCTTGCTAGTTGTTTGGCATAGGGTGTCCTGCACTGTAGCTTGCTGGTCGTTGAGTGGATCTGGGTCCTGGCATTGAGATGGAGATATCTGGGAGATTTTCGCCATTTGATATTACATGGAGGTGGGAGGTCTCTTGTGGACCAGTGTCCTGAACTTGACTCTCCCATCTCAGTGGCACAGCCCTGACACCTCACTGGAGCACCAACAGCCTTTCCTCCACACTGTTCAGAATAAAAGGGAGAAAAAAAAGAAAGAAAGAAAGAAAGAAGATAAAATAAAATATAATAAAGTAAAAAAAAAATAAAATAAAGTTATTAAAATAAAAAATAATTATTAAGAAAAAAGATTTTTAAGTAAAAAAAAAAAAAAAAAAACGGACAGACAGAACCCCAGGACAAATGGTAAAAGCAAAGCTATACAGACAGAGTCACACACAGAAGCATACACATACACATTCACAAAAAGAGAAAAAGGGGAAAAATATATATCATTGCTCCCAAAATCCACCTCCTCAATTTGGGATGATTCCTTGTCTCTTCAGGTATTCCCGGAGTTCAGCTTTGGATTTGGACCCACCTCTGCATGTAGATCGCCTGAGGGCATCTGTTCTTCACTCAGACAGGACAGGGTTCAAGGAGCAGCTGATTCGGGGCTCTGGCTCACTCAGGCCTGGGGGAGGGAGGGGTTCGGATGCGGGGTGAGCCTGCAGCGACAGAGGCCATGGTGACGTTGCACCAGCCTGAGGCGTGCCGTGCGTTCTCCCGGGAAAGTTGTGCCTGGATCACGGGACCCTGGCAGTGGCAGGCTGCACAGGCTCCCAGGAGGGGAGGTGTGAATAGTGACCTGTGCTTCCACACAGGCTTCTTGGTGGCAGCAGCACCATGCTTAGCGTCTCATGCCCGTCTCTGGGGTCCGTGCTGATAGCCGCGGCTCACGCCCGTCTCTGCAACTCCTTTAAGCAGCTTTCTTAATCCCCTCTCCTCGCGCACCAGGAAACAAAGAGGGAAGGAAAAGTCTCTTGCCTCTTTGGCAGGTCCAGACATTTTCCTCGACTCCCTCCCGGCTAGCCGTGGCGCACTAGCCCCCTTCAGGCTGTGTTCACACAGCCAACACTAGTCCTCTCCCGGCTTCCGACCTAAGCCCGAGCCTCAGCTCCCAGGCCCCGCCCGTCCCGGCAGGTGAGCAGACAAGCCTCTCGGGCTGGTGAGTGCTGGTTGGCACTGAACCTCTGTGCGGGAATCTCTCTGCTTTGCCCTCCGCACCCCTGTTGCTGTGCTAGGAGTTGTTCCACATGTAGATGTATTTCTGATGTATTTGTGGGGAGGAAGGTGATCTCCGTGTTTTGCTCTTCCGCCATCTTGAAGCTCCTCCCTGCGCCAGGTCTTAGTTGCGGCAGGCAGGCTCCTTTAGTTGCGTTTCACGGGCTCCTTAGTTGCAGCACGTCGGCTCCTTAGTTGCGGCTTGCCAGTTCCTTACTTGTGGCTCCAGGGCTCCTTATTTGCAGCTTCCTGGCTCCTTAGTTGTGGCACGTGGGCTCCTTAGTTGCAGCATGCATGTGGTGTCTAGTTCCCTGGCCGGGGTTCAAAACCAGACCCCCTGCATTGCGAGCACAGAAGCTTAGCCACCGCACCACCAGGGAAGTCCCTGTAATTATTAATTATTGGTTTGGTGAGGGATTTTCAATAGAAACCTGGACATTTTGGGTATTATGGTATGAGATTCCAGATTTTATTTAAATCTTGAACTTCAGTAGTTTGCTGCCTCATTACTGCCAGCTTGGTGTGGATGTTTACGTTTTCCATTTGGCTCTGAGGAGGTTGGCATGGACTAAATGGTTTTCCCTTTGTCGTGTGTGTGTGTGTGTGTGTGTGTGTGTGTGTGTGTGTGCGTGCGTGTGCGCGCGTGTGGTGTTTGGCTGGAATATGACTGCTTATCGTCAAAAAGTTTTCTGTCAAGTCGTGTGATGAATTGGGCGATTGGGATTGACATGTATACACTGATGTGTATAAAATTGATGACTAATAAGAACCTGCTGTATAAAAAAATAAATAAAATTAAATTTAAAAATTAAAAAAATATATATAAAAGTTTTCTGTCTTACTAAGCTGACGTTTTCCTTCTCCTTTGTCTTCCCCAGTACCCAGAACAGGATATATAAGCCAAAAAGAAAACCTAAGGAACCCACCACCATGTTGATCATTGGCTTCTGAGAACCCTAATCAGCTTGTTACTTTCTTCTCTTAAACTTTCAGAATCCTCTTAGGTATATTTTATATGTAACTTCAGCATTTTTATTTGTACTTAGTGAGAGGAATAGGGGAACGTACATTGACTTCCAGAAGTGGAAGTCTTTGCCCTGAGAAGTTTTTAAAACTTTTTGAAGTTTTTAAGTTTTTCAAAGTGGGTCGGAGGGGGGAGATACTAACTAGGAGGAGGTGAATCAAACTTTGTGGCAGCAATTCTATTTTCCTGGATAGTCAAATCAACACATCAGCCAGCAGTATGGTTTCTTAAAGGAAATGTTCCCTTACATCTTCTCATACCTAGAAATGCACTAAAATCATTATTGGAGACATCTGCTCCTCATGACTAGCAGCAACCTTCTACTGAGATGTGAGCTTGACTGCATGTACCCCCTTCATCAGATCATATATATACTGACCTCCCCTCACACCTCTTTGGAGCAGTTCCTTAAAGCAATCTGTGAGGGTGTCTCCCGGCCTACAGTCCTCAGTAAGTCCCCAAATTCAAACTGAATTTACAGTTCTCCCATTGTGCTTTTTTTTTTCAGCCAATAGCCATTTTCCAAAGGGAAAACTTATGCTGAAACAACAGATAGCTAAGAAAATTAGAGTGATTCACAAAATAACAGGGAAATATAGAGTGGAGAATCAAAGAGCTTGTTCCAGCAGGATGGAAATCTTTAGAAGGTTATTAAGAAAAGGGATGAATAAATTGGACATTGATGAGGTTAAAGTAAAGGTCTTAATGTGACACTACCAGTGGTTGATTGGACAGATGGGAAGCCCTGCTGGTCCCCCAACATTGAAGGGCTCTAAACAAATATGCTTTATTTACCCTACTTTGTAGGAATTTTAAAAGCTGGAAGGCAAGTATGATAATGAGAAACCTGACCTCAAATCAGCTCAGACAGGGCTTCCCTGGTGGCGCACTGGTTAAGAATCCGCCTGCCAATGCAGGGGACACAGGTTCAAGCCCTGGTCCGGGGAGATCCCACATTCAGTGGAGCAACTGAGCCCGTGCACCACAACTCCTGAGCCTGTGCACCTAGAGCCCGCCCGTGCTCCGCAACAAGAGAAGCCAGCGCAATGAGAAGCCCACGCACTGCAACAAAGAGTAGCCCCCACTTGCCGCAACTAGAGAAAGCCCGCGCGCAGCAACAAAGACCCAACACAGCCAAAAATAAAATTAATTAATTAATTAATTTTAAAAACATCAGCTCAGACAGTGGTCCCACAAATTAATCATGATTAGGATTAGTGAAAGAGTCAGGGACTGAAGACCCTATGTGCATGTGCGGGTAAAATGGATAAGTGGCTAAGATAGGACCCCAGTGTTCTGTGATTCCAAACTCATTGCAGTTAGATTGAGAGGATGTGTGGATGCAATGGTCGATGGGATTAAGGTGGCAGTTTGGATGTAAATTGGAATGTTTGAATAGACTTTATGTGAAGTCATGTCTTCTTTACCTGAATGTATTATTGGAATGGAAATTATGTCTGAAAGGGGAACACTTTCACTACCGAATATTGTAAAACAGAAGGCATGTTAAACTTATCCTTCAGCCAGTGTTAATTGGACATGCTAATTAGGAATCTATAGAATCATCCACATTTGTACAGTTTAACTTGAAACAGTATAAAATACCTGGTGGACAAAAAGAGATTACCACTTTAATTAACGGCATGTTAGAAGCTGGAGAGCTGTACTGAAAAATTCTCTGTAGTTTAGCCCCATGTGGACCACAGAGGAGTTTATGGCAAAAGCCTGTGAGAGCCACACAGAGGCAACTACTGGTTTTTTAGACCAGAAAAGTTCCAGATGCGGTGGTAAGATATAAGCAACTTGTGAAACAATTACTAGCTTGCTATTGGACATTAATAGAAACTGCCCTTATGACTGACTGAAGAACATAAATAATCTTGAAACCTGAAATACCCATAATGTCTTGGGTGATGTTGGAGAAACACTTCAATAAGGAAGGCAGTGTGCAGAAGAGATCTATAAATGGATCTGGTTGGAAATGGAAATGGTTTATACAGGAGCATGTTACCAGAGGAATGCAAGGAGGTACCCATCATATTCAAAAGCAGGTAAATTTTTTTCCTGAGAGCTGACTTTGGAACAACCTGAGGAGCGACCATATCCTATTTCACCTGAGCAATACCCTATGAATAGTTTTCTATTAACCAACAAAGAACTACTTGGTTTATGGATAGCAGTTCCAAAGTGAACAGAAAGAATCCTATTTAGAAGCTTGCTGCATTACAACCGATTGAAGCAGACAAAACAAATCAGCTCAGTGGGTTGAATTGCATGCTGTTTTCCCCTATGCTTGGGTTTTACCAACTCATGAGTGGCAGCTAATGGCTTGGTTACATGGTCAGGCAGATGGACAATGAAAAACCGGACTATTGGGGAGGCCCAACTTGGAGGCAGCTGGCAGGTTCCCAGGTGGGAGTTGTAAGGCGTGGCCGGGTGGAGGAGGCGCCTGGCAGGGCATGGGGCTCCCCGGCGGGTGGGAGGGACCGAGCAAGGGGCACCGGCTGAAAAAAAAAAGAATAAAAGAAAAAGAGAACTGGACTATTAAAGGGACGCCCATGTGAGGCACAGCAGTATGGAAATAACTATAGGAATTTAAGGGTTGAATTAAAGTATCAATAGTATAATGGATTTTCTGAGTTCTGTTAGTCTATATAGAGAATTACTGAACCTGAGGATCATCTTAGGGACCCACAGACTGCAGTATGATATGCCAGTGAAACCAACTGGGTCTGGAGATTTTTTTTCTTTGACAGTTTTTCAAGTTCAACTTTTTAATTGATGAAGATCTACTTAGATTATGTATTTATTCTTGGGTGACCTTCACTAGTTTGGGTCTTTCAAGGAATTGTTCCATTTCATCTAAGTTGCCAAATGTATATTTGTAGAGTTATTCCTAGTAATCTCTTCTTTCCTTTTAATTTCTGTCGGATCTGTACTCTTTCATTCCTGATATTGATAATTCAGGTTTGCTGGCTTGCTTGCTTGCTTTTTTCTTTCTTTTTTTTTTCTTGCTTTCTTTCCCCTTTCTCCTTTTTTGTCAGTCTGACTAGAAGTCTATACATTTTATTGATTTTATTGATTTTTTTCAAAGAACCAACTTTTGGCTTCATTGATTTTCACTATTTTCCCTTTATTCTTTTATAATACAAACATTTTTTAACGTCTTTATTGGAGTATAATTGCTTTACAATGTTGTGTTAGTTTCTGCTGTATAACAAAGTGAATCAGCTGTATTATAATACAGACATTTAATGCTATAAATTTATCTCTAAGCATTGATTTATTTGATTCCTGCCGATTTTTATATGCATAATTTTCATTTTCATTTGGTTCAAAATATTTTATAATTTCTCTTGAGACATGCTCTTTGATCCACGAAATATTTAGAAGTGTACTGTATAATTTCAAAGTGTTTGGAAGATTTCTCTTAATTTCTTAACTTTCTCTTATTGACCTCTGGTTGAATTACTTTAAGGTCAGAGAACATTCTTTGTATAATTTCAATTATCTTACATTTGTTAAGATTTGTTTTATGAACCAGAATATGGTCTATCTTGGTGAAACTCCCATAAGCACTTGAATAGAATGTGTATTCTGCTGTATTATGTGGAAGATTCCATACATGTCTACTTGATTCAGTTGGTAGGTGATGAAATAAAAATTCATATTCTAAGGCAAGTCAAGGAAAATTTAGACATAAAAACTTTTCTCTGCCCTTTGGCCTCCTCTCTCCCTTCTACTATGTGTTGTGTATCTCCATTATGCATTAACCATACCTCCCCATTGACAGAAATACCTGCTCAACCATACAGAGCAACATTCTCCTAGCAACACAAGATAACTCCTTAGAAGATAACCTTCTTTCTTAATCTTGTAAGGGGACATGATTACCTATGACTCACTTGTTTTGTATGCTTAGATCTGGATTGGGTAAACTGTCAATAATATGTCATTTAATATACAACTTTCTGTCTCAAAAAACTTACATAACTGTGCTTTGACCTTTAATGGGCAGAACAGTTCTCATAGCTTTCTGAGAGGCTGTTCCCGGGTTATAATCTTCAATTTGGCTTGAACAAAATTTTTCATTTCTTTCTTAGATCAACTGATTATAATTTTTTCCATTGACAAATGTGTGGTTCAGTTCTTCTATATCCTTAATGCTTTTCATTACACTAGTTCTAGATATTACTGAGAAAGTGTTAAAGTCTCCAACTTAATTGTAGATTTTTTCATTAATCCTTTCAGCTATGTCTGAGTTTGCTTATGTATTTTTTAAACATCTTTATTGGAGTATAATAGCTTTACAATGGTGTGTTAGTTTCTGCCGTATAACAAAGTGAATCAGCTATACATATACATATATCCCCATATCTCCTCCCTCTTGCATCTTCCTCTCACCCTCACTATCCCACCCCTCTAGGTGGTCACAAAGCATCGAACTGATCTCCCTGTGCTATGTAGCTGCTTCTCACTATCTATCTATTTTATATATGGTAGTGTATATATGTCCATACCACTCTCTCACTTCGTCCCAGCTTATCTTTCCCCTTCCCTGTGTCCTCAAGTCCATTCTCTACGTCTGGGTCTTTATTCCTGTCCTGCCCCTAGGTTCTTCAGAACGATTTTTTTAGATTCCATATATTTGGGTGCTGTGCAAGATAGAGTTAACATACCAGGTCTGAGGATTCTATCCTTAGAAAGGCCTGATTACAAATTGGGCCCTTGTCTGAGATCTGGTAACTTGTACTTATAGAAGATCCCCACCATTCTTTAACTAATAAAAGTGGTTTACTGAGCCTAAACTGTTTGTGCAAACAATTTATTTTATGCTAAATAGCTGCATTTCTTCTGGGATTCGGGATCTTGGTACATCGTGCTAGGCAGAGAGTGCCTACTTGACCAGCTCCCGATAAAAACCATGTGCACTGAGTCTCTAATGAGCTTCCCTGTGTCAACTGAAAAAAAATGCACAATGTGAGAGTTGTGAGTTAAGTTTTATTCAGGGACTTACTGAGGACTGTAGCCCAGGAGACAGCCTCTCAGATAGCTCTGAGGAACTGCTCCAAAGAGGTAAGGGAGGAGACTGGATATATGAGAATTTTTTTGCTAGGAAACACAAGTAGTCAAACATTAAAAGATTACCACTACTGAAAAAGAACAGACATGTTAGCTAATGATTTTTTTTAATTTTTTAAATTAATAAACTTTATTTTTTAGAGCAAGTTTAGGTTCACAGGAAAATTGAACAGAAAGTACAGAGAGTTCCCCTAAACTCCCTGTCCCCATGCATGCACAGCGCCTCCCCCATTAGCAACATCCTGCCCCAGAGGGGCACATTTGTGAATTGATGAATCTACCTTGATATATCATTATTACCCAAAGTCCACAGTTTACATTAGGGTTCACCTTTGGTATTGTACATTCTATGGGTTTTGACAAACATATAATGACATGTATCCACCATTGTCATATCATGTGGAATAGTTTAGCTGCCCTAAAAGTCCTCTGGGCTCCAACTATTCATCCCTCCCTTCCACCTAACCTCTGGCAAACACTGATCTTGTTACTGTCTCGACAGCTTGCCTTTTCCAGAATGTCATATATTTGGAATTATACAGTATGTAGCCTTTTCAGATTGGCTTCTTTCACTTTGTACTATGCATTTAAGGATGAAAGCCATGTCTTTTCATGGCTTGATAGTTCATTCCTTTTTAGCACTAAATAATATTTCATTTTGTATACCACAGTTTATCCATTCACCTTAGTTAATGATTTTAATGCTTTTCTATGTATAGGACGATGCAAAAATCTGGGATCATTGAAATCTTCCTTAGATATGCATCTTAACTATCTAGGGCCAGTATATCCAAAGCACAGAGTCCTTCCTGTTTTTCTCCATCCTGAATTCCCCTCAGGGCACACTGTTGGTGGGCGACTGCAGTGGCTAATGACTTGATCCCTGTAGAACTGGAATGGTTGGCAACATTATTTTGTTTACACCTAGTAGACAACACTTCACAGTGTGTTGCCACAATTCTTTGCTAGAGTAATGTATTGTGTGACTCCCCTGAGTAGCTTGAGCTGATTTCGTCCAGACTTTGCTTCATACACTTTCCCTTTGGTGATTTTTATTTTTCACTGTAATAAATCTTAGCCATGAATACAACTACATGCTGAGTCCTGAGTCCTAATGAATCATCAAAATTGGAGGTGGAGGAGGCATGGTCTTGGGGATTCCTGACACAGTAGTTGCAATGGTTACAGTGTGACAATGGTAGCAATGGTAGGATTATTTGCTAGAATGACCTTGAGTCACTAAAACATGGCAAAAGCCTTGTCTGAGTAATAGAAGCATGAAAAGGTAGTGTTGGTGAACCTTTTGTACCTGGGTGACTATGGTTTTACCCATGATATAAAACAGCAGCTGAGCTGTTATCTGTGATGAAAAGTAAATATTGCATATAGAATTTTAAAATAATAGGTCCAACTCCAGGAAGGTTGGCTCACTAGGTCCCTTCACTGCTTTTGCCATGCTGGATGATGGGAGGGAGGGGTGGAGACAGGGGAGCACACAACCCGGTCAAGACTTTGATTTTCGTTCTCTCCTCCAAGCAGGAGGAGAAATGGCCTATGTATTCCCAAAGGTGAGCTTTGGGTGGGCAGAAAATATTAAAAGTTTTCATTGCTCTTCCCTCTAAGTGGAAGGGAAAACTAAATCAGTTCCCTGGACTGGAGCACAGCTTCCAAACCAGTGGAAAAAAACCTTCAGCTTGGCTGCTGCACTGCTGCAGCACCCCAGCATTTCAGCCAGGATCACGCTTTGCCACTGCAATGTTAACCCTGTAAATGCTAAATCTACTGCTAGAGATTTGAATAAAATCGCAATGAGACCAAAAAAAAAAAGAATTTTAAAAATGGCTTTGTGTCTTGTGGCTGTTACACCTGTATGTATGATAAAATTCATTTAAAATGTTAGGGGCTTTTAATTTCATAATTTCCCACCAGAGAAAGCTGGGAAAAAAAACATGTTAATGGGTTACAATATCCTTACTTTTTGCCTCTGATGAGTGAATTGAAATTCAAATTCTTTGAACATTAAAAAAGAAAACAAGCCATCATAACTGATTTTTGTTGTTGTTCTTACTATGGCCTCTGGGAAAAAAGAGAAGGAAATGTCCAATTGAGATACACTTTGGGCGGGGGGTGGGGGGGTTAAAGCTGTTTTTAGTTGATAATAAGTTCTTGTAAAATCAGAGGGCTGGCCCTTAATGGCTAGCGATTTTTCAGCCTGATATGCATATTTTTGAGTGGTTCAATTTGGACTCTAAGACTGATGAGATAAAAAGAGCTTAAGCTAGCCTTGCTCATCACTTGGACTTGGAAGAGGGCTGTCTAGTCTTGCAGCTTCTCTCCTTTGTTGCTGGCAAAGAAAAGCCTCTGGACTCTTTGGAACCCTATATTCACACATCCTAATTGCCTGACCTCACTCTAAGCTGAAACCTGATATTGCCTGCTCTATGCTGTTTCAGCCTCAGCAGTAGCTGCGCTGAACTGAATGCAGGCACAGGCTCAGTGAACAGGACTGAGACTCTGGGACTGTTGCAGATTTAAGACACCCTTCTGTGAGCCCATAAACTAAGAAAACATCATGGATGCTGCCTGGACCATCTTGGTCACTTGCAGATGCCCAAAAAAAAGGGCTTGTTTTTCTGAAGGAACTATCTAAAATTGAGCTGCTGATTTGCTCTATATTTCTGATGCAGAAGATAGTTGCATTCCTAATTTGGGATTCCTGCCAGAAGCTGCAAATTAGGAGAGGACACATCACAGGGAGTATGATGTCTCCATCCACTCCTGACAGAGCCTATTCTTGACCCTCTCTAAGTGATATCTCCCTGTTGTTGGCTTGTGTTAGAATTTCAAGATTAATTGAAATTTGCAAAAATGGACTGATAGCCTGAGTCTACGCCCCTCACCCATCTCCTTCTTCACACACTTTAGGAAGGCAGTTTAATTACTCAATGCAGCTGCTCCCAACAAGGGATTAATATTTTTTTCAACCAGTTCACTAAATAAGTGATAGAGACAAAAAGGACAGGAGGTTATGTAAATTCATTTTTTCAATTTTTTTAACATGTAGAAATATCTTTATTTTCCTTAGATTCAAAAAAGCAAAGTTAGGGATATATTTTTATTTTTTCTTTCTTTTTTTAATTTTTATTTATATTGTAATATAGTTGATTAACAATGTTGTGTTCATCTCAGGTGTACAGCAAAGTGATTCAGTTATACATATACATTGGGAGATTGGGATTGACATATACACACTGCTATATTTAAAATAGTTAACCAATAAGGACCTACTGTATAGCACAGGGAACTCTGTTCAATATTCTGTAATAACCTAAATGGGAAAATAATTTTTCTAAATTCAGGATTTTGTACTGACCAATCCGTAAACGGGATCTGTCTTTGTAGTTAAGTTACATATTTTTTTTTCTATGAAAATGCTTTTGCTTTTCTTGAATACAACCTTTCCAGACAAAAGGGTTGGAGTAGAGTAAGGGATAATGTTTAAAATGTAAAGTTTTGATTAGAGAATGGGCCACACCGATTGTATATCAGTGGAGAAAACACAAAACCTGGCACCTGGAGAGAGGTGGAGAGAGGGAGCGAGGACATTAATGATCTTCTGTGTCCAAACTGTTCCTCGAAATTTTCTGTTTCCTAAAGAAATACTCCCCATGCAGCCATTCCAAGCTGCTGTGAGCACTTTGAATGCAAACTGTCTGCTGAGGCTCCAGTCACACCTGATGGAGCTCTGACTCTGGGACTGCAGGAGTGGCCCCAGCCCCTGGACGTTTCATGCAGAGCACCTCCAGGTGTCACCCACCCTCGGAAAGAGGATGCGCTGGGGTCCTGGACAGACAGAACTGTTTGGAATGGGCTGCCTCCAGGCAGTGCCTCTGAAACCAAGGCCTCAGATGGATTATTCAAACTGGACGAGGAGTCCTAGAGAGGCAGGTCCCTGGGTGGGAGGCCACAATGGGAGCTGTCCTGCCTGCCTGATGTATGTCCTGCTTGGGGCACCCTAACAATTGTGAACTCTTTGTTTCTAGGGATGCCATGTATGCCTCAGAATTACACTTCCTGTGTGTAAGCCCTGAATATCCCTACACAGCCTCAGCCTGGAAGACTTTCAGATCAGCTTCCGCTTAGTGACCAGAGCATGCTCTGCCTGAATTGGTGCCTCAGGCCAGCTTTTTTAAAAAAAGTTAAAGCAGAAATTTAAAAGTAGGAAGTCACCTGGTATTCTAAGAGATCTTCATGATTAATGGGATTTGTTTTTACTGGCTAAATCCAGGACCCCTAAAGGGCATAGCTGACATCAGTGCTGTAAGTTGGTCTCACCATGCTGCATGGGGTCCTACCGTAATGACACTTTGGCAACAAGCTAAGGGGGTGGACTGCAGACAAGACAACATAGTATATCTAAAACTGCTATCCTTAGAAAGGTCTTCTTGCAAGTTGGCCCCTGGTTGGCAACTGACAACTTGGTTTTTGGAAGGACCCCTACCATTCCCTAACTGATAAGGATGGTTCACCGTTGCTAAACTGTACAAATTATGTGGTTTATGCTAGATACCTCCTTTCCACTGTGAGTCTGAAATTTTGGTATGTACATGACCAGTCCCTAATAATTACCTTAGGCACTATAATGAGTTTTCCTGGTAGAAAACACTTTAACACATGTTGTCACAATTCACAGCTGGAGAAATGAATTCTGTGACTTCACTGGAAAGAGGATTCCTGGAAGCTTGTGCTGATCTTATGTGGTCATTGCAATATGCACCTTTTGCCCTTGCTGATTTTGTTTTTTGTTCTTTCACTGTAAAAATCTTAGCAGTGAGTACAACTGTGTGCTGAGTTCTGTGAGTCCTAGCAAATCATCAAACCTGGGGTGGGTTTAGGGACCCCTGATACAGGGGCATACACATTAAGGATTATTATGTATTCTTTGTGAATTAACCTTTTTGTCTGTTGTAATGTCACTCTTTATCCCTGGAAATTTTCTTTGCTCTATAGTCTACTTTGTCAGGTATTAATACACTCACTTAAGTTTTCTTTTTATAGTGTTTGTCTGATGTATTTTTTCCATCCTTGTAATTTAATCTACCTATATCATTACATTTGAGGTGAATTTCTTATTCATATCATGTACTTGGTTCCTGTTTTCTTTTTTATTTGTAAATCTATTCATGAAATGTTTCACTCTTAATTAGTGTGTTTAAACCAATTACATTTAATGTAATTACTGATATGATTTGATTTAGGTGCATCATTTTATCATTTACTCTTTCTTCCTTCTGTTTTAATTTCTATCCTCCCATTTTCTTCCCTTTTTGGGGATTATTTAAACAAGTTTTAATATACCTTTTTAATTTCACTATTATTTTATGACTATATCACTGTACAAACTTTTTTTAGTGACTTACCATAGGAATTAAGATATACACACTTAACTCTTTACCAACTACTTAGAATCAGTATTTTACCACTTCACATAGAATGTACAAACCTAACCACCATATAGGTCCCTTTATTCTTGCCCTCTTTATAGTATAGTTATTGTATGTATTTCATCAACATATGTTGAAACCCCATCTCAAATGTTTTAACTTTGCCTTCAACCTTCAAATTTGCTTTAGATAATTCAAAAGGAGAAGAATAGTCTATTATATTTAGCCAAATACATAGTATTTCTGTTTCTCTTCTTTCATTCCTAATGTGGTAAGTTTCCTTCTAGTATCATTTCCTTTCTGTCTGAAGAATTTCTATTGCAAGTCTTTTAGGTCTGCTGGCAATGCATTCTCTTTTTTTTCCCTTTCATCTGCAAATGTCTTTTTTTCACCTTCATTTCTGAAGAATATTTTTGCTGGATGTAGAACTCTGGGTTGACAATTATTTTCTTGCAGCACATTAAAAATTTTGAGACACTCTCTTCTGGTCTCCATGGTTTCTGATGAGAAATCCACAGTCATTTGAATCCTTGTTCTCATACAGGTAATGCATCATTTTCCTCTGGTTGCTTTTGGGATTTTTCTCTGTCTTTACTTTTTGACAATTTTATCTTTATATGCCTGGGTATGGGTTCTTTTGGGTCTATTCTGTTTGGGGATTGCTAAGCTTCTTGAATCTGTAGGTTTATATCTTTTGCCAAATTTGGAAAGTTTCCAGCCATTGTTATTTCAAAAATTGTTTTTCATCACTGCACTTGTTCTCCTCTCTTTCTGGAATTCTGATAACACAACTGTTAAGTGTTCTGGTATTTTCCCATAAGTCCTTGACTTTCTGTTCATTTCTCTTATAATCTCATTTTCTTTCTGTTTTTCAGATGCAATAATTTCTTTTGATCTATCTTCAAGTTTACTGACTCTTTTCTTGCCTCCACTCTACTACTGAATCCACCCATTATGATTTTTAGTTTGGTGATCACAGTTTTCACTTATAAAAATTTCCATTTGGTTCTTCTTTAAATCCTCCAATATTTGTGGGAGCTGCGACTTCTAATTTTTATATTGTTTTAAAAGGCTTCATGATAGCTTGTTGGAGCATTTTTTAAATTGCAGTTTTAACGACTTTGTCAGATAATCCCAACATCTCTGTCTTCTCAGCATTGTTGTCTGTTGGTTGTCTTCTCCCATGAGAATTGAGATGTTTCTGCTTCTTCATATTTCCAGTAATTTTTAATTGCATTCAGGACGTTTTGACTATTTGGTTATGAGACTCTTGGTCTGTGTAAGTCCTATGAAGGATGTTGATATTTCTGTATATTTCTGCTTAGGTTCAAGCAGCAAGTTCCAACATGCTTTCTGCATGCCCTGTTCTAATGGCAGCTGTTTTCAAAGTATTGCTCTGGTGTGCCATCTAGTGGCTGGGCTGGTCCTGGTTGGTGGTCTATCGGTAGTTATCAGTATGCACTGCTTAGGGTTCAGCCTAGGAATTAGTAACAAACTTTGGGGTTCAGTTTTCCACGCTTCTCTCTCTATTGATCTCATCAATATTTCTTGGTCCATGAAGCTCCCTTTGATGGTCCTCTGGCCAGAGATCTGAGACTTTAGTTGCTCTGTGCCTGTGCCCATTGCCAAGTGGTGGGTAGACTGGAGGAAATAAAAATGGTAAAATGAACACCGTTTCATTGGTAGTTTACATTCTGGTCTTTTTTCCAATTTTATTGCTACGATTTAATTTTTGGAGTCCTCAAATACCTGCTCCATGCATTCTGTCCAGATTTTATAGCTACATTATAAAATGATGAGAGAGGTGAGAGAGGAAGGGTTAAATGTGCTTACTCCAAATTACTTGGAAAAGGAGCCTCCAATTCGAGTCCTTTTGAGAGCAATATTCTGACTATTTCTTTTTTGGGAGATAGTCCAAGGACTGAAACAACTCAAAAGAATTATTTGGTACAGTTTCTAGTTTAAAACTAAGAAGCAAATATGTTAATGTTTCAGAATAATGATTTTCACTTTAAGAGAAAAGAGGTAAAAATATAAAATAAAAGAAGGTGAGGGAAAATGTTTAATGTTATTTTGAATTTGGATTATCTGTATATATGTGTATATATATGTATATATTCCTTACCTCTGTCTGTCTACTGAAAAGATCTAGAAGAAAAGACACCTGAGTACTCAGTAGCAGTGACCAGACCTGCTTCTGAAATCATGGTTATTAAAGAAGCCAGGGCTCCTTAGTAAAATGGCTCATTCTTAGCTGGAGGCGGGAAAAGCACAAGATGAGCATGGAAAACCATTATCTTCAGAGAACAAGAAAGGGCTCAAAGACTAATGAGGTCAAGTAAAAAGAATACTAATTCTAATTAACATTTTAGTCATATTAGTTGTTTAATGTGCAGACTCCTCTCCTACTCATCTACTAATATCACCAGTGTGTGAACCTCAGAGAATGAGGTTAAGGCACAGATCTGAGGCATTTCTCTTCCACCCACCCAGGCTAACATCCATCAGGTTCATGATTACAATACTGGGTTTGGTCATCCAACCATTTAGAGTTTCCTTCAATTCCACAAGTGTTTACTTGCCTCCTACCATATGTCAGGTCATCTGCTCTATCCTGAGGACAGAGTATGTTTCCAGTATATCAGGAAAGTCTGATGACTCTGGTGAGGGAGACAGATATGGAAACAAAACTTCAGTGCAGTAACAGCAATGGGTATAGCTGAATGTGTTCAGAAGCTCTTAAAGGATCACACTATGAACATCTACCACTAAATTTTACCTGTCAATTAACACTATATCATGGAGAAATTTTCTGGGGTCAATACAGTTGGATTCCCCTCATTCTGCATGCTCCCATAATGCACAGCTACACATGTAAACTGATAACATGCATGTTGCATCAGATTCTAATTCACGAACAGTATTGCCTTTATGATCTGTTTTCCAAAACATTCAAGAATTTTTAGTGAGTTTCAAAACCAAACAAGACACAGGCTTCTCTAAATTTACAGGAAAGTATAGGCATAGAGGGAACATACTGCAACATAATAAAGGCCATATATGACAAAACTACAGGTAACATCATACTCAACAATGAAAACCTGAAAGCATTTACTCTAAGATCAGCAACGAGACAAGGATGTCCACCTCGCCACTTGTATTCAACATACTTTTCAAAGTCCTAGCCACGGCAATCAGAGAAGAAAAAGAAATAAAGGGAATCCAAACTGGAAAAGAAGAAGTAAAACTGTCACTGTTTGCAGATGACATGATACTATACATAGAGAATCCAAAAGATGCTACCAGAAAACTTCTAGAGCTAATCAATGAATCTGGTAAAATAGAAGGATACAAAATTAATGCACAGATCACTTGCATTCCTACACACTAATGATGAAAAATCAGAAAGAGAAATTAAGGAAACACTCCCATTTACCATTGCAACAAAAAAAATAAAATACCTAGGAATAAACCTACCAAAGGAGACAAAAGGCCTGTATGCAGAAAACTATAAGACACTGATTGAAAAAATTAAAGATGATACAAACAGATGGAGAGATATACCATGTTCTTGGATTGGAAGAATTAACATCGTGAAAATGACTCTACTACCCAAAGCAACCTACAGATTCAATGCAATCCCTGACAAACTACCAATGGCATTTTTCACAGAACTAGAACAAAAAATTTCACAATTTGTATGGAAACACAAAAGATCCTGAATAGCCAAAGCAATCCTCAGAAAGAAAAATGGAGCTAGAGGAATCAGGCTCCCTGACTTCAGACTGTACTTCAAAGCTACAGTAATCAAGACTGTATGGTACTGGCACAAAAACAGAAATATAGATCAATGGAACAGGATAGAAAGCCAAGAGGTAATCCCATGCACATATGGTCACCTTATCTTTGATAAAGAAGGCAAGGATATACAATGGAGAAAAGACAGCCTCTTCAAAAAGTGGTACTGGGAAAACTGGACAGCTACATGGAAAAGAATGAAATTAGAACACTCCCTAACACCATATACAAAAATAAACTCAAAATGGATTAAAGACAATGGAAATAAAAAAAAAATAAACAAATGGGACCTAATGAAACTTAAAAGCTTTTGCACAGCAAAGGAAACCATAAACGAGATGAATAGGCAACACTCATAATGGGCGAAAATATTTGCAAATGAGTCAATGGACAAAGAATTAATCTCCAAAATATACAAGGAGCTCATGCAGCTCCATATCAAAAAAACAAACAACCCAATCCAAAAATGGGCAGAAGATCTAAATAGATACTTCTCCAAAGAAGACATGATACAGCCACTAGGGAGGACAGTATGGAGGTTCCTTAAAAAACTAAAAATAGAACTACCATACGACCCAGCAATCCCACTACTGGGCATATACCTTGAGAAAACCATAATTCAAAAAGTCATGTACCGTAATGTTCGTTGCAGCTCTGTTTACAATAGCCAGGACATGGAAGCAACCTACGTGGCCATTGACAGATGAATGGATAAAGAAGATGTGGCACATATATACAATGGAATATTACACAGCCATAAAAGGAGACGAAATTGACTTATTTGTAGTGAGGTGGATGGACTTAGAGTCTGTCATACGGAGTGAAGTAAGTCAGAAAGAGAAAAACAGATAACGTATGCTAACACATATATATGGAATGAAAAAATGGTTCTTAAGAACCTAGGGGTAGGAAAGGAATAAACACGCAGATGTAGAGAATGGACATGAGGACATGGGAAGTGGGAAGGGTAAGATGGGATGAAGTGAGAGAGTGGCGTGGACATATATACACTACCAAATGTAAAATAGATAGATCCGAATTGCCATCAACAAAATGTCTACAAACAATAAATGCTGGAGAAGGTGCAGAGAAAAGGGAACCCTCCTACACTCTTTGTGGTAATATAAATTGGTACAGTCACTATGGCAAACAGGATGGAGGTTCCTTTAAAAACTAAAAGCAGAGCTACCATATGATCCTGCAATCCCACTCCTGGGCATATATCCGGAGAAAACTATAATCCAAAAAGATAAATGCACCCGAATATTCATTGCAGCGCTATTTACAATAGCCAGGACTTGAAAGCAACCTAAATGCTCATCGACAGAGGAATGAATAAAGAAGATGTGGTACATATATACAATGGAATATTAGTCAGCCATAAAATAGAATGAAATAATGCCATTTGCAGCAATATGGATAGACCTAGAGATTGTCATACTGAGTGAAGTGAGACAAAGAAAGACAAATATATGATATTACTTATATGTGGAATCTAGAAAATGATACAAATGAACTTATTTACAAAACAAAAACCGACTCACAGACTTAGAAAACAAACTTATGGTTACCATAGGAGAACGGATAAATTAGGAGGTTGGGATTAACATATACACACTACTATATATAAAGTAGATAATCAACAAGGACCTACTGTATACCACAGGGAACTATACTGAATACTCTTTAATAACCTACATGGGAAAGGAATCTGAAAAAGAATAGATATATGTACATGTATAACTAAATCGCTTTGCTGTACACCTGAAACTAACACAACATTGTAAATCAACTATGCTCCAATATAAAATAAAGATTAAAAATAAAATAAGCCACAAAAAAATAACGATTCAAAGGAAATTAAAAAAAGAATTCTACTGAATACTTTTTGTTAGGTATCTGATTTCCAAGAGTTTTTTTTAAACCTGTTTTTCTTCTTTTTCTTAATAAAGGCCTAACAAATAAACATACAGCTTCCACAATTAAAGTCTCCATTGAGTTCTGATACCAATATTATGGCAACTTCCTTCAAAATATTAGAAAATTCATTCTTTCCCTCCGCAGTGGAAGAGTTGGCAGTAGACTTACAAACCCTGGCATTCCCCAGCATTGACAATAACTTGGGTATTTTTTAAAAGAACAAAAGATAACCCATAGGGAGCAGAAATTCTTAGGTTATATTGACTTTGGGTTGGAGTGTTTTCATTGAGCTAAGCTAAACATGGGGTAAGGTACATGCCACTCTCTCTCTTTGTCCGAGCTTAACCTCCCTGTGTCCTCAAGTCCATTCTCTAGTAGGTCTGCATCTTTATTCCCGTCCTGCCCATAGGTTCTTCATAACTTTTTTTTTAGATTCCATATATATGGGTTAGCACACAGTACTTGTTTTTATCTTTCTGACTTACTTCACTCTGTATGACAGACTCTAGGTCCATCCACCTCACTACAAATAACTCAATTTCGTTTCTTCTTATGGCTGAGTAATATTCCATTGTATGTATGTGCCACATCTTCTTTATCCATTCATCTGTCGATGGACACGTACGTTGCTTCCATGTCCTGGCTATTGTAAATAGAGCTCATCTGTCCATTTTTGGATTAGGTTTTTGTTTTTTTGATATGGAGCTGCAAGAGCTGCTTGTAAACTTTGGAGATGAATCCTTTGACAATTTCTTCATTTGCAAATATTTTCTCCCATTCTGAGGGTTGTCTTTTCATATTGTGTATGGTTTCCTTTGTTGTGCAAAAGCTTTTAAGTTTCATTAGGTCCCATTTCTTTATTTCTGTTTTTATTTCCATTTCTCTAGGAAGTCAGTCAAAAGGATCTTGCTGTGATTTATGTCATAGAGTGAAACATACAGCTTCCACAATTAAAGTCTCCATTGAGTTCTGATACCAATATTATGGCAACTTCCTTCAAAATATTAGAAAATTCATTCTTTCCCTCCGCAGTGGAAGAGTTGGCAGTAGACTTACAAACCCTGGCATTCCCCAGCATTGACAATAACTTGGGTATTTTTTAAAAGAACAAAAGATAACCCATAGGGAGCAGAAATTCTTAGGTTATATTGACTTTGGGTTGGAGTGTTTTCATTGAGCTAAGCTAAACATGGGGTAAGCTGAGAGCCATGGAAAATTGGCTGATGTCTGCTATTTCCCCCAAGTCACTTGATGACTCTCTTTCATTCAGAAATTTAGGTTAGGAGATAATGAAAGGGAAGACAGAAAATGTGGGCAATGAAGAAAGGAGGAGAAATGTTTTTCCTTACAGAAAAAAAAAATGTATCTTTGAGGTCTGGTCTGTTTAGACTCAGGTTTACCCAATAAAGGTGGTTGGAAATATTTTTCTACTGTTAAGAGTTTGGATCACAGACCTTTGTCAGGAGCTATGCGGCTAGGTCAGAAGCCATGTTGAAGATTGGTGTCAGCCCCCTCAGCCAGGAGCCTTGGAAAACAGATACTCACCTCTGAGCATCATGAAGCTGAGAATCCTGTGAATTCCGAAAGGAGTCATCCTCCAGGCTGCTCAATTCTAGAAACCTCAGGAGATTCAAGGCCTTGGGCACCTGAAATTCGAGAACTCACAGGATGAGTATTTGCAGCAGTTGTGGGTTAGAGGCCTCTTCCTCCTTCACTGAAACAGTCTGATTTGGTGGTACTGGTAACAACCATTGCTTAGTTTTTCGCTGCTTTCTCCACTTGACACGTTTCTTTTTTTTTAACATCTTTATTGGAGTATAATTGCTTTACAATGGTGTGTTAGTTTCTGCTTTATAACAAAGTGAATCAGCTATACATATACATATATCCCCATATCTCTTCCCTCTTGCGTCTCCATCCCTCCCACCTTCCCTCTCCCACCTCTCTAGGTGATCACAAAGCACTGAGCTGATCTCCCTGTGCTATGCGGCTACTTCCCACTAGCTAGCTATTTTACATTTGGTAGTGTATATATGTACATGCCACTCTCTCTCTTTGTCCGAGCTTAACCTCCCTGTGTCCTCAAGTCCATTCTCTAGTAGGTCTGCATCTTTATTCCCGTCCTGCCCATAGGTTCTTCATAACTTTTTTTTTAGATTCCATATATATGGGTTAGCACACAGTACTTGTTTTTATCTTTCTGACTTACTTCACTCTGTATGACAGACTCTAGGTCCATCCACCTCACTACA
>NC_041234.1:33119824-33120576 GCF_002837175.3 Physeter macrocephalus | reverse complement strand
AAAATGCCATTGGTAGTTTGATAGGGATTGCATTGAATCTGAAGATTGCTTTGGGTAGTAGAGTCATTTTCACAATGTTCATTCTTCTAATCCAAGAACATGGTATATCTCTCCATCTATTTGTATCATCTGTAATTTATTTCATCAGTGTTTTATAGTTTTCTGCATACAGGTCTTTTGTCTCCTTAGGTAGGTTTATTTCCAGGTATTTTATTCTGTTTGTTGCAGTGGTAAATGGGAGTGTTTCCTTAATTTCACTTTCAGATTTTCATCATTAATTTATAGGAATGCACGAGATTTCTGTGCATTAATTTTGTATCCTGATACTTTACCAAATTCATCGATTAGCTCCAATAGTTTTCTGTCAGCATCTTTAGGATTCTCTATGTATAGTATCATGTCATCTGCAAACAGTCATCCCTCCCACCTTCCCTCTCCCACCTCTCTAGGTGATCACAAAGCACTGAGCTGATCTCCCTGTGCTATGCGGCTACTTCCCACTAGCTAGCTATTTTACATTTGGTAGTGTATATAGGTACATGCCACTCTCTCTCTTTGTCCGAGCTTAACCTCCCTGTGTCCTCAAGTCCATTCTCTAGTAGGTCTGCATCTTTATTCCCGTCCTGCCCATAGGTTCTTCATAACTTTTTTTTTAGATTCCATATATATGGGTTAGCACACAGTACTTGTTTTTATCTTTCTGACTTACTTCACTCTGTATGACAGACTCTAGGTCCATCCACCTCACTACA
>NC_041234.1:33118100-33118526 GCF_002837175.3 Physeter macrocephalus | reverse complement strand
TGATCACTTCGTTATTAAGTAGTGTATTGTTTAACCTCCATGTGTTTGTATTTTTTACAGATCTTTTCCTGTAATTGATATCTAGTCTCATAGCGTTGTGGTCAGAGAAGATACTTGATACGATTTCAATTTTCTTAAATTTGCCAAGGCTAGATTTGTGACCCAATATATGATCTACCCTGGAGAATGTTCCATGAGCACTTGAGAAAAATGTGTATTCTGTTGTTTTTGGATGGAATGTCCTATAAATATCAATTCAGTCAATCTTGTGTAATGTATCAATTAAAGCTTGTGTTTCCTTAGTTATTTTCATTTTGCATGATCTGTCCATTGGTGAAAGTGGGGTGTTAAAGTCCCCTACTATGATTGTGTTACTGTCAATTTCCCCTTTTATGGCTGTTGGTATTTGCCTTATGTATTGAGGTG
>NC_041234.1:33102520-33114043 GCF_002837175.3 Physeter macrocephalus | reverse complement strand
TTCTTTTTGCTAGTATTTTGTTGAGGATTTTTGCATCTATGTTCATCAGTGATATTGGCCTGTAGTTTTCTTTCTTTGTGACATCTTTGTCTGGTTTTGGTATCAGCGTGATGGTGGCCTCGTAGAATGAGTTTGAGAGTGTTCCTCCCTCTGCTATATTTTGGAGGAGTTTGAGAAGGATAGGTGTTAGCTCTTCTCTAAATGTTTGATAGAATTTGCCTGTGACACATGTTTCTTGAACCAAACCTTTACTGCTGAGTTCATCAAATTTGAGGATAAAACCTATTTCTCCAAGGTAACACAATCTAGGTACATTTTCTTCCTGATCACATCATCCAACACTCTCAGCTGTTCTAGAATAAAGATTTCACAGCTCTGAGCACAACTTGGGTATGTTGACATAGATCCTTTGGAAGTGTAAGTTCAATCAGCTGGGTCGCTCCTGAGTCACTCTGTAGTATCTCAATTTATTCTATATCTTCTTATTTTTAGTATAGAAGCATAATTCAAAATCAGAAAAATTCACTCTTTCTGGTTTCCAGTTTTATGGGTTCTGACAAATGCATACAGTATGTAACCACTACCGCAATCAAGATACGGAATAGTTCCATCACCAGAAAAAATTGCCTTCACCATTTGAAGGACATTTGAGTTGTTTTCAGTTTTTGGTGATTGTGAATAAAGCCACCATAAATAACCACCTACAGGTTTTCTGTGAACATAAGTTTTCATTTCTCTTAGATAAATATCTAAGTGTGGAATCACTGGGTCATGTAGTAAGTATATGTTTAACTTCACGAGAAACTGTGAAACTATTTTCCAAAGTGGCGCTATCATTTTGCATCCCCACCAGCAATATGAGAGTTCCAGTTGCACTGTAGCCTAACCAGCAACTGATACTATCAGAGTTTTTCTTCTCATTTTAGCTATTAAAATAGGTATGTGGAGGTATCTCATTGTGGTTTTGATTTGTATTTCCCTCATGATTTATGATACTGATATCTTTTCATGTATGTATTTGCCATCCATACATCTTTGGTGAAGTATTTGTTCAAATCTTTGGCCCACTTTGTAATTAGTTTGTTTATTTTCTTATTATTGAGATTTGAGTGTTTTTTTTTATATTCTGGAAACAGGTACTTTATCACATAGGTGTTTCATAAATATTTTCTCCCTGTATGTGACTTGTCTTTCTTTCTTTTAACCATGTCTTTCTAAGAGCAAAACTTGAAGTCCAATGTATCAATTTTTCTTGTATGGACTGTGCTTGTAATGTCTTATCTAATAAATCTTTGCCTAACTATATTAGTTTCCTAGGGCTGCCATAAAAAATTACCACAAATTTGGTGGCTTAAAACAACAGAAATTTATTCTCTACAGTTCCAGATGCCAGAAGTCCAAAATCAAGTTGTTTCCTTTTGGATGCTGTAAGGGAGAATCTGTTCCATGCCTCTCTCCTAGATTCTGGTGGCAAGCCCTGATGTTGCTTGGATTATAGATGCATCACTTCAGTCTTTGCCTTCGTTTTCACATGGTATTTTCCCCTCCACTTGTGTTCTGTGTGTCCTTTTCTCTTCTTATAAGAGCACCACTCTTTGGATTTAGGACCCACCTTAATCTAGTATGACCTCATCTTAACATAACTAATTACATCTGCAAAGACCCTATTTCCAAATAAAGTCACATTCTGATATTCTAGATGAACATAAATTTTGAAGACACACTATTCAGCTCACTACACTAACTACAGGCCATAAATATTTTCTTCTATGTTTTGTCTAGGAGTTTTATAACTATGGGTGTCACATTTAGTTCTATGATCCATATTGGGTTAATTTTTGTATGTGATGATAGTTATAGGTAAATGTTTATATTTGTTCTTATCAAATCCAATTACCCCAAAACTATTTGTCAAAAAGATTGTCTTCTACCTTGAATTGCCTTTGTACCTTTGTTGAAAATCAATTAATCATATATGTATGAGTCTATTACTAGACTCTGTTGATTTTTTTGGTCAATATCACACTGTCTTGATTACTATGGTTTTATAGTAAGTCTTGAAATCAGGTAGAGTGAGTACTCCGACATAATTCTTTTTCAGAATTGTTTTAAGTATTCTAGCTAATATGCTTTTCTATATAATTTTGATAGTCATATTTATTGAAATAGGTTGAAGACAGAATGGTCTCAGGGTAAGTTGAGGTAATCTGCTTTGAAGGGCAACACATAAAAGTGCCAGTATCTGCAGAAAGACATGTGGAAAGAGGGTGGATTTCTGGCCCCCCACCCCAGATTGGAGAATGCTCCAATATAGAAGGAGTAGTTGATGGTTCAATGGAGAGGAGTGATAATTGCAGGAGCAAAGTCCCTGAGAAGGTAGAAGGCATGGAATCTGAACAGAGGTGAGGGGCTGTGTGCTATCAGGAGCATGTATGCAGAGGGGTGGCAGAGAATGCCAGGGCAAAGACAGGTAGATTAGGTTTGGAAAGCTCTGAGATGTCTAACCTGATTACTTCCACCTTTTCCATGAATTATTGCAGGGGGGTCATTAGAATGGAGGAAGTTCGCTAGTGACTGTGGAGGAGTAATGTAGTAGTGTAGGTAGGATGAAAATAAAAGAAGCAATTCTTTCATGGTCATGAATTTAAGATATATAATTCAGTGTGGTTTTTAAGGTTTTTCTCATCGTTTCTTGGTTGCTCAGATAGGCATTATAATATGGTCACTTTATTAGTATTTGTACTAGGAGTAATAGCATATAAAATAAATATATTAACACTCGCGGGCTTCCCTGATGGCGCAGTGGTTGAGAGTCTGCCTGCCGATGCAGGGGACACGGGTTCGTGCCCCGGTCCGGGAAGATCCCACATGCCGCAGAGCAGCTAGGCCCATGAGCCATGGCCGCTGAGCCTGAGCATCTGGAGCCTGTGCTCCACAACGGGAGAGGCCACAACAGTGAGAGGCCCACGTACCGCAAAAAATAATAATAATAACACTCGCATCCTCAAAGGCACAAAAAGTATGTGTCTGTTTGCTCAGGCTTCCATAACAAAGTACCAGAGACTGAGTGACTTAAACAACAGAAATTTATTTTCCTACAAATCTGAAGGCTAGAAATCCAAGATCAATGTGTCAATAGAGTTGATTTCTTCTAAGGCATCTCTCCTTGGCTTATGGATGGCTGACTTCTCCTTGTGTCCTCACATGGTCTTCCCTCTACATGTCTGTGTGTTCTACTTCCCTCTTTTTATAAGGACACCAGTCATATTGGGTTAAGGCCCACACTAATGACTTCAGGTTAACTTATTGACCTCTTTAAAAACTCTATCTCAAATACAATCACATTCTGAGGTACCAGGGGTTAGAACTTCAACGTATGCTTGTTGAGTGGATGCAATCTAACCCATAACAGTATTATTGTTAGTTTTATTTTAGTACTATCTTTACTCACATTACTAATAGAATGTCTCAGATAGTTAAGATGCATATCTAAGGGATAATCTCAGTGAGCCCAAGCTTTTGTTTTTATTGGAGTATAATTGTTTTACAATGTTGTGTTAGTCTCTGCTGTACAGTGAAGTGAATCAGCTATATGTATACATATATCCCCTCTTTCTTTTTATGGCTGAGTAATATTCCATTATATATATGTACCATATCTTCTTTATCCATTCATCTATCGATGGACATTTAGGTTGTTTCCATGTCCTGGCTATTGTAATTATACTCCAATAACAAAAAAGAATAAACAACAAGGACCTTGTGTATATCCTTGTGTATAGCACAAGGAACTATATTCAGTATCCTGTGATAAACTATAATGGAAAATAATATGAAAAAGAATATATATATGTATATAGATATATAGATATATAACCAAATCACTTTGCTATACAGCAGAAATTAACATAACATTGTAAATTAACTATACTTCAATAAAATAAATTTTAAAAAAACCAAAACATAAAACAGAAGCAATATTGTAACAAATTCAAAAAAAACTTTTAAAATGGTACACATCAAAAAACAATCTTTAAAAAAATTTTTTAAAAAAGAACTAGATTCACATTGCAATATCTAATGAAAAACAATATGAAAACAGTTGTCATTGCTTTTGTAGAGTAAGTGCAATTTGGGAGTTCATTGATGAAAGTAGATTTCAGTATTGGGCTTGTGTTTCATCATAGATGCTGTATACACAGCAACTCTAATCCTCAAAATCACTGTTAGTCTAAATGTTCATTGAGCACATGTGTGCCAGGCACTGGGTTGGGCACTTGAACATGTGCTAGCCCAGTAAAACCTTAAAACATTCCAAGCATGTAGATATTCATTTTGTATCTTACAGAGAGGAAACCAAGGGGCTGAGAGGTTGATTTGCCCCAAATTGAGTGTCAATCCTAGATTGTACAGGTTCTGTCAAAATGATATTGTGTTGGTGGTTTACCCTTTTATGAACCTCAGTTTACTCATCTATAAAATGGGATTAGTTAGACTATACACTATCTTTTTTTGTGTGAGTTCGACATACTTGTGTCTGTGTGAATGAAATAAAATCACATATGTGAGGCACTTAGCCCAGTTGCCTGCACAACTTAACAAAACACAATAATTTTGGTCATTACTATCGCTATTGCTACTACTGTAGAAAATTCCAGACTGTACATTCTATGGCAGATGGTTGGAACCACTAATTTGCCAACTCTTACCACAACAATGTCCTTTGAGAAGAATCTTGACAATATACAACTGGCCAATCCCCTCTTTCTTGGGATGTTATTAAAAACCTAATAAAACAATAAAAAAATACAAGTTTAAGGCAGGGGTAAGGGACTTCTTACAGAGCTTGTGGAGATGCTAGGCAATGATGACTTCTTATCTCATTAACCATAGTTGCTGCCAAGAATCATATCACCTGAACAATATTTTTAAATACCATATTAGGTGTATTTTTCAAAAGACAAAGATGATGCCCAAGATGACTATTACTTGCTTTTTGGTGTTGTATGAGTTATTTTGCATGCAGATTCTCACACTTATTTACAAGGTACACTGAAGTAAAGCAAAGGAAGTTCTTCAAGTTGAAGATACTTGTCCATTATCTCCATTCCCTACAAGATCCTGGCAGTAAATAAGAGCATCCACATTTTACAAAACTGAGGCTCAGAGATGTTAAGTGATTTGTCTTCAATCACATAGTGTAATCTCACTAAATCCAGACTGTCTTGCCTGCTCTGACACATGGTCCTGACTCAAGTCAAGCTTTTCTCAAAATCTTCTGCTTTTCAGAAGGTGTATGACAGAAGATAATTCTAAAAAGTGACGTTTTACTGGTCTTAACTGTCACCCAGCTGTGAGTTTGATTGAAGAATAATTGTAAAGACACATGTTCTTTCCATGGTCCACTCACTCACAGAGTTTCTTCAGCTTCACCAGGTTTGGAATCTGTGGCTTGGAACATGATTATGTGAATCTAAGGAACCTGGACACATCCTGGCTCAGTCCTATGGTTGCTCTAGTGTCTGTTCCAGTGAACCAGACCTCTCTGTGTCAAGGGAATAGAGAGGGCTTTATCAAACACACGTTCCTACTCTAGAATCCAGGAGTCCTCATAAACTTTTTCTTTGGGGCACAAACAACTAGAGGTAACACCCTGAGCTCTGACATTTTCAATCGCTGTGACCTTTAACAAGACATTCAATCACTCTGAGCCTATTTCCTCATCTGTCATGTGGGAGGAACATCTGCCTTGAAGACTGGCTCTGAAGATTTCATGGAATAATATACATAAATTACTTGACATGGTGGAGGAAGGGCACCAATAAGCAAAATAGTTCCCTTCCTTCTTCCTCTTATTACATATTCTATCCCTTGGCTTCAGCTACGAGCCCAACCCAGACCCATTATTCCATGGACCAAATCTCTGCCTAAATCACTCCTGCCACAAGCCTCCTTCACCTGATTAGCTTCTGAGAACAGGGGGGAATGTGAACTCAAAGGAATAGTTTCTGGTCACAGCTTCAGTCTGGAAGGCAATTTCCTTGTTTCATGGATTCCCACAATTTACCACATCTTCTTCTAGCTAGATCCTAAGGACATTTACTAGATGCCCACCATGAACGGGTCCTTTGCCCTCTCTTGTCTTCTATATTTCCTACAGACCAACAGCTCACATTCCCTCTCTCTTTTCTGCCCTCTACAGCAGCCTCTAGATCCTCCAGGCTCTATCTCCTCCTCAGCACTTTGCCCAAAAAGGACAATTTCCATCTCTCTCTCTCTGAGGCCCTTATCTGAATTCTTACTCCCAGAAAACAGCTCTGCAACTAAAACCCCTACTTAGAATGCTCAATCCTTAATAGTTCTCAGGTAGGTGTAAATAACAATTGTTTTATGCTCTCAAAAGACTTTAAAGTATCTATTTTCCTCTGTTCTAGCAAGTCTCAGTGTTGACTGTATAGGCAGTGGGCCAGAAATCTGGGGAGTGGCCTGTGGGATGAGGAGTTGCGGAAAGTGTGAAGAGGAGCTGGCCTGAAAACCAGGGAAGTCTGGATAAGTGAGAAAAAGGGGAAGGGAATCAAAGAGAATCATTTGGAAACAATACAGTTGTGGACTGCCTACAGTGCACTCCATGTGGGCTCTAGCATCAGGTAGACTTGGATTAGAGTAGTCTCATCTATGGCGATAGAACTATCTATGTATTCTTTGAAGAATTTTGAGGATCAAAGAAGGAGAGATACAAGAAATGCATAGAATTATACATTTTTTCTTCTGAAATTATATATTTAATCATTTATTTAGAATTTTTAATTATGGCAAAATACATATAACATAAAATTTACCATCTAACCTTTTTTGGAGATTATATTCCATTATAAGTTCTTACAAGATATTGGATATAATTCCCTGTGTTATACAGTAAATCTTTGTTGCTTATCCATTTTATGTACAGTAGTTTGTATCTGTTAATCCCATACCAGTAATTTGTCCCTCCTCCCCTCCCTTTCCCCTTTGGTAACCATAAGTTTTTTTCCTATGTCTGTGAGTCTCTTTTTGTTTTGTGCATAGATTCATTTGTATCTTTTCTTTTAGATTCCACATATAAGTGATATCATAAGTATTTGTCTTTCTCTGACTCACTTCACTAAGTATAACATTCTTTAGATCCATCTATGTTGCTGCAAGTGGCAATATGTCATTATTTGTTATGGCTGAGCAATATATGTATATATCACACCTTCTTAAACTAATCATCTGTTAATGGTCACTTGGGTTGCTTCCCTGTCTTGGCTACTATAAATAGTGCTGCTATGAATAATGGGGTGCATGTATCTTTTAGACTTAGAGTTTTCATTTTTTCCGAATATATACCTAGGAGTGAGATTGCTGGATCTTATGGTAACTCTATTTTTAGTTTTTTAAGAAACTTCCATACTGTTCTCCATAGTGGCTGCACCAATTTACATTCTCACCAACAGTGCAAGAGGGTTCCCTTTTGTGCGCATTCTCTCTAGCAGTTATTATTTGTAGACTTTTTGATAATGGCCATTCTGACAGGTGTGAGGTGAAACTTCATTGTGGTTGTGATTTGCATTTCTCTAATAATTAGCGATGTTGAGCAACTTTTCACGTGCCCATTGGCTATCTGTATGACTTCTTTGAAAAATGTCTATCTAGGTCTTCTGCCCATTTTTTGATTGGATTCTTTGTTTTTTTGCTACTGAGTTGTATGAGGTTTTTGGATATTTTGTCTATTAACCCCTTGTTGATTGCGTCATTTGCAAATATTTTCTCCCATTCCATAGGTTGTCTTTTCATTTTCCTGATGGTTTCCTTTGCTGTACAAAAGGTTTTAAGTTTAATTAGGTCCCATTTGTTTATTTTTGTTTTTATTTCTTTTGCCTTGGGAGACTGATCTAAGAAATATGGCTACAATTTATGTCATGTCTATGTTCCCTTCTAGGAATTTTATGGTGTCATGTCTTATATTTAGATCTTTAAATCATTTTGAGTTTATTTTTGTGTATGGAGTGAGGGAGTATTATAATTTCATTGATTTACATGTAGCTGTCCAGCTTTCCCAACATCACCTCTTGAAGAGACTGTCTTTTCTCCATTACATATTCTTGCCTCCTTTGTCATAGGTTAATTGACCGTAGGTGCATGGGTTTATTTCTGGGCTTTCTATTCTGTTCCTTTCATCTATTAGTCTGTTTCTGTGCCAATGTCACACTGATTTGGTTACTGTAGCTTTGCAGTATAGTCTGAAATCTGGAGGGCTTATACCTCCAGCTTTGTTCTTTTTTCTCAGGATTGCTTTGACAATTCTGGGTCTTTTGTTATTCCGTATAAATTTTAGGATTATTTGTTCTACTTCTGTGAAAAAAATCCTGGGTATTTTGATAGGGATTGCATTAAATCTGTAGATTGCTTTGGGTAGTATGTCCATTTTCTAGCTATCTTTCTTACGTTTGGTAGTGTATATATATCCATGCCACTCTCTCACTTTGTCACAGCTTACCATTGCCCCTCCCCATATCCTCAAGTCCATTCTCTAGTAGGTCTGTGTCTTTATTCCTGTCATTTTAACAATATTAATTCTTCCAATCCAAGAGCACAGGATAGTTTTCCATTTCTTTGAATTATCTTCAGTTTCCTTTATCACAGTTTTATAGTTTTCAGCGTATAGATATTTCACCTCCTTGGTTAAGTTTATTCCTAGGGTTTGTTTATTTTTTACTTGACTTTAAATGGGATTTATTTTTACTTTTTTTATCTGATATTCCATTATTAGTGTAAAGAAAAGCAACAGATTTCTGTACATTAATCTTGTATCCTGCTACCTTGCTGAATTCATTTATTAGTTCTAATAGGTTTTGTGTGGAGACTTTAGGGTTCTCTACATAGAGTATCATGTCATATGCAAATAGTAACACTTTTATCTCTTCCCTTCCAATTTGGACACCTTTTATTTCTTTTTCTTGTCTGATTTCTGTGGCTAGGACTTCCAATACAATGTTAAATAGAAGTGGTGAGAGTGGACATCCTTGTCTTGTTCCTCAATTTAGTAGGGAAGGCTTTCAGCTTTTCACTGTTGAGTATTATGTTGGCTGTGGGTTTTCACAAATGGCCTTTATTATGTTGAGATATGTTCCCTCTACATCCACTTTGGTGAGAGTTTTCATCATGAAAAGAAGTTGAATTTTGTCAAATGATTTTTCTCTGTCTATTGAGATGATCATAGAGGATCCATAGGAAAAAACATAGAAGATCATGGTTTTTGTCTTTCCTTTTGTTAAAGTGGTGTATCACATTGATTGATTTGCATACATTGAACCATCCTTGTGACCCTGGAATGAATCCAACTTGATCATGGTGTACAATCCTATTTATGTATTGTTGGATTTGGTTTGCTAATATTTTCTTGAGAATTTTTGCATCTAAATTCATCAAAAATATTGGCCTGTACATTTCTTTTTCTGGTTTTGGTATCAAGGTGATGGTGGCCTCATAGAATGACTTTGGGAGTGTTCACATTGACTCATTTGTGAATATTGACCCATCCTTGCATCCTTGGGATAAATCCAACTTGATCATGGAATATGATCTTTTTAATGTGTTGTTGAATTCAGTTTGCTAATATTTTGTTCAAGATTTTTGCATCTAAGTTCATCAGTGATATTGGCCTGTAATTATCTTTTTTGTGGAGTCTTTGTCTGGTTTTGGTATTAAAGTGATGTTGTCCTCCTAGAATGACTTTGAAAGCATTCCTTCCTCTTCAATGTTTTGGAATAGTTTGAGAAGCATAGGTATAAGTTCTTCTTTGTATGTTTCATAGAATTTCTCAGTGAAGCTGTCTGGTCCTGGACTTCTGTTTGCAGGAAGTTATTTTATTACAGATTCTATTTCACTTCTAGTGATTGGTCTGTTCAAATTAGCTGTTTTTTCTGGATTCAGTTTTAGCAGGCTGAATGTTAATAGAAATGTGTCCATTTCTTCTAGGCTGCTCAATTTTTTGGCACATAACTGTTCATAGTATTCTCTTATGATTTGTATTTCTGTGGTATCACTTGGTATTTCTTCTCTTTCATTTCTTATTTTGTTTATTTGGGCCTCCTCTCTTGTCTTCTTGATGACCCTGGCTAGAAGCTTGTCAGTTTTGTTTATCTTTTTTTAAAAATCAGCTCTTGGTTTTATTTATCTTTTCTATTGTTTTTTCGATCTCTGTTTTACTTATTTCCTCTCCGACTTTCTTATTTCCTTCCTTCTGCTGATTTTGGGTTTTGTTTGTTCTTCTTTTTCTAATTCTTTTATGTGTTAGATTCGGTTGTTTATATGAGTTTTTTCTTGTTTCTTGAGGAAGGCCTGTATTGCTATGAACTTCCCACTTAGGACTGCTTTTGCTGCATCCCACAGATTCTGTAAACTTGTGTTTTCACTTTCATTTGTCTGGACGTTTTTCTGATTTCTTCTTTGATTACATCATTAACCAATTTGTTCATGTTTTTTTTTTTCAGTAGCATGTGACATGGTCTCCATTTGTTCATTCTTTTCCTGTTTTTATTTCTATGGTTGATTTCTATTTTCATTCCATTGAGGTCAAAAGAGATGCTTGAAATAATTTCTATCCTCTTAAATTTGTTGAGTCTTCTTTTGTGACCTTATATGTGGCTTATCCTACAGAACATTCCATTAGTGCTTGAAAAGAATGTGTATTTCTGTCTTTGTTAAATGTAGTGTTTTATAGATATCAATTCTGTCCAACATATCTATTGTGTGATTTAGGACCTCTGTCGTCTTATAGATTTTCTGTCTGGATGATCTGTTCATTGATGTCAATGGGGTGATAAAGCCTCCTTACTATTATTATATTACTGTCAATTTCTCCCTTTATGTCCATTAGTATTTGTTTTATATATTTAGGTGTTCCTATATTGTGTGCATATATGTTAATGATTGTAATATGCTCTTACTGTATTTTTGATCACTCTATCATTATATACTGCCTTTCTTTGTGGCCTTTGTTTTAAAGTCTATTTTGTCTGGTAAGAATATTGCTACCTTGCTTTCTTGTCGTTTCAATTTGCATCAATTATCTTTTTCTTTTTATTTATTTTTTTTAACATCTTTATTGGAGTATAACTGTTTTACAATGGTGTGTTACTTTCTGCTTTACAACAAAGTGAATCAGTTATACATATACATATGTTCCCATATCTCTTCCCTCTTGCATCTCCCTCCTTCACACACTTCCTATCCCACCCCTGTAGGTGGTCACAAAGCACAGAGCTGATCTCCCTGTGCTATGTGGCTGCTTCCCACTAGCTATCTATTTTACGTTTGGTAGTGTATATATGTCCATGCCACTCTCTCAATTCGTCATAGCTTACCTATCCCCCTCCCCATATCCTCAAGTCCATGCTCTAGTAGGTCTGTGTTTTATTCCCGTCCTACCACTAATCTCTTCATAACCATTATTTTTTAGATTCCATATGGTATTGCTTATATGTGGAATCTAGAAAAATG
>NC_041234.1:33100236-33101421 GCF_002837175.3 Physeter macrocephalus | reverse complement strand
AGATTGCTTTTGCTATTTGGGGTCTTTTGTGTTTCCATACAAATTGTGAAATTTTTTTTTCTAGTTCTGTAAAAAATGCTAGTGGTAGTTTGATAGGGATTGCATTGAATCTGTAGATTGCTTTGGGTAGTAGAGTCATTTTCACAATGTTGATTCTTCCAATCCAAGAACATGGTATATTTCTCCACCTATTTGTATCATCTTTAATTTCTTTCATCAGTGTCTTATAGTTTTCTGCATACAAGTTTTTTGTCTCCTTAGGTAGGTTTATTCCTAGATATTTTATTCTTTTTGTTGCCGTGGTAAATGGGAGTGTTTTCTTAATTTCACTCTCAGATTTTTCATCATTAGTGTATAAGAATGCCAGAGATTTCTGTGCATTAATTTTGTATCCTGCTACTTTACCAAATTCATTGATTAGCTCTAGTAGTTTTCTGGTAGCATCCTTAGGATTCTCTATGGATAGCATCATGTCATCTGCAAACAGTGACAGCTTTACTTCTTCTTTTCCCATTTGGATTCCTTTTATTTTGTTTTCTTCTCTGATTGCTGTGGCTAGAACTTCCAAAACTATGTGGAATAAGAGTGGTGAGAGTGGGCAACCTTGTCTTGTTCCTGATCTTAGTGGAAATGATTTCACTTTTTCACCATTGAGAACGATGCTGGCTGTGGGTTTGTCATATACAGCCTTTATTATGTTGAGGAAAGTTCCCTCTATGCCTACTTTCTGCAGGGTTTTTATCATAAATGGGTGTTGAATTTTGTCAAAAGCTTTCTCTGCATCTATTGAGATGATCATATGGTTTTTCTTCTTCAGTTTGTTGATATGGTGTATCACGTTGATTGGTTTGCATATATTGAAGAATCCTTGCATTCCTGGGATAAACCCCACTTGATCATGGTGTATGATCCTTTTAATATGCTGTTGGATTCTGTTTGCTAGTGTTTTGTTGAGGATTTTGGCATCTATGTTCATCAGTGATACTGGCCTGTAGTTTTCTTTCTTTGTAACGTCTTTGTCTGGTTTTGGTATCAGGGTTATGGTGGCCTTATCAAGTTTATTTATCTTCTCAAAGAACCACGTTTTAGTTCTATTGATCTTTGCTATCGTTTCCTTCATTTCTTTTTCATTTATTTCTGATCTGATCTTTATGATTTCTTTCCTTCTGCTAAATTTGGGGTTTT
>NC_041234.1:33098484-33099167 GCF_002837175.3 Physeter macrocephalus | reverse complement strand
GATTGATCCCTTGACCATTATGTAGTGTCCTTTCTTGTCTCTTGTAACATTCTTTATTTTAAAGTCTATTTTGTCTTTTATGAGAATTGCTACTCCAGCTTTCTTCTGATTTCCATTTGCATGGAATATCTTTTTCCATCCCCTCGCTTTCAGTCTGTATGTGTCCCTAGGTCTGAAGTGGGTCTCTTGTAGACAGCATATATATGGGTCTTGTTTTTGTATCCATTCAACCAGTCTGTGTCTTTTGGTGGGAGCATTTAAACCATTTACATTTAAGGTAATAATCAATATGTATATTCCTATTACCATTTACTTAAATGTTTCAGGTTTGTTCTTGTAGGTCTTTTCCTTCTCTTGTGTTTCTTGCCTAGAGAAGTTCCTTTAGCATTTGTTGTAAAGCTGGTTTGGTGGTGCTGAACTCTCTCAGCTTTTGCTTGTCTGTAAGGGTTTTAATTTCTCCATCAAATCTGATTGAGATCCTTGCTGGTTAGAGCAACATTGGTTGTAGGTTTTTTTCCTTCATCACTTTATATAGGTCCTGCCACTCCCTTCTGGCTTGTAGAGTTTCTGCTGAAAGATCAGATGTTAACCTTATGGGGATTCCCTTGTGTGTAATTTGTTGTTTTTCCCTTGCTGCTTTTAATATGTTTTGTTTGTATTTAATTTTTGACAGTTTGATTATT
>NC_041234.1:33082992-33097431 GCF_002837175.3 Physeter macrocephalus | reverse complement strand
AAAGGAAGGAAGGAAGGAAGGAAGAGAGGAAGAAAGGGAGGAAGGAAGAGAGGAAGGAAGGGATGAAGAAAGGGAGGAAGGAAGGGAGGAAGAAAAAGGGAGGAAAGAAGGGAGGAAGGAAGGAAGGAAGGAAGGAGGGAAGAAATGAAGGAAGAAAGAAAGGAAGAAGACAAAATAAAGTAGGATAAAATATAGTTATTAAAATAAAAAATAATTATTAAGAAGAAAAATTTTATTTAAAAGAAAGAAAGAAAGAAAGAAAGAAAGAAGATAAAATAAGGCAGGATAAAATAAGGTTTTTAAAATAAAAAATAATTATTAAGAAGAAAAGTTTTAAAAAGAAAATAACGGGACGGTCAGAACCCTAGGACAAATGGTGAAAGCAAAGCTATACAGACAAAATCTCACACCGCAGCACACACATACACACTCACAAAAAGAAAAAAATGGGAAAATAATATCTTGCTCCCAAAGTCCACCTCCTCAATGTGGGATATTTCACTGTCTCTTCAGGTTTTCCACAGATGCAGGGCATTTGAAGTTAATTGTGGAGCTTTAATCCGCTGCTTCTGAGGCTGCTGGGAGAGACCTCCCCCTCTCCTCTTTGTTCGCACAACTCCTGGGGTTCAGCTTTGGACTTGGCCCCGCCTCTGAGCGTAGGTCGTCCGAGGGCGTCTGCTCTTCTCTCAGACAGGACGGGGTTAAAGGAGCAGCTGATTCGGGGGCTCTGGCTCACTCATGCCTGGGGGAGGGAGGGGCACGGATGCGGGGCGAGCCTGTGGCGGCAGAGGCCAGCGTGACGCTGCACCAGCCTGAGGCGAGCCGCACGTTCTCCCCGGGAAGCTGTCCCTGGATCCCGGGACCACGGCAGTGGCGGGCTGCACAGGCTCCCGGGAGGGGAGGTGTGGAGAGTGACCTGTGCTCGCACACAGGCCTCTTGGTGGTGGCAGCAGCAACCCTAGCGTCCCACACCCATCTCTGGTGTCCGCGCCGACAGCCGCGGCTCGCGCCCATTTCTGGACCTCCTTTATGCGGTGCCCTTAATCCCCTCTCCTCGCGCCCCAGGAAGCAAAGAGGCAAGAAAAAGTCTCCTGTCTCTTCGGCAGCTCCACTCCCGTCTCTGGAGCTCCTTTCAGCGGCGCGCTTAAACCCCTCTCCTTGCGCACCAGGAAGCAAAGAGGGAAGAAAAGGTCTCTTGCCTCTTCGGCAGCTCCAGACTTCAACCGGACTCCCTCCCGGCTAGCCGTGGTGCACTAATCCCTTCAGGCTGTTTTCACTCTGCCAACTCCAGACCTCTCCCTGGGATCCGACTGAAGCCCGAGGCTCAGCTCCCAGCCTCTGCCTGCCCCGGCGGGTGAGCAGACCAGCCTCTCGGACTGGTGAGCACAGGTCGGCGTGCGGGAATCTCTTCGCTTTGCCCTCCACACCCTGTTGCTGCATTCTCCTCCGCGGCTCCGAAGCTTCCCGCCTCTGTCACCAGCAGTCTCCGCCTGCGAAGGGGCTTCTAGTGTGTGGAAAGCTTTCCTCCTTCACAGCTCCCTCGCACTGGTGCAGGTCCCGTCCCTATTCTTTTGTCTCTGTTTATTCTTTTTTCTTTTGCCCTATCCAGGTACGTGGGGTGTTTCTTGCCTTTTGGGAGGTCTGAGGTCTTCTCCCAGCATTCAGTGGGTGTTCTATAGGAGCAGTTCCACGTGTAAATGTCTCAAGTATCTTTTTCTATCCCCTCAATTTCAGTCTCTGTGTGTCTTTCACCCTGAAGTGAGTCTCCTATAAGCAGAATATTGCATGTTCTTGTATTTTTATCCAATCTGCTACTCTATGCCTTCTGATCAGAGCATTTAGTCCATTGACATTTAAAGTAATAATTGACAGATATGTACTTACTGCCATTTTAATTCTGTTTTCCAGTTGTTTTTGTAGTTCTTCTTTATTCATCTCTTCTTCATTTTGTTTTTACTTTTGTGGTTTGATGATTTTCTTTTGTGGTATGCTTGAGTTCCTTTCCTTTTGGTGCTTATGAATCTATTGCATGTTTTCAATTTGTGTTTACCATGGAGTCCAAGTATGTTGGCCCATAACTATATCTATTACTTTTTTTATATCTACTTACTTTTATCTGATAGTCATTCAAGTTCAAGCACATTCTAAACGATCTACATTTTTATACTCTCCTCCCCAACATTTTGTGATTTTGATGTCTTATTTTACATCTCCATGTTTATCCTTTTACTGTTAGCTGTAGTTATAATCACTTTTACAATTTTTTCATTGTTTTTTAATATATGTACTGGCTTATTTAAGTTATCCTTAATCCTTTTATGTATTTCCCTTTCCTATTGTGATTTTCCCTTGCCTATAGATTATTCCTTCTTTTCTCTTTAGAGAAGACCCTTCAATATTTCTTTTAGGGTAGGTTTAGTATTGCTGAATTCTTTTAGTTTTTTCTTGTCTGAGAAATTCTTTCTCTCTCCTTCTATTCTAAATGATAATCTTGCTAGGAGAGTATCCTAGGTTGCAGGTTTTTCCCTTTCAGGACTTTGACTATATCATGCCACTACCTTTGGTCTGCAAAGTGTCTGCAGAAAAATCAGCTTATAGCCTAATGGGGGTTCCCTTGTAACTGACTCTTGTTTTTCTCTTGCTGCCTTTAGAATCCTCTCTTTATCTCTAACTTTTGCCACTTTAATTATGACATCTTGGTGTGGGTCTGTTGGGGTTCATCTTGTTTGGGACTCTCTGTGCTTCCTGTACCTAGATATCAGTTTCTTTCTTTAGGTTTGGGAACTTTTCAGCCATAATTTCTTCAAATACATGTTCGAGCTCCTTTTCTCTCTCTTCTCCTTCTAGAACCCCTATTGTGCATAGATTGGCACATTTTCTATTATCCCACAGATTTTGTATGCTGCTTTCTTTTTTTAATTTCTCTTTCTGTCTGTCTGCTGTTCTGATTTGGTGATTCCCATTATTCTATCTTCCAGATCATTTGTTTGTTCTCCTATGTCATTTAATTTGCTAGTCATTGCTTCTACATTGCTTTTTATCTCAGCAATTGAATTATCCATTTTTGATTACTTCATCTTTACATTTTCTAGTTCCTTGTTACAGTGATCTGTGTTTCTATTGGTAATCTTTCTTAGTTCAGTTATTTTTATTACTACTTTTTATAACTTGGGGTCTGGGTAGATTGGTGAGGTCTATTTCATTATTCGTTCTTCCAGAGGATTTCTCTTGCTCTTTTGACTGGAAGTAGTTACTCTGCCTTTTCATTTTATTTAATTTTCTCTGTTTTTATGAATTTAGGAGAAACAGCTATCTACAGTCTTGAAGAGGTGTTTTTATGTGGGAGTGTCCCTGTGTAGACTGTGTGTGTCTAATATCTTTGGTGTGAAGGCTGGTTTTTTTTTGTTTTGTTTTGTTTTGTTTTGTTTTGTTTTTTTGCAGTACGCGGGCCTCTCACTGTTGTGGACTCTCCCGTTGTGGAGCACAGGCTCCAGATGCGCAGGCTCAGCGGCCATGGCTCACGGGCCCAGCCGCTCCGCGGCATGTGGGATCTTCCCGGACCGGGGCACGAACCCGTGTCCCCTGCATCGGCAGGCGGACTCTCAACCACTGCGCCACCAGGGAAGCCCTGAAGGCTGGTTTTGATATACCATCTTAAGCATTTTTAAGTATACAGTTCAGTAGTGTTAAGTACATTCACATTGCTGTGCAGCCAATCTCTAGAACGCTTTTCATTTTGCAAAACTGAAACTCTATATCAGTTAGACAACAGCACCTCATTCCCCCTTCCATCCAGCCCCTGGGAACTACCATTCTATTTTGTCTCTATGAATATGTAGAATTATGCAATTTTTATTATTACTTATACCCAGTCTGAACCTTATATTTTAAAAGTTTATAGTCTTATTTAGTTTTGCTGTATTTAATTTTAATTAGTTGAGTGTGTTTAGTTTTTTGCCAAATGGAATTTTTTATTTAAATAAAAGTATCAAGTCATAGTTCAGATGGACTGCCAAGAAAGTAACAACTCTGAGGGAGATACTTAATGACTTAACTCTGGAAACTATTTCATTCATTGAGTCAACTTTCAGTGACGTTAAGCAGGATTCTAGCAGTGTCCTGGAGAACAGATTTCCAAAATCTAGAGACCTTGACCTGGAAATTCTCTTAGTTTCATGGGTAGCCAGAGCAATCCGTTCAATCTACATCAATTTATTAAGTGCCTACTATGTGCCAAACAATGTTCTGGATGTGTGGGGTACAGCATTTCACAAAACAGACAAATATCCCTGTCCCACAAAAGATTATATTCCTTCAGGATCACTGATGGGTGAGCATAATATTAATAACTTACAGATCATCTGATCAAGGCACATGCCTGATATCTGTCAATAGCATTTGGGACTTGAGTACACCACAGCTCCGTGTCACATAGTATAATATTTTTATTCCCCACCCCTCAATTGGATATAGACAAAGCAGAGACATTAAGATTGAAGACATATGAACTCATGTGATGCTGATTAATAACTCCCCTAAATAGCACCCTAAGTGAGCCATGGCAACAAAATCTTATAATTGTGAGGTAGTACCGTGACATCACTGCGTCCTGAAGGATCCACAACTGTGGAGGGCCATGGTGACTGTCACCCCTCATCTCAACCCCAGCCAACCACCAACCTCACCACCAAACTATCTTGAGAGTCTCTTAATTCATTTAAATTCTCTTTTAGAGTGGTAAGTAAAATTTCATTGTTTTCTTCTATGAAGAACTACAGATTTCATTTTGGATTTTCTCAGTATTTTATTCTAAGATATTTTCTAACTGATTCTTTTGCTTTTCTGGACATATAATGTTGATACACAAAAATCATGTCATTTCAATCAAGTACTGACTCAGTATTTCACCTAGATTTTAATGTAAGATTTATATTACCTCAGATTTTTCCCTTACTGTCTTCTTTTGCTACTTGTTCAGGGTTCCATATTTGCTTTTAAATGTACTGCATTTTAAAGGAAAATACATAAATTTAACAATAAAACACTTTAACAAAACATGCTGGGCAAAAATTGTATATAAAGTATAACTTAAATGTTGTAAATTATGTATGTATACCCATACTCACACATAGAGAGAGAAAAATGCCTGGACGGTGATATGCAAAAATGTTAATAGTGTGGGCTATTTCCTTTTTCTGTATCATTGGAGTTACATGACTTTTTTTTTTACATGACTTTTTAAGTATTCTACCTTTTGAAAAAAAAGACCAATGAAAAAACATTAAAGACAGCTCAAACAAAATAAAATGTTTTATATAATACGATACTTATTATCTGGCAGAAAATTAAAGATTCATGTGTTGTCTCTTAGGTTGTATATATCAACCATGTAAAAATTACATTTATAATTACTTTTAAATGAGCCAAAATTAGACCTTTTTTCATTCAGGTGTTTTAATAAGCCTTCATCATTTTCTATCCAGTAAAACTTTATTATTTCACTTGTGAATTCTTAAGCAGTTTTAACCTCTGTTTGTTGTACAGGAAATTGGCCAAGTATTCATATCTGTTTATGAGTCCACTCCCATTATTTGAGTTTAAATTATAATAGTTTTTCCCAGAAGTTTGAATACTTTCCAGGACACGTGTGAGAGAAAGTTCACAGGTTGAGGTGCTAAATCAGAGCTTTGTCTCTTATTGATTCTATTAACCTTAGTCCAGTTATTTCCTTTGCTGTGTCTCAGTTTCCTCTTCAGTTAAATGGGCCTAATCATTCCTTTTAGAGTTTTATGTCTTCAGCCCATGGTGATTGGCAGAAATAATCATGGTTATTACACTTGGTTGTTCTTTAGCAGAAGGAAGAGATCAGATTGCAGTGAAAACATTCATATTTTTCATGGTAAGATATCCATTTTTAATATTTACAATCAAACACATGGTGACTGGGAGTTTGAAACACTTAAAAAGTAAACGTGAGGTTTGATGAGTGGTCATAGAGGAAAGTACAAAGGATCCAGCTCCTGCTTTCTGCCTCAGTGCCCCTCTCTGTGCTGGGTATGGACGGGCTGACTAATGGGGATGGCTCCTACTCTGCGGGAGTGAGAAGCATCTACTCAATTGGAAACAACTGCCAGGGCTCTGGTCTGGGCAACTAGGTGGGTGGTGACCACATCCAATAACTTCCTCCTTCTTCTATGTCCAGCAATTTACACTGTTCTCTCATTGACTGTCTCCCCTCCAGCATTGCTCAACCGAGAAAACAACAATAATAAAGGCTGCCATTCACTGAGCACCTACTCTGCACCAGGCACTTCATTCATTCCAGGAACTGACGTTTATTGAGGATCATCTATGTGCCAGGCAGTGTTGTAGGAACTGAGGATGCACCAGTGCACTAAGCAATCTAAAATCTGCCCTTGTGGAGTTTATATTCTAGTAGGGGAGAGAGCAATAAGCAATGAATTTAATAAATCAACAAATGATGCAGTGTGGTATGTGTTATTAGAAAAGTAGTGAAGGAAAGGAGGTCTGGCAGTGCTGATCACTGGGTATGCAGGTTTAAATGGGTGTTCCGGGTCAGCCTCATTGAGAAGGAGACATTTGAGCAGATATTTGAAGATGGCAAGGGACCAGGACACATGGATATCTAGAGGAACAAAGCTACAGGCATTGGGAACAACCCTGCACTCCTCTGAAGAGGGGTTGGGTGTGCTGTGAATTCCAGAACACTGAGCTGGGCATTGGAGTTACAATGCTGAAATCACACTCCCATGTGCTTGGGAGAGATGGACAATTCTACAAACAATTACAACAAACTTGCAAGTACTACCTGGTTTAGAGGGAATGAAGGGGATTTTGTCAGCATGTATTTGCCTTTTTAAGGAAGTCAGAGGAGCTTGCCTGAGGTGCCAGGAACCTCAGAACAGAAGGAATAGGAGAAGTTAACTAGGATCGGAGGGAAGAGTTTTCTAGACAGTGTGAGTGCCATTAGGAAGTGCGTCTCAGGAATCTGAGGGCACGGAATTTAATTGTCTGAGGGCACTAGCTGCTGCATTGTGAAATCCATCTCCACATTTTTACTAGACTACACTTCCCACAGGCTGCTCTCAGCCTATAACTGAATGTGACAGAAATAGTAAGTCAGGACTGTTCCTGGGAGGCTGATTTTGTTTCTGTTCCACCTGCCCTTTGTTCCCTTTGTGCTTTTTCTCTTCCTTTTTTGGTACTTTGTGTGTGTGTGTGTATGGTTCATTTTTCCCCTTTGTAGGCATATTAGCAATAAATTTTGTTTTGTTAGTGTTTGATCTTGAACTTATCACATATACTTTTATTACTTAAAAGTCTATTGCTGTAAGATAAAAGTATTTTTATTTAGCTAGATTATACTATGAGAATATTACAGTAATAGTCCATTTCTCTGCACTCAACCTTTGCGAGGTATTTTCATACATTTTACTTTCACATAGTGTGTTTAAATCCCTACACTGCATTGTGGTTTTTCATAAACAGTAAATATTTTTGAAAACGTTTAAATAGTAGGAAAAATTCTCATACCTTTGCCCATGCAGTTACTATTTCAGATGCTCTCCACTCCTTTGTGTAGATCTATGTTTCCATTTGCTCTCATTTTCCTTCCTCCTGAAGGACTTGCCTTAACATTTCTTGTAGGGTGGGGCTGCTGGTGATGGAAGCTCTTAGAGTTTGTGTGTCCGAAAAAGACTTTCTTTTGCCACTGTTTTTGAAATGCTACCGAACCAAACTTGGGCCCATTCACCCAAGTGTTGTAAAGCCAAACTACTGACACCCATTCGTTGTGAAGGAAAGTACAACATTTATTGTAAGGTGATCAACATGGGCCCAAGCAAGGAGGACATGCAGCTCATGCTTAAAAGACCTGAACTCCCAGAAGGCTTTCAGGGAAGAGTTTTTAAAGGCAAGATGAAAGAGAGGGTCGTGGGGTGCATGATCAGTTCATGCTCAATTCTCTGGTTGGTTGAAGGTGAGGTAACAGGGTGTTTTGGGAATCTCAATCATCAACCTTCTGGTTCCAACCAGTCTGGGATCTATGTGCTGGTGGTCAGCATGCAGTTAACTTCCTCCACCTGGTGGGGGTTTTAGTATCTGCAAAGCAACTCAAGGACATGGCTCAGAATATTACCTATAGCTCTTGAGGAGGAACTAAAGGTCCTTGACTTTGTTTTATGATTAAACTAATAGTATTTTGTCTTCTTTGACTGTTTTCCTCTGTTTCTGCATTTTCTCACTTCTCTGATTAAATTTTCTCTTTGGAACTTGGGGAAAGCCTAGGAGGCTAAAGCTTTTCTACAAACAAAAGGCAGGGGACACGGGGGTGGGGGGAGGTCAGCGGGGAGTTCTGTCCTCAGGAAGGCCCAACATGTTTCAGAAGATATTTTCACCAAGTATAGAATTCTAGGTTTACAGAGTTTGTTTTTTTTCCTTTCAGTACTTTAAAGATGTTGCTACACTATCATCACTTTGGATTGTCTCTGAGGAAAAAACTTCCTCTCCGTAATTAACATGACTTGTTTCTCTGGTTGCTTTAAGAGTTTCTCTTTATCACTGGTTTTGAGCAATTTGATTATTATTTGCCTTAGTGCAGTTTTCTTCATGTTATTTGTGCTCAGGCTTTGTTGGGCTTCTTGAATCTGTGGGATTATAGTTTTCAGCAAATCTGGAAAAATTGGGAGCATTATTTCTTCAAATGTTTTATCTGTCCCCACCTCTAGATCCACTCCTCCAGGGACTCCAACTGCATCTTTATCAGGCTGCTTGAAGTTGTCCCACAGTTAATGGATGCTCTGTTAATTGCTGAAAAGTATTTCTTTTCTCCCTGTACTTAATTTTGGATCATTTCTATAGCTGTCTTCAAGTTCATTATTTTTGTTCTGCAATATCTACTCTGCTGTTAATCCCATCCAGTGTATTTTTCATATTTCACATTGTAGTTTTCATCTATAATTCATTTGTGTCTTCTTTATGTCTTAAATGTCTTAAGTTTTTGAACATATGGCATACAGTTATAATACCTGTTTCAATGTCCTTGTCTGCTATTGTTCACATCTGTTTCAGTTCTGGGTGAGTTTCAGTTGATTCATTTATTGTCTCATTATGAGGTGATAATTCTTCTGCTTATTTTCATGCCTGCTAAGTTTTGATTGGATGTCTGATTTTGAATGTTACCTTGTTAAATGATGGATATTTTTGCATTGTTAAAAACATTCTTGTGTTTTTTCTAGTATGCAATTAAATTGCTTGGAAACACTTTGATCCTTTTGGGTCTTCCTTTTATGATTTCTTTGGTAGGACTGGGGCAGTGATCAGTCGATGGCTAATTATTCTCCATGACCAAGAAAAGATCCTTCTGAGTTCTCTACCCAACAGCCTGTGAATCCTGAGGTTTTCCAGCCTGGCTTTTGGGGAACTATTCTCATACCTGTGCAAGCACTAGGTATTGTCTTCTCTAATCTTTGATATGATTTTCTCTGGCCTCAGGAAGTTACCTCACATCCAGGTGTTGATGGAGACCCTTCTAAGGTCCTACAGATCCTATAGATTTTACATTTAAATCTTGAGACATATTCCTAGCCTGGCTTCCAGCTTACACCAGCAGTGTGTGAAAGTAAGCTTTATCTCTCATCTTCTCCAATATTATTTACTTATTCACTTACTTATATGCTTGTCTGTTTGTTGGTTGGTTGGTTCAATTATCCATTTCCTTATTTTTAATATTATTTTTAGGTGGAACTGGAACAGTGCTCACAATAGGGCTAACTACTCCCACTACTGAGTAAAGACCCTTCTTAGTCCTAACCCAATGTCCCATGAATCCTGAGGTTTTCCAGTCTGGCTGACTACACCAGCACTATGACCACCCAAGTCCAAGCACTAAGCAGTGTTCTCGCCTTTCAGATGGTACTTTCCCTGGCCTCACATGCCTGATCCCTGGGCTTCACTCACTTTGTAGGTTTCTCCTCTCTGGCACTTGTTGAACTCTAATTGCCTTGATCTCCTCAGACGTCAGCTCTGTCTTCTAACTCAGAGAATCCATTGGCTCCAGCTGGGTTCCCTCCATGTGCTGCAGCAGACTGAAGACTCTAGGCAGTAATCTGGGGAAGTCATTGTTCACACCTCTTTTGTTTCTTCTCTCTCAGGTATCACTGTCCTTCACATTGCCTGATGTACAATGATTTGTCAACAATTGTTTCATATATGTGGTCTGTTTTTTGTTGTTACAAGTGGGAAATTACCACTAGTTATGCCATTTCGACTAGAAGCAGAAGTTGACAGCCAACACTGACTCACGGACTCCCCAATGACCTTACAAACCCTCCTTAAAAGTGCTGCACAGTCTAAGATGCTTCCACCCAGCTTTTCTTCCTTCTCTCTCCTTCACTGGGGTTCACACCAGAATCAGAATCCGATGGCTCTCCCAACTTCCCCTGAAGTCTCACTTTCTCTCACAGTTGCATCTCCTAGTAAATTTCTTGCACTTTGAATTCTGCTTTAGCATCAGCTCCTTGATGGGTCTGGACTGACAAAAAGCATGTGTACAATACCTAACCCAGAAAAAATACCAGGGGCAGTGGATTATGCTTTTTGTGATGTTAACACTTTCTCTACATAGGCCAAGTTTTTCTTAGTAAGTGTAGCCTGAAGATTTCAAGGCATACTTAGAGTTTTAAATGCATATTACCCCATACATGGAATTAGACAATTTTATTCAATCAAATATTTATGGATGTATATTTATTTCCAGTTTTCCACCTTTTCACATATAGCTACAGTAAATATCTTCAGAAATCATTGTACATCTGTCCAATCATTTGATCAGAAGACATTTTAAAACTAAAATGTGCCTATCCTACAGGGTTTACATTTAAATCTTGATGCATGCTCCTAGCTGCCTCCCAGTGCCACCAGGAGTGTATGAAGGTAACTGTTACCCCTCAACCTCTCCAACATTATTTATTCACCTACTTACTAATGTTTAGTATTATGTTCCAATGGATGGCATCAGAAGGGAAGTAAAGTAGGTCTCAGCCTTTATACAACAATCTTGCTCTGTGGATGATATTTCCCCATTGTTAAAGAAAGGAACCAGAGCTGAAGGTTTCCTGCACTTCAGACTTTAGAGAGTGAGTATGTCATTGATCAAACGTGCCTTTGTCCCGGTCCCCAGAGCCAGTTGGTACAATGTTCTCACTTATTGTACCTGTTTCCTAGGAAAGGCCTCCTAGCACAGACGTGGCTGCACTGACTCCGGCTTTGGGGAAAGGCATATCTGAAGTAGAATCCCACCTCCATCACTTACTGCGTGTGTGACCTTAGGCAAGCCGCTGTGGTTCTGGGTGCCTGGGTTTCATGGTGTATACTTGAGAGGTGGGAGGTCAGAGGCATAGACACGTTTTGAGCTCAGGTCAGAAACTTGATTATACCACCTAGTTTTCCATACATTCCATGAGGATGGGGCCCTGAGGCCCAACCATATTCCTCCTCCTCCCCCCCAGCATGGGAAATATGAGATGCAAACAGCCTGGTTATGGTCTAAGAGGTGCCATTAACCCTGGGCCCGTGAAACACTCATCAGTGAGGAGGGGAAGGGTGCCAGGACTCTCGAAAATCTCGTTTACTTTCACTGCACTCAGCAGTGTGCTGGAGCCAGATCACACAAGAATCATACATGCTGATCCCTAAACATCCTTGGATTTGGAAACCGGTTGTTAGATTGTCAGCTTCTTGACATCAGCAATGGCGGGAGTATTTACACCACAGAAATTAGCCAGCAAGTGCTACAGACCAGTGCAACCCTCCCACACCCCCAGCAGGGCCACTTTATCAATGCACGACCAGAGTGCTGGGGTGGAGGGAATGAGTGCCATCTCTATCTTGTTCTTTTTGTTTACATGCCCAGGGCACACACTTCATTTTATCCTCAGGTGAGTCGTGTAAGGGGAGATAAAATTATATGTTGTAAAGATATGGAGCTAACCCTTATAGTTTGTTCTGTAGCCAAGTGTACCAAAGGTGGGGTCCCAGGCTCTACGTGGACATTGTAGGAACTGGCACAGTCTGGGTAGGTTTAAGGGGAGTCCAAGGGGATGGATGACATTTGTCAAAGTCCCTGAGAGTGTCCCCAGGAGCCAGCAGAGGACTCATCCTTGTCTCTCTGGTGACAAAGAGGGACCAGGAATGAACCACTAGATAGAGCTAGGACAACTTAGTTAAGATACAGTCTTGAGATGTCAGAAGACATGACTAAATTGGTTTAACTTATGATGAAAATTATCCCTTATAACAAAAATCCATGGGCAGAGTGGTTTCAGGTATGGTCAATTTAGTATCTCAGTGATGCCATAAAATAACAAGCTTCATTTTTCTGGGCGTCTATCGTCTCTGGATGGGCTTCTCCTAGGCCCAGATTCCCTTTTGGTACCAAAATTGTAGCCACAGTTCCAGGCACCATATCCAGACACAACCATCAATGGAAAACAAGAGTTTGATCCTTGATGTGTGTATCCTATTCTGACAAAAGAAACCTTTCCCCAAGACACCCAGACTGCATCTAGGACTGCATTTCCACTTAGCTCATTCTGGACCTGAATAAACGTTGACATTTTGAATATATCAAAATATTGAATAAATGTCGATTTTATAATGAAAGTCTAACATGTTCCACCTATTAAAAATATCAAAATTGGAACCAAGATGGCAGAGTAGAAGGATGTGCTTTCACTCCCTCTTGTGAGAACACCAGAATCACAACTAGCTGCTGGACAGTCATCAACAGGAAGACACTGGAACTCACCAAAAAAGATATACCACATCCAAAGACAAAGGAGAAGCCACAAAGAGATGGTAGGAGGGGCGCAATCACAGTAAAATCAAATCCCATAACTGCTGGGTGGGTGACTCACAGACTGGAGAACACTTAACCACAGAAGTCCACCCACTGGAGTGAAGGTTCTGAGCCGCACGTCAGGCTTCCCAACTGGCAACTGGAGGAGGAATTCCTAGAGAAACAGACTTTGAAGCCTAGTGGGAATTGATTGCAGGACTTTGACAGGACTGGGGGAAACAAACATTCCACTCTTGGAGGGCACACACAAAGTAGTGTGCTCATCGGGACCCAGGGGAAGGAGCAGTGACCCCAGGGGACACTGAACCAGACCTACCTGCTAGTGTTGGAGGGTCTCCTGCAGAGGCGGGGGTGTGGCTGTGGCTCACCGTGGGGACAAGGACACTGGCAGCAGAAGTTCTGGGAAGTACTCCTTGGCATCAGCCCTCCCAGAGACTGTCATTAGCCCCACCAAAGAGCCCAGGTAGGCTCCAGTGTTGGGTTGCCTCAGGCCAAACAACCAACAGGGAGGGAACCCAGACCCACCTATCAACAATCAAGCAGAATAAAGTTTTCCTGAGCTCTGCCCACCAGAGCAACAGTCAGCTCTACCAAACACCAGTCCCTACCATCAGGAAACTTACATAAGCCTCTTAGATAGCCTCATCCACCAGAGGGCAGACAGCAGAAGCAAGAAGAATTACAATCCTGCAGCCTGGGGAACAAAAACCACATTCACAGAAAGATAGACAAGATGAAAAGGCAGAGGGCTATGTACCAGATGAAGGAACAAGATAAAACCCCAGAAAAACAACTAAATGAAGTGGAGATAGGCAACCTTCCAGAAAAAGAATTCACAATAATGATAGTGAAGATGATCCAGGACCTGAATGGTGGAATTCACTGCTGCGGAACAGAATAAAGAAAAAAGAATGAAAAGAAATGAAGACAACCTAAGAGACCTCTGGGACAACATTATATGCAACAACATTCGCATTATAGGGGTCCCAGAAGGAGAAGAGAGAGACAAAAGGACCAGAGAAAATATTTGAAGACATTATAGTCGAAAACCTCCCTAACATGGGAAAGGAAATAGCCACCCAAGTCCAGGAAGCACAGTGAGTCCCATACAGGATAAACCCAAGGAGGAACGTGCTGAGACACATAGTAATCAAACTGGCAAAAATTAAAGACAAAGAAAAATTATTGAAAGCAGCAAGGGAAAAACGACAAATAACATACAAGGGAACTCCCATAAGGTTAACAGCTGATTTCTCAGCAGAAACTCTACAAGCCAGAAGGGACTGGCATGATATACTTAAAGTGATTAAAGGGAAGAACCTTCAACCAAGATTACTCTACCCGGCAAGGATCTCATTCAGATTCGAAGAAGAAATCAAAAGCTTTACAGACAAGCAAAAGCTAAGAGAATTCAGCACCACCAAACCAGCTCTCCAACAAATGCTAAAGGAACTTCTCTAAGTGGGAAACACAAGAGAAGAAAAGGCCTACAAACCCAAAACAATTAAGAAAATGGTAACAGGAACATACATATCGATAATTACCTTAAACATGAATGGATT
>NC_041234.1:33082153-33082749 GCF_002837175.3 Physeter macrocephalus | reverse complement strand
GGGACTATAACACCCCACTTACACCAATGGACAGATCATCCAAACAGAAAATAAATAAGGAAACAGAAGTTTTAAATGACACAGTAGACCAGACAGATTTGATTGATATTTATGGGACATTCCATCCAAAAACAGCAGATTACACTTTCTTCTCAAGTGCGCACGAAACATTCTCCAGGATAGATCATATCTTGGGTCACAAATCAAGCCTCAGTAAATTTAAGAAAATGGAAATCATATCAAGCATCTTTTCCGACCACAACGCTATGAGATTAGAAATGAATTACAAGGGGAAAGTAAAAAACACAAACACATGGAGGGTAAACACTATGTTACTAAATAACCAAGAGATAACTGAAGAAATCAAAGAGGAAATCAAAAAATACCTAGAGACAAATGACAATAAAAACACGACGAACCATAGTCTATGGGATGCAGCAAAAGCAATTCTAAGATGGAAGTTTATAGCTATACAAGACTACCTAAAGAAAAAAGAAAAATCTCAAATAAACAATCTAACCTTACACCTAAAGGAACTGGACAAAGAAGAACAAACAAAACCCAAAGTCAGCAGAAGGAAAGAAATCATAAAGATC
>NC_041234.1:33081617-33081952 GCF_002837175.3 Physeter macrocephalus | reverse complement strand
GACACTACAAAAAAAGAAAATTACCGACCAATATCACTGATGAATATAGATGCAAAAATCCTCAACAAAATACTAGCAAACAGAATCCAACAACACATTAAAAGAATCATACAGCATGATCAAGTGCAATTTATCCCAGGGATGCAAGGATTCTTCAAATTACACAAATCAATCCATGTGATACACCATATTAACAAATTGAAGGAAAACAACCATATGATCATCTCAATAGATACAGAAAAAGCTTCTGACAAAATTCAACACCCATTTATGATAAAAACTCTCCAGAAAGTGGGCATAGAGGGAACCTACCTCAACATAATAAAGGCCATATA
>NC_041234.1:33072725-33080074 GCF_002837175.3 Physeter macrocephalus | reverse complement strand
TAAGACACTTATGAAAGAAATTAAAGATGATACCAACAGATGGAGAGATATACCATCTTCTTGGATTGGAAGAATCAACATTGTGAAAATGGCTCTACTACCCAAAGCAATCTACAGATTCATTGCAATACCTATCAAATTACCAATGGCATCTTTTTACGGAACTAGAACAAAAAATCTTAAAATTTGTATGGAGACACAAAAGACCCTGAATAGCCAAAGCAACCTTGAGAAAGAAAAACGGACCTAGAGGAATCAGACTCCCAGACTTCAGACTGTACTACATTAATCAAGACAATATGGTACTGGCACAAAAACAGAAACATAGATCAATGGAACAAGATAGAAAGCCCAGAGATAAACCCACACACCTATGGTCAACTAATCTATGACAAAGGAGGCAAGGATATACAATGGAGAAAAGACAGTCTCTTCAATAATTGGTGTTGGGAAAACTGGACAGCTACAGGTAAAAGAATGAAATTAGAACACTCCTTAACGCCTTACACAAAAATAAACTCAAAATGAATTTGCTAAATTTAAGACTGGACACTATAAAACTCTTAGACGAAAACATAGGAAGAACATTCTTTGACATAAATCACAGAACGATCTTTTTTGATTCACCTCCTAGAGTAATGGAAATAAAAACAAAAATAAACCAATGGGACCTAATGAAACTTAAAAGCGTTTGCACAGCAAAGGAAACCATAAACAAGACGAAAAGACATACAGATGGCCAAGAAGCACATGAAAAGCTGCTCAACGTCACTAATTATTAGAGAAATGTAAATCAAAACTACAATGAGGTATCACCTCATACCAGTTAGAATGGGCATCATCAGAACATCTACAAACAACAAATGTTGGAGAGGGTGTGAAGAAAAGGGAACCCTCTTGCACTGTTGGAGGGAATGTAAATTGATACAACCACTGTGGAGAACAATATGGTGGTTCCTTAAACAGCTAATAATGGAACTACCATACGACCCAGCAATCCCACTACTGGGCACGTACACTGAGAAAACCATAATTCAAAAAGACACATGCACCCCAATATTCATTGCAGCACTATTTACACTAGCCAGGTCATGGAAGCAACCTAAATGCCCATCAACAGACGAACGGATAAAGAAGTTGTGGTACATATATACAATGGAATATAATTCAGCAATAAAAAGGAATGAAATTGAGTCATTTGTTGAGACGTGGATGGATCTAGAGACTGGCATACAGAGTGAAGTAAGTCAGAAAGAGCAAAACAAATATCGTATATTAACGCATGTATGCAGAACCTAGAAATATGGTACAGATGAACCGGTTTGCAGGGCAGAAGTTGAAACACAGATGTAAAGAACAAACGTATGGACACAGAGGGGAGAAAACCGCGGGGGCGTGGAGATGATGGTGTGCTGAATTGGGCCATTGGGATTCACATGTATACACAGATGTGTATAAAATTGATGACTAATAAGAACCTGCTGTATTAAAAAATTAATTAAATAATATATTTTTTTTTAAAAAGAAGGAAAGCAGGGAATGGTGGCTGCCTGGGATGGGAGGAGGGGGTGGGGAGTTGACTGGGTAGAGAGAATCAATTTGGAAAGATGAATAATGTTCTGGACATGGGTGATAGTGATGGTTGCACATCAGTGCAAATGTACTTAATGTCACTAAACTGTGTACTTAAAAATGGTTAAAATAGTATAGTTTATGTTATGCATATTTAACCACAATTTTAAAAAATCCTGTACCCTGTAGCTATCACAATCCCCCCCCCCATATTTCCTATACCCCCTATCCCCAACCTCCCAGCAACTGGCAGCCTCTAAGCTGTCTTCTGTCTCTGTAGACTTCTCGGTTTTGGACTTTGACATGAATGGAATCATGCAATATGTGGACTAGTGTGACTGGTTTCTCTCACTGAGCATAATGTTTTCACGGTTCATCGAAGTTGTAGCATGTATCTGTGCTTCATTCCTTTTAATGGCTGAATATCCTCTTATCTTCTGAGTTTTAATAATTAAACCTCTTCCGTTGGTTCCTTTCATCCTAGGAATGGGAAGCTGCTTCCTGCAGTTGCTACCTCTGTGATCCCTTTTTTTACCTGTTTAGTTACTAGTGAATAACTTTATATGTAGGTAACAATTCTGTATATTAAATTCTTTCTGTTCAAATCACTAGTGTGACTTCTGTCTCCTGATCAAACCCTGATAGTCAAGAAAAATCAAGATAATTTGAATTCCTGGGCTATTCATGCAACTGCCTCATACAGCCTCTGTCAGGGATGCTTCCCTCCATCTTCATCTGGCCAATTCCTGCTTACCTTCAGCTCTCAGGTTACACTTGTCTTTCTCTAGGGGGCTTTACCAGTCCCTCTGAAATTAGGTTATTTCCTGCTATGTGCAGACAAATCCATATAATTACCTTCTCTCTGATAGAAAACACTTATCCCAGTTCCTTGTCAGTGCTTGTTTTATCGAATGTCTCCCAACAGACTAGGAGTCCTTGACGGTAGAGACTGTACATGTCTTTTCCTCCCTTGAACCCCAGAACCTAACATAATCTGGGAGACACAGTGTTACATATTCATTGTTGTAGTTCAATATCAGATGTTAGAATGGGGAAATAATCAAATATGAAATCATACATCAAATTCCTGTTCATCCAACAAAGGTTAAATCTGAATGGAAGAGTTCAGTTAATAAATTTGATTTTTTTTTAATTTCTCATTATAAAAACTAGACTTGGGGCTTCCCTGGTGGCGCAGTGGTTGAGAATCTGCCTGCCAATGCAGGGGGCACGGGTTCGAGCCCCGGTCTGGGAAGATCTCACACGCCGCGGAGCAACTGGGCCCGTGAGCCACAACTGCTGAGCCTGCGCGTCTGGAGCCTGTGCTCCGCAACAAGAGAGGCCGCGATAGTGAGAGGCCCGCGCACCGCGATGAAGAGTGGCCCCCGCTTGCCGTAACTAGAGAAAGCCCTCTCACAGAAACGAAGACCCAACACAGCCAATAATTAATTAATTAATTAATTAATTTTTTAAAAACTAGGCTTGGTTTTTATGGATAATTTTAAAACAAAAGGATAAATAAGAAAATTAAAATCACTTATAACCCCATGATCTAGAGATTATTCAATATTTTGGTATATTTCCCTCCAATCTTTTTTGTAACATGAGGTATATCAGTGCCTTCTGAAGCCTGGATGCTGTGTAAGCAATGAATATGGCACACCGTGTCTCCCAGATTATGTTAGGTTCCGGGGTTCAAGGGAGGAAAAGACATGTACAATCTCTACCCTCAAGGACTCCTAGTCTGTTGGGAGACATTCGATAAAACAAGCACTGGGGCTTCCCTGGTGGCGCAGTGGTTGAGAGTCGCCTGCCGATGCAGGGGACACGGGTTCGTGCCACGGTCCGGGAAGATCCCACATGCCGCGGAGCGGCTGGGCCCGTGAGCCATGGCCGCTGAGCCTGCGCGTCCGGAGCCTGTGCTCCGCAACGGGAGAGGCCACAAAAGAGAGAGGCCCGCGTACTGAAAAAAACAAAAACAATAACAAAAACCAAGCACTGACAAGAAACTGAGATAAGTGCTTTCTATCAGAAAGAAGGTAATTATATGGATTTGTCTGCACATAGCAGGAAATAACCTAATTTCAGAGGGACGGATAAAGCCCCCTAGAGAAAGATAAGTGTAACCTGAGAGCTGAAGGTAAGCAGGAATTGGCCAGATGAAGATGGAGGGAACCATCCCTGACAGAGGATGTATGAGGTTGTTTACAACAGCATGTATGAGGTTGTGGAAATCAGAGACAGCATGGGGAATGTGATGAATAGAAAGAGGTTCAGATTGGCTGGAACATACAATTTGGGATGCTGATTCAAGATACTGCCTGAAACATTGTGAGCTTACTGAATATTTATTGAGTTGAATAGTCTTTATGCGCCTGACTGCAAGAACACTCCCTCAATCCTTGAGTCAGTATGGAGGAAATATCTGTGAAGTCACTAATTTATAACTTGTGTGTACCAAGTGTTGGACAACGTCCTGTAGTGAGCTGCAAGTTGTTGCAGGAGTAGAACTTTGACTTGCTTTCCTTTGTTATCACACAACAAGTAACACAGTTATCATCCATCACATGACATGCCAGCATTTGCAGAACTCAGTCATTTCCAGAGAAGCTTTGGGATTATTGGACTATCTGACATGGACTGAAGTGTTATTTAATTAATTTACTTATATCAATTTTAACAGCTTTATTGGAATATAATTCACATATCACACAAAGTACTCCTTTAATGTGAACAAGTCAGTGATATCTAGTATGTTCACAAAATTGTGCAACCATCACCACAACTTAAGAACATTTAAGAACATTTTAATCACCCCAAGGAGAAACCCTAACCCTAGGCATCTACCAATGTACTTTCTGTCTGTCTGCCTGTTCTGAGCATTTCACATAAATGGAATCATACAATATATGGTTCATTACGACTGGCTTCTTGTGATTTAACAAAATGTTTTTAAGGCTCATCCATGATGTACTTCATTTCTTATTATTTTTGAATAACATTCCATTGTAAAAATGTACCATATTTATTTATCCAGTTGTCAGTTCATGGATATTTCTATTGTTTGTACTTTTTGGCAATTATGAATAATGCTACTATGAACATCATATACAAGTTTTTTTGAGTATACATAAGTTTTTATTTCTTTGTGGTATATACTTAGGAGAGGAATTGCTGGGTCATATGGTAACTGTATATTTAACTTTTGAGGACCTGCCATATTGTTTTCCAAAGCAGCTATACCATTTTACACTCCAACCAGCACCGTATGAGGCTTCCAATTTCTCCACACTTGTTATTATCTGTCTGTTTTATTGTAGCTATCACAGTGCGTGTGAAGTGGTATCTCATTGTGACTTTGATTTTTGTTTTCCTGAAGCTAATGATGTTGAGCACCTTCTCATGTGCTCATGGGCTATCTGTATATCTTCTGTGGAGAAATTTCTATTCAAATCCTTTGCCCATTTTTTAATTGTGTGGTTTGTCTTTTGTATTGAGTTGTAAGATTTCTTTGTATATTCTGGATACAAGTCCCTTATAACGTATATGACTTGCAAACATTTTCTCCCATACTATGGGTTGTCTTTTCACTTTCTTGATAGTGTCCTTTAAAGGATAAAAGTTTTAATTTTGATGATTCCAGATTACCTATTTTTGTTTCTTCTCTTGCTCGTGCTTTTTGTATCATACCTAGGAAATCATTGCCTATCCAAGATTATTAACATTTACATCTATTTTTCTTCTGAGTGTTTTATAGTTTTAGCTCTTACATTTAGGTTTTTGATCAATTTTTAGTTAATTGTTTTATACAGTGTGAGGTATAGGTCTAAATTCATTCTTTTGCATGTGAACATCCAGTTATCCCAAGACCATTTGTTGAAATATTATTCTTTGCCGTTGAATGGCCTTGGCACCCCTGACAGTAATCAGTTGACCACAGAGATATGGGTTTGTTTCTGGACTCTCCATTCTATTCCACTATCTGTCTATATACTATCCTTATGTCAGTACAGTACTGTCTTGATTATAGTAGCTTTGTAGTGGGTTTTGAAATTGGGAAGTGTAAGTACTTGAACTTTGCTCTTCTTTTTCAAGACTGTTTCGTCCATTCCGGGACCCTTTTATTTGTTATTGTTAGACTTCTAGGATCAGATTGTTAATTTCTGGGGGGAAAGAGCAGTTCATATTTTGATAGGGATTTTATTGAATCAGTAGGTCTACTAGGGGAGTATTGCCATCTTAACACTAAGTCTTCCAATCCGTGAATGTGAGGCGCCTTTCCACTTATATAGATCTTCTTTAATTTCACTCAACAATGTTTTGTGTAGTTTTCAGTGTACAAGTCTTGTATGTCATTTGTTAAGTTTATTCCTAAGTATATTATCCTTTTGATGCTATTGTAAATGGAACTGTTTTCTTAATTTCATTTTTGAATTATTCATTGTAAGTGTATAGAAATACAATTGATTTTTGTATATGATCTTGTGTTGTAACCTTGTTGAGCCCCTGTATTAGGTCTAATAGTTTTGTGCAGGGGCGTGGGGTTCTTTAGGATTTTCTACACACAGGATTATGTCATCTGCAAATAGAAAAGTTTTACTTCTTTTCCAATGTAGATTCATTTTATTTCTTTCCCTTGCCTAATAGTCCTGTCCAGAACCTCCAGAACAATGTAGAATAGAAGTGGTGAGAGATGACATCCTTGCATTGTTCCTGATTTTAGGGGGAAGCATTTCTGTCTTTCACCATTAAGTACGGTGTTAGCTGTGGGTTTTTCGTAGATGTCTCATATCAGGTTGAAGATGTTTCTTTCTATTTCTAGTTTGAGTGTTTTTATCATGAAGGGATGCTGAATTTTGCCCAATGCTTTTTATGCAGCTACTGAGATGATAATGTGGTTTTTGCCCTTTATTCTATTGATGTGGTATATTTAACTTACTTGAGTCTTAATAGTAAATCAATGTTGCATTTCTGGAATAAAACCCACTTGCTCATGCTGTATAATTTGGTTTGCTAGTATTTTATTAAGGATATTTGTGTCTATATTCATAAAAATGTTGGTCTATGGTTTTCTTTTCTTGTGTTGTCTTTGTCTGGTTTGGTATCAGGGTAACAATGGCCTCATAAAATTAGGCAAAGGAGTTAAATTCCTTAATAGATATAGTGTTATTCATCTTTATTTCTTTTTGAGTGGCCTTTGCTACTCAGCATTTTTCAAGGAATGTTCTCATTTTATTTAAGGATCTAATTTTTTTAGATAACGTTTTTTCTGCTGTCCTTTTTTAAACAGCTTTATCAAGGTATAATTGATATACAACAAATTGTTTATATTTAATGTGCACAATTTGATGAGTTTGGACATACGCAAACACTGATAATACCATCACCACTATCAAGGTAATAGACATATTCAACACCTCCTAAAATTTCCTTGTGTCCCTTTATTTTTGTTTTTTGTTAGGTTGTGTATGTGTAGTGAGACCACTTAACGTTAGATATAATCTCAACAAATTTTGAATAATATTTTTGAAATCTTCCCTTTTTGTGCATTTAATATCTGAAAGCACTGTATTGATGTCCCCTATGGCAGTGGTCCCCAAATTTTTTGGCACCAGGGACTGGTTTTGTGGAAGACAATTTTTCCACGGAGGAGGGGGGGAGGGGGGAAGGATGGTTCAGGCAGTAATGCAAGTGATAGATCAGGCAGTAATGCCAGTGATGGTTAAGGCGGTAACGTGAGGGATGGGGAGCGATGGGGAGAGGCAGATGAAGCTTCG
>NC_041234.1:33058220-33072225 GCF_002837175.3 Physeter macrocephalus | reverse complement strand
TGGAGTTGGGATGGACAAAAAAGCTTTGCTAATGACCTTCAGCTCTACCAGGCAAGTGAGAATGGTCTCATGGAGATTGTCCTCCAATATTTATAATGATATAATATCAATCCTATACAAACCCTTTAGGAAAATAAGGAGGAAATAATTCCCAGCAAGTTTTTTAGACCAGCATTACCCTGACACCTGACCAAGAAATTAAAGGGAAAGAAAAGTACAGACCAATAAATCTCATGAATATTGATGTACAAACCCTTAAAAAAATATTTAGCAAATGGAATCCAATAATATTTGAAAATGAATGCAAGGTTAACATTCAGAATTCAATTTAATTAAATATATTAACAGAATAAAGGCAAAAACATATGATCATCTCAATGGTTACAGGAAAATAATGTGGCTAAATTAATATATGTTCATGATAAAAAAAAGCCCTTAATAAACTAGGAATAGAAAGGAACTTCCTCAATCTGTTAAAGGGCATGTATAAAATGCCAACATCATATTGAATGGTACAAGCCTAAACACTTTCTCTCAAGCTCATTAATTCTTTCCTTGGCTGTAATGAGTCTATGATGAGCCTGGCATCCCTAGGAGTAAGATTGATGGGCGCCAACAGAATTGCTGTTTAATATTACAATCAGAAAAAGGCAAGATTTGGGAATTCCCTGGCCTAACCAGGGACTAACCACTGGACTCCGCATTTCCATTGCAGGGGGCTCGAGTTGGATCCCTGGTTGGAGAACTAAGACCCTGCAAGCCAGGTGGTATGGCGAAAAAAAAGAAAGAAAAAAAAAAGGCAAGATTCAAAGAGAGGCGTCTGAGGGCAAATGCTTCATTAAAAAGTGAGGGTCCCTTGCTGAGTTCCCAGACCTGAGCCAAATTTTAGATCTGGAACCAATTGTCTAGAGAGGTGCCCATGTCCCTCATAGGAAGAACCCTACAACATTGTAGCAAACATAAAATACTTACCTTAGTCTCTTCCCAAAGGAACCTATGGCCATTTATCTGGGTGACTCTAGTCACTGGGGAAAAGGGAATTTTTTTAGGACTATTGGACACAGCTTTCTGAGTTGACATTAATACCCAGACATGCAAAGCATCACCATGGCCCTCCTGTTAAGAGTGGGGGCTTACTGGGTACAGGTGTTACACTGAGTCCTGGCTTAAACCTGATTCACAGTGGCCCACTGCACATGCAGACCCACCCAGTGGTGATTTCCTCAGTCTCCTAGTGTATAATTGGAATTCATATACTTAGCAGTTGGACCATTTACTACCTCTCTCCTCGCCTGTAAAGTTTGTTAGCTGATAATTTATGTAACAGTATTCAGTGGTTACAGAGTAAAGAACTATGGAGATAACTTATTTTTATCCAAAAAAATCACATACAGATATTACAATCACAGGATACCCATTTTTAAGATGCAAAACACATACTCAAAACCATACACTCAGACAACCACATGGAAAAGGAATAGGGAATATAGAGACATGTGAAAATGGGGTCATTTTAAGAAGAGAATGGTGTCACATATTAAAGACAAAGCTGAATGGGAAAATGGATTGGAAGACAGAATCAAGTATGCACAAGATCATTTTATTGGTAGTTTCTGCAGACAACATTTAAAAAATTAAAAAATCAATAATCCTACCACCCAAGTGATAATCTGGATAATCTGCTTAATAATTTGTTGTATTTCCTTCCGAGCATTTTGTTCTGTGTCTACCTATACACACACACCTAAAACAGATACAAATATAAAACAAATATATTTGTATACATATATATGTGCAAATAATTTTACTCAGCATAAAACTGCTACTTTTCTGCCATCCAGAATCACTGATATAATGGTGCATTATCTATCGTTGATCTATTTTTTTATAATGTAAATTATGTGGTACATTGTTTTATGTTTTTTCACTTAGCCAATTACCATGAACATTTCCCCAAATCCTCAAACATGAGAAAATTTTTAATTAGTGCATACTATTCTATCTTATTGATATGTCAGTATTTAATCAATTGACTATTGGATATTCAATTTATTTTTTTCTATTTTAAATAGTATTGTGTTAAGGGAGATAAGCTGAAAATTAAAGACCTTTTATTGACTAATAAAATGAGGCATAAATGTAACCATAAAATGATTACCCTTAAATATTAAGTTGTAAGCACTGTTCCTAAGTGAGGTGTGTCAAAGCTTAATATATGCCTTTTCTGTAAGGGGTTTGCATTTCTGCACTGAAAGTGTTGATGAATATGTGTAAGATCTCCTGTTTGAGCTCCTTTGTTTCAGGGATCATTATGACTCATCCTCCGTCACACCACTTAAGGAAGCAATTTTTCTATTTTGTTTAAGAAGTAAACTGGGAGTTTGCCCTAGCTAGGATTAACAATTTTTGCTTTATATTTTTCTTTCAAAAATGTCATCCTCTACTCCACAGTGAACATATCTTAATGATTGAGTGCTTGTTTGCAACCTCTGCACCTTTCACACAAAATGTGTGGTATAGACTATGGAACATATTTCTCTCATAATTTCTAACACAGTTTTCTAAACTCATTAAATTCTTTGTTTTTCCTCAGCATAAATACTCTGATAGGCAAGGACATTTAAATTCTTTCTAAAGTCTTTTCCACATCAGTATATTCACAGTTTTGCCACTTTTGAATTCTCTGGTATACAGTTCTCCACTTGTGTAAGAATTCTGGGTGAAAAATTGATCACATTTATTATATGCTTCTGGAATTATACTTTTGTGCCTTTTATTAAGTGAACATTAAATAATATATGAAGAGTTTTTGACATTTTTTGATATTTATAAGGTTACTCACCAGGATGAATTGATATATAATATAATGAGGTGTAACTAGTGAAATTATCTCACACTAAAGTATATTAATAGGTTTTCTCTCCTGTATGACTTTCCTGATGTTTAATGAGAGTTGACTTCCCACTGAAGGCTTTGCCACATTCTCTGCATTCATAAGGTTTTTCTCCTGTATGAGTTCTGTGATGTACAATGAGAGTTGATTTCACACTGAAGGCTTTGCCACATTCACTACATTCATAGGGTTTTTCTCCTGTATGAATTCTCTGATGTTTAATGAGAGTTGACTTCCTACTGAATGCTTTCCTACAGTCACTGCATTCATAGGGCCTCTCTCCTGTATGAATTCTCTGATGTTTAGTCAGTGGTGACTTTTCACTGAAGGCTTTCCCACATTCGTTGCATTTATAGGGTTTTTCTCCTGTATGAGTTCTCTGATGTACAATAAGGGTTGACTTCTCACCAAATGCTTTCCCACATCTTCTGCATTCATAAGGTTTCTCTCCTGTATGAGTTCTATGATGGACAGAGAGGTGTGATTTTCCACTGAAAGTCTTCCCACATATGCTGCATTCATAGGGTTTCTCTCCTGTATGAACTCTCTGATGAACAGAAAGGTGTGACTTTCCCCTGAAGCCTTTTCCGCATTTACTGCACTCATAAGGTTTCTCTTTTGTATGAGTTCCTTGATGTTTAATGGGGGTGGGCGTCTCATCAAAGGCTTTCCCATGTTTATTGCACTCAGGTTTCTCACCTGTATGAGTCCTTTGATGTGTAAGGCTGGACTTACCACATTTGATAGCTTCATAAAATGCTTGTCTAATGTGTGTTTTTTCATGTCTAATAAGGTGATATGAACTCTTAAAAGCTTTTGCACATTCACCACATACAAATGGTTTCTCTCCTGTATGAGTTTGCTGATGTTTAATCAGAGCTGACTTCTGGATAAATGTTTTCCCACATTCACTGCATTCATACGGCTTCTCCCCTGTATGAGTTCTCTGGTGTGCAATGAGGGTTGACTTCTGGCTGAAGGTTTTTGCACATTCACAGCATTCATAAGGTTTCTCTCCGGTGTGAGTTCTCTGATGTACAACAAGGTTTGCTTTCTGCTTAAACACTTTTCCACATTCAGAACATTTATAGAATTTCTCCCCGGTGTGAATTCTTGGACTTTTATTAAGGGCTTGCTTATGGTAGAGGGCTTTTCCATGTTCACTAGGCTCAAAGAATTTCTCTCCAGGTTGAGCTTTATCAAGATTAGAATGGAAGCATAATTTCCAATATGCCTTACATTCATCATATTTCTTTCTTACATATCTTCTACTTTGACTAAGAAAATTTAAATTATGTTTTGAACACTTTCCCCATGAATCATATTTAGGGAGTCTTTGTCTTATAGAAACAAAGTTTGTGCTTGGATAAATGATTTTTCTGTATGTTCTGAATTCTTGGCCACTTCCATCCTTCAGTGTTTCCTTATCAACAGATGCAGCCTGCCACAGAGGTTTGTCTTGGCTTTCCTTGTGATTATCTATTGGGTCACCAACTTGCCAGAATTCTAGGGAAAAAATGCAATGAATCATCAAATTTATAAATATTTCTACTATAATGTTATGGCATAAAATTAATTCATAAATGCCCTGCTGTGAACTCCTATTAATGGACCTGAGCTGATGTGGATGAACCCTCCCTATGCTCCACCACCACCACCTCCCTCAACTGTAAATACAAAGAAATGCTGGCCCATATTTAACAGAAAATAATTTAATATGCAGTCAAGCTCAAAGCCAAGAAAAGAAAGTTTTTAGATGTCAAAACTGAAGTGAGAGTTTAAAGTGATGGGGTGAACAGAAACTGAAGGTTGAAGATTTGCAGGGGAATCCAGACCACAGGGCACAAATGTTCAGGAAACTAGAATATAATTTGCACTTAAAGTAGGAGCCACAAAGGGCATCCATGCATGTTAAACAGGAACTAGAAAGACTCCCCACTGGTCAAGGAAATTGGAAAGAAGGATATTATATATAAGAAATCAAAAGCCTGATATGATACTATATATAGAAATCCCTAAAGACTCCACACAAAAACTACTAGAACTGATAAATTCAGCACGGTAGCAGGATACAAGATTAACATCCAGAAATCAGTTACATTACTTTACACTAACAGTGAAATATCAGAAAGGGAAAGTAAATAAACAACCCCCTTTTTTTTTTTTTTTCGGTATGTAGGCCTCTCACTGTTGTGGCCTCTCCCATTGCAGAGCACTCCAGACGTGCAGGCTCAGTGGCCATGGCTCACGGGCCCAGCCACTCCGCGGCATGTGGGATCTTCCCGGACCGGGGCATGAACCCATGTCCCCTGCATCGGCAGGCGGACTCTCAACCACTGTGCCACCAGGGAAGCCCTAAACAACCCCTTTTAAAATCACATCAAAAAAATGAAATACTTAGGAATAAACTTGACCAAAGAGGTGAAAGACTTATATGCTGAGAACTATAAAACATTGATAAAGGAAACTGAAGAGGATTTGAAGAAAAAATACCCCATTGTCTTGGATTGGAAGAATTGTTAAAATGGCCATACTACCCAAAGCAACCTATAGATTTAATGCGATCCCTATCAAATTACCCATGACATTTTTCACAGAACTAGAACAAATAATCCTAAAATTTATATGGAACCATAAAAGACCCAGAATTGCCAAAGCAATCCTGAGGAAAAAGAACAAAGCAGGAGGCAAAACCCTCCCAGACTTCAGACAATACTACAAAGCCACAGTAATCAAAACAGCATGATATTGGCACAAAAACAGATATATGAATCAATGGAACAGAATAGAGAGCCCAGAAATAAACCCACACACCTACAGTCAATTAATTTTCGACAAAGCAGGCAAGAATATACAATGGAGAAAAGACAGTCTCTTCAGCAAGGTGTTTTGGCAAAGTTGGACAGCTGCATGTAAATCAATGAAGTTAGAACACACCCTCACACCACACACAAAATAAACTCAAAATGGCTTAAAGACTTAAATATAAGACATGACACCATAAAACTCCTAGAAGAGAACATTCTCTGACATAAATCCTACCAATGTTTTCTTAGGTCAGTCTACCAAGGCAATAGAAATAAAAGCAGAAATAAACAAATAGAACCTAATCAAACATAAGCTTTTGCACAGCAAAGGAAACCATAAACAAAATGAAAAGACAACCTACGAAATGGGAGAAAATATTTGCAAATGATGTGACCGACAAGGGCTTAATTTCCAAAATATACAAAGAGCTCATATAACTCAATAACAAAAAAACAAACGGCCTAACAAAAAAAATGGGCAGAAGACCTAAATAGACATTTCTCCAAAGAAGACATACAGATGGCCAATAGGCACATGAAAAGATGCTCAACATTGCTAATTATTAGAGAAATGCAAATCAAAACTACAATGAAGTACCACCTCGCACCGGTCAGAATGGCCATCATTAAAAAGTCTACAAATAACAAAAGCTGCATTAGGATGTGGAAAAAAGGGAACCCTTCTATACTGTTGGTGGGAATGTAACTTGGTGCAGCCACTATGGAGAACAGTATGGAGGTTCCTCTAAAAACTAAAAATAGAGTTGCTATGTGATCCAGCAATCCCACTCCTGGGCATATATCTGGACAAAACTATAATTCGAAAAGATATATGCACCCCTATGTTCATAGCAGCACTATTAATAATAGCCAAGATATGGAAGCAACCTAAATGTCCATTGACAGATGAATGGATAAAGAAGATGTGGCATACACACACACACACACACACACACACACACACACTGAAATATTACTCAGCCATAAAAAGAATGAAATAATGCCATTTGAAGCAACATGGATGGACCTAGAGATTATCATACTAAGTGAATTCAGAAAGAGAAAGACAAATACCATATGATATCCCTTATATGTGGAATCTAAAATATGACACAAGTGAACCTATCTATGAAACAGAAACAGACTCACAGACATAGAGAACAGACTGGTGGTCTGTTCCAGGGTCTCTGTGCCAAGTTGGAGGGGGCACGGGGGAGGGATGGATTGGGAGTTTGGGACTAGCAGATGCAAACTATTATGTATAGAATGGATAAACAACAAGGTCCTACTGTATAGCACAGGGAACTCTATTCAACATCCTGTCATAAACCATAATGGAAAAGAATATATATGTATAACTGAGTTACTTTGCTGTACAGCAGAAATTAAACACAACATTGTAAATCACCTATACTTTAATAAAATTTAAAAAAATTAAAAGCCTACTTCTGTAACTCAATCCAAATGATTATAAGTGTAGTACAGAGCCCATAAGCTGAAAAATTAAACTAAAAATTGGTCCTGTATTAGTAGGTTCCTAGTAGTGGCAAGCTTTCCAAAAGATATATTCTTATGTTTTTATAGCTTAGGGATCACAAGATATCTATGGAATACCAATTTTCACTGAAGAGTTCACAGTAAAAAATTAACAACTTCACAAAGAAATGACCCATCATGAAAGAGAATCAGCAGATACATTTAAAGATACTCCCATTCCTAGAACTGTAGCTAGTAGAACCATGTGAACTTCAAAATAAATGTATTTCAACTATTCAAAGAAATAAGGTAAGAACTAGACTATGGGGGAAAAAACTAGGAAAATTATATACAGGCATTATTTTTAAAACTCTAAATAAAGAGGTTGAATAGTAGATAGAAGTTGAACTTCTATCTACTACTTCTATCTGGTCACAGATAAAGACAGATTTAACAAATTAGATGACAGATCTTGAGAAATCACCCAAAATGTAGCATGAAGAGCTAACAATGGAAATATGGTAAGAGAAATAGAGAAATGATGTTCCAAAATAGGTTTAATAGCAAATCAAATGGAAGACTAGAGAAAAAGGTAGAGGGGGCAATATGCCAAGAAACGGGTTAACATAGCAACCCTGAGACTGCTATACTTAGAAAGGGCAGCTTGCAAGGTTGGCCCTTGGCTGCCATCTGGGAATTTGGAGTTCAGGAATGTCCCCACCACTGCCTAACTGATACAGCTGCTTGTACAAACAATGTGATTTAAGCAGAACATTTCCTTTCCTTCTGGGGGTCTGGAATTTTGGTATGTGCTAGGCAGTCTGTGATGTGAGGACACTGACTGAGTCTCTAATGGGCTTCCCTGGGCATAAACATCACACACATGTTGCTGCACTTTCACTGCTGGGAGAAGTGTGCCCTGCGTGACCCAAGGTGGGAGGGAGAGAGCATAAGGAACCCTGTACATGGAGTCCTCCAGATTCTGCTAATGTCTTTTTCCCTTATGCTCTAGTTGTATATCCTTACTATATCACTGTAATAAATTTTAGCTGTAAATACAACTAGACGCCAAGTCCTGGGATTCCTTCTCGAGAATTTCTGAATGTGGTAGTGGTCCTGGGGGACCCCCAATCTAGGCAATATTTGAAGAAACAATGACTGGCAGTTTTCTGGTATGGAAGAAAGGCATGTATCCTACTCTTAAATGTCCAGAGTCCTGAGTGTGGTAAATAAAAGCAAATCTGCACCCAGACACAGTTCTGTGTAACTGTAAGACTTTAAGAAAGTACGTATTGAAAGCTACCATGAAGAAATTTTAAAAATCACCTATAAAGAAACAATTAGGTCGGCAATAGATTTCATCAGCTAAAAAAGAAGCCAAAATAGTACATATTTTCAAAGTCCTAAGAGAAGATGTCACCTTAGAACTCTATCCCCAGATAAATTATTGCAATGAAAGATGACAAAATAAAGATGTTTTTGGACAAGAAAAGACAGAGAATTTGCCACACACAAAGCCTGCTAAGAATAATGCTTAGTATTGAATTATTCAGGAGAAAAATGACCAAAGGGGAAAAAGGCAGGGGGGAGGGTAAAGAAAATCCAGCAAAGGCAGGAAAAAAGAGGTAAAGGAAAAGCAGGATATCTAGAAAATACAATAAAATAAGAAATACAAATAAAGTAGTAGCACAATAAATATTAACCCCATTAATTATAGGCCAACCATATTAAATTGTACTTTTAAAAATCAGCTATAAGTTTCAAAAGACAATTAAAGCAAAACAAAAGAAATGTTGAAAATAAAATCATAGAAATATACCTGGCAATTAACCAAAGGAAAATTGGTAAAACAATGCTTATGTTATACAAAACAGAATGACCTGGATGCCAAAAGCAAGTAAGGACAGAATATGACAATATTATAAAGCAATTTCACTTACATAGATGCAAAACTCTTAAATATACAAGGCAAATTGATTCTATTTATGACAGAAAAAAGTTATACATCTATTAATGTTGAAAATGTATATACCCTACTATGTATTCCACTTATAGTTATACCAGAGAGAAATTCTGCAAATATGTACAAGAATGGCAAAAAGATATTAGAAACAACCAAATGCCCAGCAATAGAAGCTTGGATTGATGGACTGTGATACTCAGATGTTGGAATGCTATGCAGGAGTGAAAAATGAATGAACTAAATCTAACATATCAGCATAGCTAAACTCAAAGGGTAACACTGAATACTGAAAGAAAGTTGTAGAAAGACCCCTATGGTTCTAGAGCACTAATCGGGTAAATTTACCAAAAAGAATGCTATATTGATTACAGATGCAAATTTATGTAGTAAAAGTTTAAAAACATGGGTTAGAAAGATAACGTACCAAATTCATGATATTGTTTGCCTGGGGCGGGAATGAAGGGAGCAGGATTCAGGAGAGGAAAAGGGAGGCTTCACCTTTAATTGTAAACCTCTATTTCTTTTATAAACAAAAAACCACCGCCACCAAATGACAAAATCTTAGCATTTGCTAATTCTGGGAGGTGTAACTACAAGGGTATTTGTTATGACTATGATTTTCTATACTTTTCTGAAGTTTTAAGAGAAATGCCTTAAGGCAGGGCTTCTGGAACAGTGGAGTGAGGACCTTAGTAAATCCTCTTCCCCATAAAAGCAATGAAAATACTGGCAAAATTATCAAAATCTGTCATTTCAGGACTTTGGAAATTAACCAAAGGCACACAACAGATTATAAAGCATTTATTCAAGAAGAACCAGTGAACCTCACTAAGAGCAGCCAGGTGTGTGGTTTTCCACTTGGTGCTACTTTCCCCCCACCCCCACCTCCACCCCAAACCCCTGGCTCCTCAGCTCTGTGGTCCAGAAGCAGTGAAAACTGGCATTGTCACAGCAACTGAAGGGAGTTCCACCAAAAGCCTCATCTCCAGAGTGCTGTCACTACTTGACCTAACTTGGAGCTTGGCTCCAAGAAAGAAGGGACAGTATATGGTAACTCCAATCCCCATGAAGAAATAGACAGCACCAGTAAAGGTAACGTGCAGCAAAGTGTTAACATGTCAGGCCTGGCTCCTGGCTGAAGTTTGGGAATGCAGATTGTGGAATATTCCCTATGTTGATAAGATGATTTTTGCCTGCCTGGGGCACTGAACACCTGATTTTCTTCTGGGTGACTAGATGCCTGGCGGTGCCTATTTTTAGTGGGTCAATTTGGAATCTCCCACAGACAAAGTGAAAAGGGCTTTCTAAAATGCCTTACTTGCCGCTTGGACTTGAATTGCAGCTGTCTAGCCCTGTAGCATCTTGGCTTTGCACGAGAAAGGAGCAACTAACTATCCCTGCGGGGATTTGTCTCCTCTACCAAGTGCCCAGCAATGCTGGTGAAAATGCACCCCTATTAGGACACGTGAAGAAATGTCAGCAAGCATTGAAGTAAAGGGGAAAAATCTTACAAGCTTACAGATAGAAAAAAAATGATACCAAGTATCAATAATCAGAATAGGCTTCAGAGTTCTCAAAAGGAAAATTACAATCAGAAGACAATGGAACAATGCCTTCAAAAGTCTAAGGGAAAGAAATGTCCATCCTAGAACTCTACCCCAAGCTCAACTCTCCATCTTGGATGAGGATTCAACACTTTCAGATATTCAAAAATCTCAGAAAATTTACCTCCCATGGACCTACATTCTTTCTTAGGAAAGTACAGGAAGAATGTGCTCCAGTGAAATATGGAAAAAGGCATGGCATAAAGCAAACGAAGGATTCCAACAATGCAGAAAGTGGAGGGAATTCCCAGAATGATGGTGAAGAGATGTCAGGATGGTAGCTGAGCAAACAGGGATGAGGATAATCCACCCAGAAGGAAGTGGTCAGAGGCCTCTGGAGAAACTCAGGGGTATGACATTCATGGGACACTTGAAGCTCTGAAAGCATTCAGAATCACTCTAGACAACTGGTCATGTTTAAGTTAAACTGGTGATAAGTACATAGCGAAAGAAGCAAATGAAAGAAACAAGACAATTTTTAACCAAAGGAAACTAAAAGTTATGCAGAAAAGGTAAATTAATCATAGATGACTACATGGCTAAGCTGTCTATAGTGTTTATATGGTCATTATATTGTAAACAGTAGTACTGATGTAAACCAAATTTATGGTATAATCATATTGGGAACATGGGAGAACAAGAAGTTTTTGTGTTCCAAAGAAGACATAGAGATGGCCAACAGGCACGTGAAAAGATATTCAACATCACTAATCATCAGGGAAATGCAAATCAAAATCACAATGAGATATCACCTCATACCTGTCAGAATGGCTACCATCAAAAAGAACACAAATAACAAACGTTGGTGAGGATGTGGAGAAAAGGGGACCCTCGTACTCTGTTGGCGGGAATGCAAACTGGTGCAGCTACTATGGAAGACACTATGGAGGTTCCTCAAAAAGTCAAAAATAGAAACTACCATATGATCCAGTAATTCCACTCCTGGGTATACATCTGAAAAAAACAAAAACACTAATTTGAAAAGATACATGCATGTCAATGTTCATAGCAGCATTATTTACAATAGCCAAGACATGGAAGCAACCTAAGTGTCCATCAACAGATGAATGGATAAGGAAGATACACACACACACACACACACACACACGCACGCAATGGAATATTACTTAGCTATAAAAAGGAATGAAATTTTGCCATCTGTAAGAACACAGATGGGCCTAGAGGGTATTATGCTTAGTGAAATAAATCAGACAGGGAAAGACAAATACCATATGTTTTTGCTTAAATGTGGAATCTAAAAACTAAAACAAATGAATATAACAAAACAGAAACAGACTGACAGATACTGAGTACAATTTAGTTGTTACCAATTGGGAGAGGGAAGGGGGAGGGGCCAGATAGGAGCAGGGGATTAAGAGATAAAAACTACTAGGTATAAAATAAATATGACACAAGGATGTAATGTACACACAGGGAATACAGTCAATATTTTATAATAACTTTAAATGGAGTATTCTGTAAAAATATCAAATCACTGTGTTGTACACCTAAAACTAATATAATATTGTAAATCAACTATACTTCAATAAAAAAGAAAAAAATATTCAAAAAAGAAATCTTGGGCTTCCCTGGTGGCACCGTGATTGAGAGTCAGCCTGCCGATGCAGGGGACGCGGGTTCGTGCCCTGGTCTGGGAAGATCCCACATGCCTTGGAGCGGCTGGGCCCCGTGAGCCATGGCCGCTGAGCCTGCACGTCCGGAGCCTGTGCTCCGCAACGGGAGAGGCCACAACAGTGAGAGGCCCGCAAACCGCCAAAAAAAAAAAAAAAAAAAAGAAGTCTTTGCGTGTTTGTATGTGTATGAGTGGCAAAAACAATGAAGTGAACTAAATCTTCATCTACCATAGCAGAAAATTTTAAATAATTTTTGTAAGATATATGTAAATTATAAAGAACAGAGATACCAAAAAGTATCTGTGTATCCACCACTCATTAAAAAACAAATCATTTTTACCTTTGAAGTTCTTCATTGCCCATTTCATTCTCTTCTCAGATAATCACTATCCTGAATTTTTATGTTTGTCATGCCCTGACTGCTTCTCAGCCTTTTGGCTAAGACCAAGTACACTATCATGCCCTTGACATTCATTATAGTTTTATCTTATTTATTTATTTATTTATTTATTTATTTTTATGCGGGCCTCTCACTGTTGTGGCCTCTCCCGTTGTGGAGCACAGGCTCCGGACGCGCAGGCTCAGCGGCCATGGCTCAGGGGCCCAGCCACTCCGCGGCATGTGGGATCTTCCCAGACCGGGGCACGAACCCGTTTCCCCTGCATCGGCAGGCGGACTCTCAACCACTGCGCCACCAGGGAAGCCATATCACATTTATTTTATTCTTTAAACCTCGGGCATGATTTAATTTGATAAAAATTAAACTTTTTTTTAATCAAAAGAGACTACTGCCTTGGGTCAGTAAATTTGAAATCTCAGATGAAACATAATTGTCTAAAAAAACGACCAGAATTGACAGAAGATACAGAAAACATGAATAAATCAGTAATTATTTTAAATAACTATAAAATTCACTAGGTAATCAAAAGTCTTGCCCTAAAAAGGGGCCTCTTATCTAGATGTTGTTGTAGATGATTGCTCTCAAACTCTTAAGAACAGGTATACTTCAGTCAGTGCAGTTTCAGAAACTAGGAAAAAACAAAAAAAAGGGAGGAGTACCCAGTCTCTTTTATGCAGCTAGGATAACCATAGATACCAGAGTAAGAGTAGAGTGCAAGAAAAGAAAACCTAAGATCTGTCTCACTTCTGAACGTTAACGGAAAACTCTGAAATTAAATATGAGTAAACTGAATTCAATTAATTTAAAAAACGTTTTACAACTAAATAGAGTTTAGTGCAGGAATGCAAGAACAGTTCAACATGAGAAAATCTATTAATATAATCCACCACATTAATAGATTAAAGGCCAAAAAAATTATCTTCCCAATAGATGCAGAAAATAAGCATTTGATAAAATACAACACACATTCATGATTTTTTTTAAAAAAAGTCTTAGTCACTCTCTCACTTTGTCACAGCTTACCCTTCCCCCTCCCCATATCCTCAAGTCCATGCTCTAGTAGGTCTGTGTCTTTATTCCCGTCTTACCCCTAGGTACTTCATGACCTTTTTTTTCCCCTTAGATTCCATATATATGTGTTAGCATACGGTATTTGTTTTTCTCTTTCTGACTTACTTCGCTCTGTATGACAGACTCTAGGTCCATCCACCTCACTACAAATAACTCA
>NC_041234.1:33056440-33058187 GCF_002837175.3 Physeter macrocephalus | reverse complement strand
GGGGTGGGATAGGGAGGGTGGGAGGGAGGGAGACGCAAGAGGGAAGAGATATGGGAACATATGTATATGTATAACTGATTCACTTTGTTATAAAGCAGAAACTAACACACCATTGTAAAGCAGTTATACTCCAATAAAGATGTTAAAAAAAAAAGTCTTCGTCAACTAGGGATATAAAAGGAGCTTTTGATGAAAGGTATCTTTCAAAACACCACAGCAAATATACTTAATGGTGAAAGTTTTAGAAGTTACATTTTCTCTCTGTGCCTCAGTTTCTCATCTATAAAATGAGGATAACAACCAGTTCTCCTTTACAGGGTCATTTGGAGGATTAAACTGTGTAATGTGTACAAAGCACACAGAATACTGGATTTGTGGCACACAGCAAGCGCTCACACATTGACTGTCATTACATTTCTAGCATTGTCCTCATCATTATTTCCATTAGAATCAGAAACAAACAAGGAATTCGCTGTCACTGTATCTAAAACACTGTACTACAGGCCCTGACTAATAGAATGGGAGAAGAAAAAGTATAATTGGACAGGAAAATACAAAATTGTTTTTATGAAGAAATTGTTTACACAGAAGACCCAAGAGAATCTAAAAACTATTAGTATTAATAAAAGCATTCAGAGAGGTTTCTGTACACAAGTTGAATATATAACTATCACTGCATTGTCATACATTAGTATTAACCAATTAGGAACCATAATAGGAAAAAAGATCCCAATCACAATTGCAATAATACCTAAGAGGTATCTAGGAATAAATTTAACAAAACATGTGCAAGCACTTCCTGAAGACAAGTTCAAAACATTACTAAATGGCAGAAAACACAGGTTGAATAAGAGTTCTCTGATGATAAATTCAATAGAGTAAAGATACCAAACCCCAACCTACTTCAAACTCATCTCCAAACACAGTGCAATTGCAATTGAAATCCCTACTAGTTTTCCATGGAACTTCACAAACCAATCCTATGATTCCTATTTGAAGACCAAAGAGTCCAAAGAGATAAGGAGAATCATCATACCAACTATTTACAACATCAGTAACAGTAAGAATGGTGTGTGTAACAGTTGACATTTATATAGCATTCACTCAGTATCAGGCACTTTTAATTGCTTTACATAATTTAACTCATTAGAATAAAGTTATAAAAACAGGCAAATGGCAAAGGGACAAACAGACCAATGGAACAAAATAGCCTGGGAACAGACCCACATGGATATGGAACTTGACCTGTAGCTGAAGGGGCATCACACCCCACTGTTGAAAGGGTTCAGTATGCAGCATGATACAAGTGGTTGTCCATGTGGGGAAAAAAGGTGATGTAATAGTTTCCTTCCTCACGAGTTATATAAAAATAAATTCCAGGCAGATTTTAAGAAAATAAAAAACAAAATTTGAAACTTTTAGAAGAAAATTATATGACAACATCTTTATGAGCTCAGTCAGAAAAAAAGTTACATAAAATTATACAAAAAGCACAAAGTAAAAAATTATCAATCTAATTACATTACAATGAAAACTTCCATTACAAAAACACCATCAATAACCAAGATAAAGAAAAGATATTGACTACACACGAACACTCTATGAAATAAATCACAGCAAGATCCTTTTTGACCCACCTCCTAGAGAAATGGAAATAAAAACAAAAATAAACAAATGGGACCTAATGAAACTTAAACGCTTTTGCACAGCAAAGGAAACCATAAGACCAAAAGACAACCCTCAGAAT
>NC_041234.1:33045612-33055356 GCF_002837175.3 Physeter macrocephalus | reverse complement strand
AGGGGTAAGACGGGAATAAAGACACAGACCTACTAGAAAATGGACTTGAGGATATGGGGAGGGGGAAGGGTAAGCTGTGACAAAGTGAGAGAGTGGCATGGACATATATACACTACCAAACGTAAAATAGATAGCTAGTGGGAAGCAGCCGCACAGCACAGGGAGACCAGCTCGGTGGTTTGTGACCACCTAGAGGGGTGGGAAAGGGAGGGTGGGAGGGAGATGTAAGAGGGAAGAGATATGGGAACATATGTATATGTATAACTGATTCACTTTGTTATAAAGCAGAAACTTACACACCATTGTAAAGCAATTATACTCCAATAAAGATGTTAAAAAAAAAGAATCTATATAAATCAAAAAAGACAAACACCCCAACAAAAAACACAAATAAAGGATATGCACAGGTTAAGTCACAGAAGAGGAAATCCAAACAGTCAACACAAAATATGAAATGACAAATACTTTTACTCATAATCAGGGAAAGAAAATTATAATAAGATACCAACTCATACTTACCAGATTACCAAAATGTAAAGAGTGTGCCCATACTACAATTCTAGAGAGAGAGAACAGTGCCATCACTGCAGAATGTTCTATTGGGCAGCACTGGTCTGAGTCATGCATTGTCTGTATCATCAGTATGGCTGCATAAGGCTACAGAGCTTTGCATTTTTACATTGACACTTCCTGTTCAAAAGCTGAAGTTTCAGATATTTGAGAAGCTACATCTGCCCACCCAGCTGCAATCCATGCTCTTAGGGAATTGGTTTAACGTGATATTTATTAAAACCCATGTAACAGCATGGTGACTATAGTTAATAATACTGTATTGTATATTTGAAAGTTGCTAAGAGAGTGAATCTCAAAAGTTCTCATCACATGGATAAAGAAGTATGTATATTGTACATACATACAATGGAATACTACTCAGCCATAAAAAAGAATGAAATAATGCCATTTGCAGCAACATGGATGGACCCAGAGATTATCATACTAAGTGAAGTAGGTTCAGAAAGAGAAAGACAAATAGCATATGATACCACGTATATGTGGAATCTAAAATATAACACAGATGAACCTATCTACGAAACAGAAGCAGACTCACAGACATAGAGAACAGACCTGTGGTTGCCAAGGGGGAAGGGGAGTGAGGGAGGAATGGAGTGGGAGTTTGGGGTTAGCAGATGAAAACCATTATATATAGAATGGATAAACAACAAGGTCCTACTGTATAGCACAGGGAACTCTATTCAGTATCCTGTGATAAACCATAATGGAAAAGAATATAAAAGAGAATGCATATATGTATGTATATATGTATCTCTGAATCACTCTGTCATACAGCAGAAATTAACACAACATCGTAAATCAACTATACCTCAATTAAAAAATCTATTATGAAATTGTTTTATAAACAATTTTTTAAAAGTTCTCATCACAAGAAAATAAAAACATTTTTAAAACCCCACTCTTTTTGTTTCAAAGGCTGGTAATAAAATACTACCAAGTGCTTCCCCAGTCCAGAGGCCTTTGCAGGACTTAAAATGAGTAGGCCAAAACCACTTAATGTCCCTCAGCAGTAACAGACACCTTAAAACTATGAGTATTAAGGTTGAAGAAGCTGAGGAAGAAACTTTCTTCAGAGAGAGCTGTTGGAAAGCTGTGGCATTTTCTCTAACAATAGGGGCGGGAGGAGTACATTCGCCCCAGCCCTAATCTAGTAAGAAAAGCTTCAAGGAGACAGCTTGCTTGATATACGCCCAGTAGAGTTTTGGGGATGCAGGGGACTTGGCACCTGATTTGCACCTAGAAAAACTCTACAGGTGACAGGCAGGGTTAGGCAGTCTGTGACCGCAGAAAAGAGGTTGCATGGGGGGTGAAGAGATCAAGGTGCAGATCCCACCACACACACATACTCCACAAGCCAGATGTGGACCCTCTGGATAGGAACAGGATTGGGTCACTTTGGAGAGAGAGCTTTCTGCTAGTATCAAGGTGACCTCAGCAAAAAGAGATTGGAAGTATACAATGGTGCTGCAGGGTGAGGGTGGGGAGGAGATATATTAAATAACTTGTTGGAAAAGAGACACTGCCTTTATTGAGGAAACTGCAGTCAAGGTTCCTAGCTGGGACGTCTCCAAGGAAACCATAAACATGCCAGGGACAGGAAGAATCAGTCTGTGGAAATCTGCCACATGCAGAGGGCACCGATAACAGATCTCATCTTTATCAATTAGGGCAAACTGTTTTTGTCCTTTGTATGTCCTTCCTTCCTCACTTGCTTCACCCAAAGAGCCAGAGATGGCCTAGTTGTTGCGTAGGGGAGTGAGGGGGAGTAAAGAAAGGAAAAGCTGAGCATGCTTCCTTTGCTACTAAAAACTCCAGCCTGAAGCACTGAAGCAGGCATTAGCTGGGGGAGAGACTTCCCTTTAAATGAAGTTCACAGTTTTCACTTCTACATGTGATTAGACTTTTTTTTAACTTAAATGAGACTACCACACACCCTCAGAAATTAAAAGGATAATAAGGAAATATTGTGAACAAATTTATGCCAATAAATTTGACAACTTAGGTGAAATGGACAAATTCCTTGAAAGACAAGTTACCAAAGTTTGTTCATGAAGAAATAATCTGAAGAACCCAATATCTATTAAAGAAATTGACCTTGTAGTTTAATGCCTTCCCACAAAGAAAACTCCAGGCCCAGATGAGTTCACTGGGGAATTCTATCAAACTTTTAAGGAAGAAATAACACCAATTGAATACAAATTCTTCCAAAGAACTAAAGAGGGGATGGAATACTTCCTAGCTCACTCTATGACTTCACTATCTTGATTGTGGTGATGGATTCTTGGGTGTGTGCATGTCAAAACTTATCCAATTATGCACTTTAAATACAAGCAGTTTTTTGTATGTCAGTTACACCACAAATACAGAGGCTAAAACAGCTAAATCAGTACTTAGAGGCAGTCATAACATTCACAATGCTTATATTAGAAAGGGAAGCTATCAAATCAGTGATCTAAGCTTCTACCTTATGAAACTAGGAAAAGAAAAAATTAAATTCAAACTAGCAGAAGAACAGAAATAATAAAGATAAAAGCAAGAACAAATGAAATCAAGGTTTCCATTTCTAGCCACAGTGGAGTATGTCTACTACAGCCCCTGTCTCCTGCTGATTATTGCAGCTAAAACTCTGGACAAAATATATAAAGCAGCTACTTAGGACTCTGACAAGTTAAAAAAAAAAAGCAGGTAGACTCTGAAGGTGAGTCAAAAAGTGGAGAAGCAGCCCATACACCAGTGAGTTTCTTTTTTGTCCCTGCTCTTTTTTCACAAGACTCTGTCCCAATGGCATACAAAACTCCAGAAGTCCTGAGCTCATCCAAGAGCTGTGTGTACAAGGGAAAGCAAAGCCTCACACCAAGGCTTTAAGAACTGAACAAAGCTAAGATTTCAACCACAGCTCAAGTCTAACACCTGAGTGACAAATGCATGGAGACAACCCTAAAACAGGAGAGCAAAGGCTCTGAAATCTGCACAAAGACTTAAACCACCACTCAAGACTAAAGTCTCAAATTAACCCCCAAATGGTGCATACACAACACAGATGCAAACGAGCACAGCAAAGGCTTTGAACACGGAACCAACCGGAATCAACACCCACAGAAGGCAAGACAAAACTAGTGGTTTGAATCTAACTAGGTTTATTACATGATAAACAAAGATTGAAAGGAACAGAACAATCACCCCTATCTAAGATAGAATCCAAAATCATTCAACATAACAAACAACTAGCAAAATGTGACCAATTCTCAAGGGAAAAGATAATCAACAGATGCCAGATTCTGGAAATACCAAAGACATTTAAGCAGCTGTTGAAACTAAGCTCTATGAGGCAAACACACTTGAAATGAATGGATAAACAGAAGTTCTCAACAGAGATACAGAAACTGTAAAAAAAAAAAAGAAATTGAAACTTTAGAACTAAAAAAGACAATATCTGAAATTAAAAACAAACAAACAAACAAAAACAACACATGGGATGAACTGAGCAGCAGAACAGAGATAACAGGGGCAAGAGTCAATGAACTTGGAGTTAAACTGACAGAAATGATCCAACCTGCCAAGGTGAGGTGTAGAGACAAAAAAATTGGGAAAAATAAAAGAAAGAAATACAGCATCAGGTATTCCTAGGACAATATCAAAAGGTCCAACATTCATGTCATTGGAGTCCTCAAAGGAAAAGAGACTAGTGCAGAAAAAAAGGTCTGAAGAAATAATGGCCAAAAAACTTCCCAAATTTGGAGAAAGACACAAATTGACAGATTCACAAAGCTCAGCATACCAGAAACAACATAAACTCAAAGAAACACCCAGAAATATGACAATCAAATATCTGGAATGCAAAGTTAAAGAAAACATCTTGAATATAGCCAAGAAAAAAAAAGCACACTGCATATGAGGAAACAATGATTCAAATGACTGTGAGGTTCTCATCAGAAACAATGGAGGCCAGTAGATAATGGAACATCTTAAAAATACTAAAGGAAAAGAAATGTCAACCCAGAATTCTATACTGATGCAAAAATATTCTTCAAGAGTGAAGACAAAATTTTAAAATTCTCAGGAGAACAAAAACTAAGAGATCTTATCACCAGAAGACCTGTTCTAAGAGAAATGATACAGGATCTTCTTCAGGGTGAAGGGAAATCATATCAGAGGGAAACATGGAACTTCAGGAATAAATAAAGATCAACAGAAATGGTAAAATATCTGGGTAAATATAGAGACTATTTTTCTCCTTTTGAATTCTTTAAGGTATGTATGACAGTTGAAAGCAAATATTATAACATCGTCTGAGGGGTTTAAAATATATGTGGAGGGGCTTCCCTGGTGGCGCAGTGGTTGCGCGTCCGCCTGCCGATGTGGGGGAACCGGGTTCGCGCCCCGGTCTGGGAGGATCCCACGTGCCGCGGAGCGGCTGGGCCCGTGAGCCATGGCCAATGAGCCTGCGCGTCCGGAGCCTGTGCTCCACAACGGGAGAGGCCGCAGCAGAGGGAGGCCCGCATACCACACACACACAAAATATATATATGTGGATATAATACATTTGAAAACCTATAACATAAAGGAGGGAAGAGATCTATATTACTGTAAACCTTCTACATATGACTTGAAGAGTTAAAATACAACTACAGGTGGTGAAAAGGTTAAGTATGTATACCTTAATCCCCAGAGCAACCACTAAATTAAAAAAAAAAAACCCACAGGAGATATTGACAAAAAGCAAATAGATATGTTTAAAATGAAATATTTAAATTGCAGTTGCATTCCCTGTGCAAGACCTATGCATTCAAAACTACCAAATATAACTGAGATGAATTGTTATAGACCTAAATAAATTGAGAGATAACACTATGTTTGTGAATCGGAACACTCAATATTGTTAGTATTTCAATGACCCACAGATTCAAAGTAATCCCAAACAAAATCCCTGTAGGCTTTTGTGCAGAAATTGGCAAGCTGATTCTAAAATTTATATGAAAATATCAAGGACCAAAACATTATGAAAAGGAAGAACAAAGTTGGAAGACTCACAGTACCTGATGTGAACACTTAATGTAGGCTACAGTAATTAAGACAGTGTGGTACTGGCAGATAGACCAAGGCTTATGTGCTCAACTGTTTTTGACAAGGGTGCCCAGGTAAATCAGTGGAGAAGAGACAGTCTTTCCAAAAATGCTGCTTGAACAATTAAATATGCATATGCCAAAAAAGAAGAAAAACAATGACCCTTGCCTCATACCAGGTAAAAATATCCATCTCATTATTGGCCATAGGCCTAAATATAAGAGCTAAAATTATAAATCCTCTGAAATAAAACATATGAGAAAATCTTTGTTACCTTGGGTTACAGAATTGTTATATAGGGCACAAAAAGCATGAACCATAAAAGAAAAACTTGATAAACTGGACTTTATCAAAATTAAAAATGTGTTTTTATGGAAAGACACTGTTAAGATAAAAACAAGCCACAGCATGGGGGTAAAAACTTGGAAAACACATAGCTGATAGAGGGCTTGCATCCAGAATATATAAAGAACTCTCACAACTTAATAATAACAAAAATGGCAACAGATTACAAGAAACAGTTCACCAAAGATGTATAGATGGCAAATAAACACATGAAAAGATGCTGAACATCAGTTACTGGAGAAATGCAAATTAATATCACAATGAGATACTCTTATACAGCTACTAGAAAGAAAGACTAACAATACTAATAATACCAAGTGCTGGCAAGGTAGCAAAACACCAGAACTCTCATATGCTGCTGCTGGGCATCCAGAATGGTACAGTTACACTGGAAAACAGTTTGGTAGCGTCTTGTGAAGTTGAACATTTACTTACCACATGACCAAGCAATCCCACTCTAGATATTTACCTAAGAAATATGAAAATATATGTCCACACAAAGACCTGAACATGAATGTTCATACTAGCTTCTTTCATAATAACCAAAAGTTGGAAAAAATTCAAAAGTGCATACCCTGGTCTATGGATAAGCAAATGGAGTATCATTCGGCTACAAATAGGAACAAACTGCTGATACATGTCACAACATGGATGAACCTAAAAAGCATTAAGGTAAATGAAAGAAGCAAGATACATAAGGCTACATACTATAAGATTCATTTATATGACATTCTAGAAAAAACAAAACTAGAAGAAGAAACAAGATCAGGTGTGGGAGTAGGGGAGAAGTTTAATTGTAAAGGGGAACAAGGGAATGTTTTAGGGGGAATGAAAATGTCCAATATCTTGATTGTGGTGGTGTTTAAATGACTATATATTTGTTAATCCTATAGAACTGTACACTTGAGAGGTGAACTTCAGGGTATATAAATTATACCTCAATAAACCTCATTTTAAAGAAAAGAATGCAGTTATATCAGAATAAATATATCATGACAATACATGGAAAATGCATATGGAAATTACGTTAAAACATTACCATATACAACCCACTATCATATTGTGCTATTTATGTATTTCCTTTTATTAAACTACCTGTTAAGCATTAAGGATAGAAAAAATACTAACAAATATTTAATTCTAGTTTAATTCTAGTTAAGATATGCCTGTGGGAATATTTAGGTGTGAAGTGTACTGATCTCCACAACTTACTTTGAAATGCATCCCACACAAAAAATAAGGGAGATTGATGGAAGAACAGAGGAATTAGTACACAAATAGGAGATAAAGCAAATATAGCAAAACATTCATTGTAGAATCTAGGTGGTATTATATGGATGTTCAAACCATAATTATTTTGCTTGTTTTGTCTGAAAATTTTCACAATAAAATGTTGGGGGAAAAAGGAGCTGATAAAGAACAGCAAAGTAAACTCAAAGAAGTAGAAGTAGAAATAAAAGGAAAAGGAAAACAGAAAACAGACAGTAGAGAAAATTAACAAAGGTAAAAGTTCTTTCTGTGAAAAGCTCAACAGACTTAAAATAATAAATACAACAGTGAGGCTACTCTTGATACTTGGATCTTGATAGAAGATTTTTATTATCTCAGAATGACCAGAGAATTTATGAGACCTGTCAGAGATTTCATCCAGGGGCCAGAGAATACAGGCCCTGAAGTAGCTTAAAGAATGGAGGAATGGGGGAAGAGAACCAAGCTGTTGCGCTCCTGTTTTCCATCCCACCTGACCTGTGCTCCTAGGTGATGGCCTTGCTAAGTCTCCCAGTCCTTTGAACCCCTCTCAGCGGACATTTAAAGCAATGAATCTGAACTAGACATGGGCTTCACAACTATCTGGGGTGTTATTCACAATGTGCATAACTAGGCCTACCCCAGATTTCTGAAACAATTTCTAGAGGGTGGGGCCTACTCATGAGTATCCCAAGGGTTCCACAGGTCACTATGTGATACACCTCCAGTTGACGACCACTACATTTAAAAAAATATTCCGTATGGCTAATAACAACAATAAAAAGAGTGATAATATATATTGAGAACTTCCTTTATTCCAAGCACCCTTTTTGGTGCTTTACATTCATCAACTTATTAAATTCTGACAATCCTGTAAATTCTAGCATTAGCCCCATTCTACAAACAGGCAGAGAAAGGCTAAGCCACGCTTGCAAAGTGACAGCTTGTGAGTGAAGAAGCCAGAATGTGAATCCAGGCTGCGAGCTCCAAAGCCCAAGCTCTTCACCACTGGGCTGTGGAAGAATAACAAACCTCCTTCCTCTGCTCCGGTCCAAAACAATCAAAGCAATACTTACCCAGTGCTTCTACCAGCCCCCCACCTGGATGAATGAGAATAAGATGCAGGCTCTCGCCTCTAGGGGTTTGTGTTCCAGGCAGAGAAAAAAAGCCACAGGCACTTGGCTAGGTTTTAAAAAAGTTACCAAATGGAATGCAAACATAGAAGTTTAGCTATGTTCTTTGAAGTTACAAATGTAGCTAACAAAGAAACACAAAATAAAAATTTAACAAACATTGAGAAGAACAGGGGAGCAGAAGGCGGAGGTGTAATTGAAGTAAATCCTTATTTTTTCACAGAGGGGAGAGAAAACTGAGAGCTCCAGAAATGCAGGTGTGTAGGTATTCGCTGGACCTATGGAGATGCACCTGAGAGGAATTAGAAACAAAAACCTTGAAAACAAGCTGTGCTTGGAGGTGTGACTGGGAATGCACCGAGATTCCTTTGTACTCCATAATGTTCTGCAGACTTAGACTGAACATGTGCATGTGACACTTTTAATATAATACAGCTTGTAATATAAGGGAAATGTGACTCAAAGGGTGGAAGGTGCCTCTGAGTTTGCTTCCTCCTTCCTGCAAACACTGGAAGCAGGATAAGGCATGCCATTACCAGACAAGAAACCCTGATGAATCTCTACAGGGCAGCAGATACGGGATTGATGGAGCAATAAAGAGGGAATTGTAGCCCAAAAAGTCCCTGGGAGAAGGTACAGGGAGGTGGGTGCACACGCCAGCACAACTGTGGAGGCTCTGAGCGAGAGGGTGCATCTGCCGGGCAGGAGTGGGCCCTGGGAAAGACAGCTGGGGAGTCACCTGGGATCAGCTGGGCCCGCGTCTGAGTACAGCTGCAGCTGTGAAACTCTAAACAGCTGTTGAAAAGCAGATTCAGATTCAGTAAATCTGAGGTGGATCCCAAGAGTCTGCACTTCTACTCTGAGGCCGGGCCATGCCCAGGCTGCTGGTCCACGGACTGCAGTGAATAGTTACAGCGCTCCAGACAGACTTCTTCGGGAGGGGCCCCTGAGTGGCCACTGTGAGTGGGAGAGAAAAGGAGGAAGACCAATGTCTGAAGACTTTCTGGATAAGGGGCCCTGAGCAAAAACAAAGGAAAAACAGAAAAGGAAAAAGCAGCTCTGTCCAGAACTGAGACGCTGCTCACTGAAGCATGCCATTGTGGGAGTAATACGCTCTCAAGTTTATTTATTTTTTTTAATAAATAGAGATAACACAAAAGACAAAATAATTGAGTGGGAGGGAAGTATTGACAAGAGGAGGAATCTAAAAACAGGCGGAGTCAAGTCAGATTTGGAAGAGCCTCAGAGAAATAAGAAAACAGAAACCTGTGTGAAGTTGACACTGTTTAACCACAAAGTGAGGGCAGACAAGGACATGGTGGTACTTGGCCTGGTAGAGCTGAAGGTCATTAGCAAAGCTTTTTTGTCCATCCCAACTCCA
>NC_041234.1:33040020-33045112 GCF_002837175.3 Physeter macrocephalus | reverse complement strand
TGACGATTCTACTTTCAAGGTCTCTTTCTGTTATTGAAGGATGTTGTAATAAGCCAATGTGTAATAATATGTACTGTGGGAAACAGGCAGGAGAGTATGTAGAGTGAGTAGAGCTGCTGTTTTCAGAAATGAAGGCCCTTTCCTCTTGTCCCCCTCTCTTCAGTCATTTTGCTTTACTCGTCATGTCCTATGTTGATGTCACTATCTCATCTGAATTTAACAGTGGTTTCTGCCAGATGTCTTACCACTGGTTAATATATTAAAATTACTGCCTGTAGCCAAATGTATTTTTATACTTCTGCTTGCTTCAGTTATTTTTGTATGAGTTTCCTGTTGATTTGTAATGTAGTAGCACAAAACAAATTCTTAATGTCCACCTCCAGTGTGAATTTCACATGCTAAACCAAGAAAAACCTATAGGGCTTCCCTGGTAGAGCAGTGGTTAAGAATCCCCCTGCCAATGCAGGGGACACGAGTTCGAGCCCTGGTCCGGGAAGATCCCACATGCCACAGAGCGACTAAGCCTGTGCTCTAGAGCCTGCAATTCACAACTACTGAGTCCGTGTGCCACAAGTACTGAAGCCCACACGCCTAGAGCCCGTGCTCCACAACAGGAGAAGCCACCGCAATGAGAAGCCCGTGCACCGCAACGAAGAGTAGCCCCCACTCACTGCAACTAGAGAAAGCCTGTGTGCAACAGCAACGACCCAACGCAGGCAAAAATAAAATAAATAAAGTAAATTTTTTAAATAATAATAATAAGATGGGGGAATTCCCTTAAAAATGCTTGATTCTTTAAGAAAAAAAGGATAACCTATAAATTACAATTATTTCGATTTTATTAAATTATCTGTTGGTGAATAAAGTATGAGGTATGCTTAAAAGAGTATAGAGGAGATTCATATTTCTATTTTATATGAGTTTTCTGAGTAAGAACACATCCCTCCCATCCACATTCACTATATTCACAGGGTTTCTGCAGTATGAATTCTCTCATGCTTGGTAATGGCAACAGTGCAGCCACATCTAAAGGATTTCCAGATTTAATACATTTGTAGGATTCTCTCCAGCAAGAACTCTCATATCTCAGCAACGCAGAGGTCATGTCTGCAGGCCTTCCCTCATTCATATCATTTACAGAGTTTCACTTCAGTATGAATGCTATGATGTTGAGTAAGATATGGGGATTGGCTAATTCAACACATTTGCAGGATTTCTCTCTGATATGAATTCTCTAATGTTGAGTAAGAAGTGAGTATTGGCTAAGGTCTTCCATGTTCCTTACTTTAATAAGGTTTCTATTCAGTAGAAAGTTTATAATGCTGAATAAGTTGTGATCCAGAACTAAATGCATTTGCAAATTGATTTGAATTGTACGTTTTTTCTACACCATGTTTTCTGTGTTTACACTGAGCATTAACTAAAAGTCTTTGCCATTTCTCAAGTTTATAGGATTTTACTCAAAATAAAATCTTTGTCCTTGAGCACAAGAGTAGAATTCTCTTTTTTTAAACATGCTGGGTTTTTTTAAAAAAATTATTCATTTATTTTTGGCCACACCACGTGGGCATGTGGGATCTTAGTTCCCTGCCTGGGGATGGAAGCCAGGCCCATGGCTGTGGAAGTGCAGAGCCCTAACCACTGGACCACCAGGGAATTCCCAAGAGTAGAATTCTCCTCACGCTCATTATATTTCAAGGGTTTTTCTTTAGCATAAGCAACTTTGTTTTATTGGGAGTAAATTTATTTGGGTATAAATTAATACAGTATTAATATATAATACTGATATATATCATATATATCACATATATAATATTGTTGTATTGGGAGTAGATTTATATGGGAATTTTTTTATCATAGATATAATACTGAGTTTCTCTAATTCCCTTTGTGAAAATGCTCTTGAACCACTGGCTTCAAATGGAAACCTTTACCAGGTTTGTTACATTTGCCTCTTTTTTCCCCAGTGTTTTTCTTTAGCATAGATAACTTTTACCTGAAATGCCTCCCTTTTCCCCTCTGCATCTCAAATTAATCTTTGCATTGTCACTTTTTTTCTGAAATGAAAATTGTATCATTGTTAATATGCACATATATCCTAGCTAGATACCAACTAGGGACTTTGTAGAATCAAGATTAGCCATCATGTACATGTCAGTGATAACTAGTAAAATATATATACTAGGAAGAATGATGCACATCAAAAAGCAAGAATTCAACTATAAATAAACCTAAGAAGATTGTATGTCATCTATATAAAAGAGAATAAACTGTATTCATGAATGCAGACTCAATACTGTAAAACCCCAATTGTCCATAAACCTAATCCATGAATTTCAGGCAATTTGAATCAATATTCTAAATAGGATCACGGGCCTTTGGTACAATTCTTCATTTTAATTGGCAGGAAAAAATATATATGAAAACAGCCAAGGGTATTTTGAGGATAGTTATAATAAGGGAAGACATATAAGATATTACACTCCATTATAAACTACAGTAAATAAAACATGTGGCATAGAGCAGAATTAAAGAAATCACTGAAACAGAATAAAAAATCCAGAATCAGTGTCAAGTATATGAAATACTAAATGAAGTTTAGCTAACAATAGTGTGAAAAACTAAGAAATTGAGAGGGGAATTTGCCTTACTGTATATAAAGTTATAAATCTACTTAAACTAGGTTATGATGGTTGATGAAAAAGTCAGTGGAAGGCAGAGGTCCAATGCATAGCCATGCATATATGGAAAATAACATGACAAATGTGTTGTTCCAAGTTTGTGGAAACTGATAGTGCTGATATGATGTAGATCTATTTGTAAGGGAAAAAAATTCTGGACCCCTAAATCATATCATGTACAATGACAAACTCCAGACGGATTAAAATTAAATACGACAAAGTAATAAAGTGTCATAATGAAATATAGGAAAATATCATATAACATTGTGATGGAGGATAAATAGGAACAACTCAGAAGCCATAAAGTAAATCCTAGACCTCATTAAAACATCTTTAAAATCAAAAAAAAAAATCAAAAGGTAAGATGTACATTGGGGGGGACTTCCCTCGTGGCGCAGTGGTTAAGAATCTGCCTGCCAATGCAGGGGACACGGCTCTGGTCTGGGAAGATCCCACATGCCGCAGAGCAGCTAAGCCCGTGCGGCGCATCTACTGAGCCTGCACCCTAGAGCCTGTGAGCCACAACTACTGAAGCCCGCGTGCCTAAAGCCCGTGCTCTGCAACAAGAGAAGCCACCACAATGAGAAGCCCGTGCACCACAACAAATAAAGCCCGTGCTCTGCAACAAGAGAAGCCACCACAATGAGAAGCCCGTGCACCACAACAAACAGTAGCCCCCGCTCACCACAACTAGAGAAACCTCAGGTGCAGCAACGAAGACCCAACGCAGCCAAAAATAAAATAAATAAATAAATAATAAATAAATAAATAAAAAAAGATGTACATTGGGGAAAATATTTGCAACACTTACAACAGAGCTACTATTCCTAATAAAAATATCCCCACAAACTGTTGTAAGAGAGAATAGAAAAATGGACAAAGAATATGAAGAAGCTAGTCATAGAATAAGAAAAAAGTTGTAACTATTTTGAATTAGTTTTTCTTTTGGATGGTATACCATGTGGATATAGTCTTCAAAGGAATAAAAGAAGCTTATATTTATGAGGGGGAGGTGTGCTCAATCTCATATCTGCATCTCTGACTGAATTTTTTCTAAACCATAATCTTACATTTCCTACTGCACATAATGCTTGGGAATCTAATTCACACCTCAAACCTATTAAAAGCCAAACAAACTCATCATATTTTTATTCAGAGTAACATGCAGTCATTGTATTAAAATTAATGAGAAGAAATTGGAACTCTCCTACTTTTCTGGTGGGAATGTATTGAATAAAAAGATACAGCCACTTGGGAAGACAGTTTGGCAGTCCCTCAAAAGATTAAACAGAGTTACCATATGGCCCAGCAATTTCACTCCTAGGTGTATACCCAAGGGAATTGAAAAAACATGTTCACCAAAAAAACTTGTTGTACATAAATGTTCAGAGTAACATCATTCCTAATAACCAAAAAGTGGAAACAAACCAAATGTCAATCAACTGATAAATGGATAAACAAAATGTGTATCTATACAATGAAATATTAGTTAACCATAAAAAGGAATGAAGTACTGATACAATGTACAATGTGTATGAACCATTATAAGTTAAAGAAGTCAAATACTACTCAGCCATGAAAAAGAATGAAATTTTGCCATTTGCAACAACATGGATGGACTTGGAGGGTATTATGCTAAGTGAAATAAATCAGAGAAAGATAAATACTGTATGAAATCACTTATATGTGGATTCTAAAAAATTAATGAATATAACAAAACAGAAACAGATATAGACAACAAAATACCAGTGGGGAAAGGGAATGGGGTAGGGGTAAGATAAGGGTAGAGGATTAAGAGGTACAAGCTACTATGTATAAAATCAATAAGCTACAAGGATGTATTGTACATCACAGGGAATATAGCCAACATTTTATAATAACTATACATGAAATATAACCTTTAAAAATCGAATCACTATGTTGTACACCTGAAACATATACTATTGTACATCAACTATACCTCAGTTAAAAAAAGAAAGAAGCCAGACACAAAAAGCCACCTATTCTATGATTCCATTGATATGAAATATCTAGAATAGACAAATCCCTAGAGACAAAAGTAGATTAGTTTCCAGTAGCTGAGCGGAGGGGGAAGTGGAGAGTGGCTATTAATGGTTTATTAATTTACTAGGGCTGCCATAACAAAGTACCATAACTGGGTGGCTTAAACAAAAGAAATTCATTGTCTCATAATTCTGGAAACTAGAGGTCTGAGATCAAGGTGTTGGCAGTGCCCATGTTCCCCCTGGAGGCACTAGAGAAGTATCTGCCCCAGGCCTTTCTCCCAGCTTCTGGTAGTTGCTTGGCTTGTGGCAGCATAATACTAATCTTCACGTGGTGTTCTCCCTGTGTGTGTGTCTGTTTTTGTGTCCAAATTTCCCCCTTTTTTTTTTTTTTTTGTGGTATGCGGG
>NC_041234.1:33032578-33040008 GCF_002837175.3 Physeter macrocephalus | reverse complement strand
CCATGGCTCACGGGCCCAGCCGCTCCGCGGCACGTGGGATCCTCCCAGACCGGGGCGCGAACCCGGTTCCCCTGCATCGGCAGGTGGATGCGCAACCACCGCGCCACCAGGGAAGCCCCAAATTTCCCCTTTTTATAAGGACATCAGTCACATTGGATTAGGGACCCACCCTACTCCAGTATGATTTCATATTAACTAATTACATCTGCAATGACCCTATTTCCAAATAAGGACACTTTCTGAAGTAGGGCTTCAACATGAAATTTGGGGAACAAACACAATTCAACCTGTAACAAATGGGTATGGAGTTTCTTTTGGGGGTGATGGAAGTGTTCTGGGAATTAGTGAGTGGTGGTAGTTGCACAACATTGTGAATATACTATAAACCACTGAATTGAACATTGTAATGGTGAATTTTGTGTTATGTGAATTAAATTTCAATTAAAAATTACCCCCCCAAAAAACCTTAACCCTCTGGCAAGGTTGTCTTTTTCAAGCCTGGGTGCAATGTTATTCCTCACAATTTACGTAGAATATAAGCTCCCATGAGGACAAGGATTTTTGTGTAATCTGTATCTTAGTGCTTATATACTGCTGGAAACATCATAGATGATGAATAAATATTTGTTTAATTAATAGATAAATAAATGAGAGTTTTATACCATGTCTTAAAATTGTGCATCCGAGAGGTAAAATATCTTAAATATGTAACCTTTAAAATTAATCTGGTTTTAAATACTACAGTCAAACAGTGCCTTAATAGTCTTCTCATTGCAGAAATCTTGTTGCAGCCTTAGTAGAGAGGGATGGCAAAGTCTAATTCAGGGTCGTCACTGCTCAAAGAGCTTTTTAGCTGAAAATAGAGAAAAGTAGCAAAACTCATCATCTCTAAAAAATTTCTCTCAAATGGATCATCTCCCATGTTCCTACTCTGTTAATACTTGCTTTGTGGGATTTCCCTGGTGGCGCAGTGGATAAGACTCCACGCTCCCAGTGCAGGGGGCCCAGGTTCAATCCCTGGTCAAGGAACTAGACCCGACATGCATGCCGCAACTAAGAGTTCACATGCCACTACTAAGGAGCCCACATGCTGCAACTAAGGAGCCCGCCTGCCGCAACTAAGACCCAAATAAATAAATAAAATATTTTAAAAAAAGACTTGCTTTGTGATTCCCATCTTCTCAGCTAGAAGCCAGAAGGCTAGGGAGCCTGGTGGATGCAGAGGAGAGGCTCCTAAGACACACAAAGCAGGGTAGAGAAGGTTGGTGAGTGAAACTGTAGAAGAAAAGGGGATTATTCAGCACAGACATGATTTAGTAGAGTTGTTAAGATTTGGAACCCTATGTTGATTGGTGAATTGTACTAAGTCTTCATGGAGTTAGAAAGGCCCTTCAGTGTTATCCCTAATTGAAGCAAAGTTACCAGGCCTTGAACCAGTTGTTGGATGTGGAGATGGGGCATGACTTTCCATTAGATGACTTTCTTGAGCCAAGGGCAAGTCCTGAGAGAGACTCAGCTGAGAGTTATTGGCTGCCGAATCTCTAAGCAGCTGAGAGAATGAGTAACTTAGTCCTAAAGGGGGAGACATCTGAGAGGCACACTACTGCATACACTACAGTTTATTACATTTCCTATCAAGGCCATGTGATTCTTCTGAGATGGAGGGAGTGGATGATGGTTGGAAGTAATGAAACTGGAGCCTGAATGAGAGCCAAGGAATGATAGAAAGGGAAGGCAAGGAGAATTAAAGACTGAAGAACAAGTGATTGGTTCTTTAGATTTTCAGTGATTGATGAGATCTTTCCCTTACAGTGGCCTCCTATGAGTAAAAATGGGTGACTTCGTATCCTCCACCAGAGTTCTGCTGTGAGCCCAGATAGGCAGACAAGAAGAAAAGCCTGTCAAAAGAATCTGGAGGAGGAAAATTTTCCTAAGGCAGATTTTGTTTGGTTTGGTTTTGTTCTCGTCAGTCCCTATTATGCCATTGTCAAATGCCTACTTCGTCTAACACAAGTCAAGCCCTGGTCAAAAGGATGAATTCCTAGTTTGCTTAGGATTTTTATTGTGAATGGGTGTTAAATATTTTTCAAATTGGTTTTCATCAATTGATCTTATCAGGACATTTTTTTCTTTAAATTGTTAATATGATACATTACATTGATTTTCAAATGTCAAACCTTCCTTGCATACCTGGAATAAACCCATACAGTCATGGTAATTATTATTTTTTTATATATCGCTGGATTCAATTTGTTAGTATTATGTTGGGGATTTTTGCATCCCTTGCTCATGAGAGATATTGGTATATACTTTATTTATAATTGATTCAGTTGCCTGGGTTAGAGCACTCAAGTCTTACATTTCCTTTCCAGGAGCTTCCAACATGCTTGCGGTCTAACCTTAAAGTGACTGCGTATCTCTTGCCCAATTCCAAAGCTCTTACATCAACACACCGTACCTATCGCTAGATTTACATAGCAACTAGACTCTTGAAAAGGGAATACTAATCAAATGCTTTACTCAAAATGAATTTTTTTCAAAACCAATACATAAGAAGTAATAAATACTTTCGACTGTATAAAAAAGAGCTAAGTGACCTACACCCTGTTTTCTCCCCATCACATTTATATAATCAGTAAATAAAGCATGTATAAGGAAATGTGAACATATTAACAATGCTTAGTCATGACACTGACAATGCCTAGTCCAACTATCAGCCTCACAGGCATATAGCCTATGGTTGTATTCATCTTCTTCTCCTTGGCATCACAATCTTTGTATTTCTCAGACCCGGGGGCATTCTTCCATCTTGGTGACCTGGTCCTGTCTTGGTCAGACTACAGTGAGTCCCTTGTCTTCTCAAGAGTCACCATGGAACAGTGATTAAAAGCATGTTCTGTGGAGCCAAACTGCCTGAGTTTGAAGCCTGGCTCGGCCACTTACAAGCAGCATGGTCTTAGGCAAGTTACTTAAACGCTCTATGCCTCAGTTTTCTCATCTATATTATTATGACAATAATAAGTGTACCTACTTCTTAAGGCTATTGTGGAAATTAAACGGAGTTAATATCCATAAAGTATTTAGAACAGTGTCTGATATACAGTAAACACCATTATAATTATTAGCTATTAATGTCATTATTTCAATGTATCTGAGATCCTCTTGAATTCAGTGTTGATGGCCCTTGCCAGCCTCTTCACGTGCCTGTGATGTTTGCTGACATTTTCTAGTCCTGGTTTCTCTTCATAGTAAACCTTTCTTCTGCCTTCCCAGGCCCTATCAAAAACAAAAGTTTGGGGAACAGGCAATATTATCAGGCAGTCTTTTGACCCCCATTTGGCCATATAAGAATGGGCCTTGGGCTTGGAACACTTCCGTACCAAGAGATAAAGAGCCCACACAACCTCTGCTTGAGTGAATATCTTTCCCTGTTGCCAGCTCAATGTACGCTCCTTTGTACCACTTAAGCATGTGTGTCATATGGCACCTGGCCAACCCCACTGCTGTATCTGTCCAATGAGGGGAGGGGACAGGGCCTTTTACTAAGGTACAAGAGAGGTGTGCAAAGGCAAATTGCCCTGAGTCAGCTGTGGGGAGAGACCCAGTGGCCATGGGGGACCAACACCCACTACTGAAGCTGATCTTGCTGTCTCTTCTCTATGTAAGTAAAGTACTGTTGCATTCAGTATTTGACTGCATTGTATTTTCCTTGGTGACTCCAATACCAAGATGCAGTGGGCAGAAGTGTTTGGAATACTCACCTGGGACTGCTAACCAGTACACAGTGTTCTGCTCAACAAAAACAAAAAATTCTACTCAGGGGAATTCCCTTGTGATCCAATGGTTAGGTCTCTGTGCTTTCACTGCCAGGGTGTGGGTTCAATCCCTGGTCAGGGAACTTAGACCCCACAAGCCAGGGCGGCCAAAAAATAATTTCCACTCAGGAAGTCCATTTGCAAGAATGACAGGTAAGCCTGGGAGGCTCTAGTGTCATGAACTCCTGGCTTCAGTTCTAGCCCAAGCCAGTAGGAACTAAGTCACCCTGACTTGGCCACTGACTCCTCACAAGGTGTCTCCCCAGCATGAGAAAACCAAATGAGCAAGGGTATGAATGCATGTCTCAAGGCCTGAACAAATGTTAACTCAAAAAACAAGCAAAGAGCCTCACACCCATGTCCTTTCTGAGAATGTTCCTTTGGTAATGAGGCTTTTCTGCAGAGTTGTTGAGAGTCCCCTGTCTGGTATCTTGAATCCAGCCAGAGTCCTAGTAGGATTGACACTCACAGGTGCAGTAGGAGGAGGGGAATTTTGCTGTATTTTTTTGGTGGGTAGTTCAGGGTAATGAATTAATATTTGTTGAGTGAGCATCCACCTCTACTACACTACTGTGTGAGGTCCTATAACAAGTATAAAACAGACAATGAGTTGTTAAACATAAGATAATTGAACATAAAACAAAGCTCTTGGCATAGAGAGTCTTCCAGTAGGGCTGGAACCTGTCTAACAATGCTACATCTATAGAAGAATAATAAATGCATTAAGGGGGACTTGGAAGAACAAAAGAGCTTCAACAGAAAATTGGGGAAGCTTCCATAGAAGAAGTGACATTTGAGCAGGGCCTTGAAGAATGGCCAGGGTTTAGCATGCAGAGATGGGAATGGGAGTGAGAGGAAAGAAGGGTATTGCAGGCAAAGGAAAGATTGGGTTGGCCAAGAAGTTCATTCAGGTTTTTCCATACCATGTTATGGAAAAATAAGAACTTGTTGGCCAACCCAATAGCTTGAATAAACTACAGAGGTGAAAATGAGTGAAGGGCATTTGTGTAGGAAACCCAGAGTTGGTATGAAAGGAATGGGGAAAAGATGGCTTTGACCAGACTTGATAGTACTTAAATGCTGGACTAAGTTAGATTTGGGGTTTTAGACAGTGGATACAACTGAAGGATTAAGAGAGAGGGCAGGCCTGGATGAGAGTTACACTTTAAAAAGTTAACCTGCTGAGGGGGACCTTCAAGATGGCAGAGGAGTAAGACATGGAGACCACCTTCCTCCCCACAAATACATCAAAAATACATCTACGTGTGGAACAACTTCTACAGAACACCTACTGAACGCTAGCAGAAGACCTCAGACTTCCCAAAAGACAAGAAAATCACCACATCCCTGGGTAGAGCAAAAGAAAAAAGAAAAAAACAAAAACAAAAGGAGAGGGATGGGACCCGCACCTTTGGGAGGGAGCTGTGAAGGAGGAAAAGTTTCCACACACTAGGAAGACCCTTCACTGGTGGAGATGGGGGGTGGGTAGGGGGGAAACTTCAGAGCGACGGAGGAGAGCACAGCAATAGGGGTGCAGAGGGCAAAGCAGAGAGATTCCCACAGAGAGGATCAGTGCCAACCAGCACTCAGCAGCCTGAGAGGCTTGTCTGCTCACCCGCTGGGGGTGGGGTGGGAGCTGGGAGCTGAGGCTTGGGCTTCGGAGGTCAGATCCCAGGGAGAGGACTGGGGTTGGCTGCGTGAACACAGCCTGAAGGGTGCTAGTGCACCACAGCTAGCTGGGAGGGAGTCCGGGAAAAAGTCTGGAACTGCCTAAGAGGCAAGAGACCATTGTTTCGGGGTGCACGAGGAGAGGGGATTCCTTCCCTGTGTGCCCACAGAAGGCAGAGCACCACCTAAGCAAGCTCCAGAGACAGGGGCGAGCCACGGCTATCACTTCAGACCCCAGAGACAGGCATGAAATGCTAAGGCTGCTGCTGTAGCCACCAAGAAGCCTGTGCACAAGCACAGGTCACTATCCACACCAACCCCCTAGAAGCCTGCTCAGCCTGCCACTGCCAGGGTCCCGAGGTCCAGGGACAACTTCCCTGGGAGAACACATGGCACGCCTCAGGCTGTTGCAATGTCATGCTGGCCTCTGCTGCTGTAGGCTCGCCCTGCATTCAAATTATGACTACCATACCCCTTCCTCTCCCTGGCCTGAGAGAGCAACAGAGCCCTAATCAGCCGCTGCTTTAATCCCGTCCTGTCTGGGCAGGGAACAGACACCTAAGGGCACCTACACAGAGAGGCGGGGCCAAAAACAAAGCGGAACCCCAGGAGGCATGCAAACAAAAAAGAGAAAGGGAAATTTCTCCATGCAGCCTCAGGAGCAGTGGATGAAATCCCCAAAATCAACTTGATGAACCCGGCATCTGTAGAATACCTGAATAGACAACAAATGTTCCCAAAACGGAGGCGGTGGACTTTGGGAGCAACTGTAGATTTGGGGTTTGCTATCTGCGACTGATTTGTTTTTGATTTTTATGTTTCTCTTAGTTTAGTTTTTAGTGCTTGTTATCAATGATGGATTTGTTTATTGGTTTGGTTGCTCTCTTGCTTTTTTATTTTATTTTTTATTTCTTTATTTTTATTTTATTATTTTTTTATTTTATTAATTTAAAACATTTTTTATTTAATTTTATTTTTTTTCTTCCTTTTCTTCTGAGATGTGTGGCTAACGGGGTCTTGGTGCTCCAGCCAGATGGCAGGCCTGAGCATCTGAGGTGGGAGAGCCGAGTCCAGGACATTGGACCACCAGAGACCTCCCGGCCCCATGTAATATCAATCAGCGAGAGCTCTCCCAGAGATCTCTGTCTCAACACGAAGACCCAGGTCCACCCAATGGCCAGCAAGTTCCAGTGCTGGACACCCCATGCCAAACAACTAGCAAGACAGGAACACAACACCACCCATTAGCAGAGAGGCTGCCTAAAATCATAATAAGGTCACAGACACCCCAAAACACACCACCAGAGAAGGTCCTGCCCACCAGAAAGACAAGATCCAGTCCCAATCACCAGAACACCGGCACCTGTCCCCTCCATCAGGAGGCCTACACAAGCCACTGAACCAACCTCACCCACTGGGGGCAGACACAAAAACAACGGGAACTACAAACATGCAGCCTGTGAAAAGGAGACGCCAAACACAGTAAGTTAAACAAAATGAGAAGACAGAGAAATATGCAGCAGATGAAGGAACAAGGTAAAAACCCACCAGGCCAAACAAAAGAAGAGGAAATAGGTAGTCTACCTGAAAAAGAATTCAGAACAATGATAGTAAAGATGATCCAAAATCTTGGAAATAGAATGGAGAAAATAAAAGAAACGTTTAAAAAGGACTGGAAGAACTAAAGAGCAAACAAACAATGATGAACAACAAAACAAATGAAATTAAAAATTCTCTAGAAGTAATCAATAGGGGAATAACTGGAGCAGAGAAACGGATAAGTGACCTGGAAGATAAAAGAGTGGAAATAACTACCACAGAGCAGAATAAAGAAAAAAGAATGAAAAGACTTGAGGACAGTCTCAGAGACCTCTGGGACAACATTAAACACACCAACATTTGAATTATAGGGGTCCCAGAAGAAGAAGAGAAAAAGAAAGGGACTGA
>NC_041234.1:33029214-33032542 GCF_002837175.3 Physeter macrocephalus | reverse complement strand
ATATTTAAAGTGATGAAAGGGAAAAAACTACAACCAAGATTACTCTACCCAGCAAGGATCTCATTCAGATTCGATGGAGAAATTAAAACCTTTACAGACAAGCAAAAGCTAAGACAATTCAGCACCACCAAACCAGCTTTACTACAAATGCTAGAGGAACTTCTCTAGGCAAGAAACACAAGAGAAGGAAAAGACCTGCAAAAACAAACCCAAAACAATTGAGAAAATTGTAATAGGAATATACATATAGATAATTACCTTAAATGTAAATGGATTAAATATTCAAACCAAAAGACATAGACTGGCTGAATGGATACAAAAACAAGACCCATATATATGCTGTCTACAAGACACCCACTTCAGACCTAGGGACACATAAGACTGAAAGTGAGGGGATGGAAAAAGATATTCCATGCAAATGGAAATCAGAAGAAAGCTGGAGTAGCAATTCTCATATCAGACAAAATAGACCTTAAAATAAAGACTAGTACAAGAGACAAAGAAGGACACTACATAATGATCAAGGGATCAATCCAAGAAGAAGATATAACAATTGTAAATATTTCTGCACCCGATATACGAGCACCTGGATACATAAGGCAAATGCTAACATCCATAAAAAGGGAAATCAACAGTAACACAATCATAGTAGGGGACTTTAACACCTCACTTTCACCAACGGACAGATCATCCAAAATGAAAATAAATATGGCAACACAAGCTTTAAATGATACATTAAACAAGATGGACTTAATTGATATTTATAGGACATTCTATCCAAAAACAACAGAATACACTTTCATGTCAAGTGCTCATGGAACATTCTCCAGGATAGAACATATCTGGGTCACAAATCTAGCCTTGGTAAATTTAAGAAAATTGAAATCATATCAAGTATCTTCTCCAACCACAACGCTATGAGATTAGATATCAATTACAGGAAAAATTCTGTAAAAAATACAAAAACATGGAAGCTAAACAATACACTACTCAATAACCAAGAGATCACTGAAGAAATCAAAGGGGACATCAAAAAATTTCTAGAAACAAATGACAATGAAAACATGATGACCCAAAACCTATGGGATGCAGCAAAAGCAGTTCTAAGAGGGAAGTTTATAGCAATACAGTCCTACCTCAAGAAACAAGAAACATCTCAAATAAACAACCTAACCTTACACCTAAAACAATTAGAGGAAGAAGAACAAAAAGACCCCCAAAGTTAGCAGAAGGAAAGAAATCATAAAGATCAGATCAGAAATAAGTGAAAAAGAAATGAAGAAAACAATAGCAAAGATCAATAAAACTAAAAGCTGGTTCTTTGAGAAGATAAACAAAATTGAGAAAACATTAGCCAGACTCATCAGGAAAAAAAGGGAGAAGACTCAAATCAATAAAATTAGAAATGAAAAAGGAGAAGTAACAACGGACACTGCAGAAATACAAAGGATCATGAGAGATTACTACAAGCAAAGATATGCCAATAAAATGGAAACCTGGAAGAAATGGAAAAATTCTTTAAAAGCACAACATTTCAAGACTAAACCAGGAAGAAATAGAAAATAAAAACAGACCAATCACAAGCACTGAAATTCAGACTGTGATTAAAAATCTTCCAACAAACAAAAGCCCAGGACCAGATGGCTTCACAAGCAAATTGTATCAAACATTTAGAGAAGAGCTAACACCTTTCCGTCTCAAACTCTTGCAAAATATAGCAGAAGGAGGAACACTCCCAAACTCATTCTACGTGGTCACCATCACCCTGACACCAAAACCAAACAAAGATGTGACAAAGAAAGAAAACTATAGGCCAATATCACTGATGAACATAGATGCAAAAATCCTCAACAAAATACAAGCAAACAGAATCCAACAGCACATTAAAAGGATCATACACCATGATCAAGTGGGGTTTATCCCAGGAATGCAAGGATTCTTCAATATACTAAAAGCTAGCAATGTGATACACCATATTAACAAATCGAAGAAGGAAAACCATATGATCATCTCAATAGATGCAGAAAAAGCTTTGGACAAAATTCACCACCAATTTATGATAAAAAACCCTCCAAAAAGTAGGCATAGAGGGAACTTACCTCAACATAATAAAGGCCATATATGACAAAACCACAGCCAACATCATTCTCAATGGTGAAAAACTGAAACCATTTCCTCTAAGATCAGAAACAAGACAAGGTTGTCCACTCTCACCACTATTATTCAACATTGTTTTGGAAGTTTTAGCCCCAGCAATCAGAGAAGAAAAAGAAATAAAATGAATCCAAAACAGAAAAGATGAAGTAAAGCTGTCACTGTTTGCAGATGACATGATACTATACATACAGAATCCTAAAGATTCTACCAGAAAACTACTAGAGCTAATCAATGAATTACGTAAAATAGCAGGATACAAAATTAATGCACAGGAATCTATTGCGTTCCTATACACTAATGATGAAAATTCTGAAAGAGAAATTAAGGAAATACTCCCATTTACCATTGCAACAAAAAGAATAAAATACCTAGGAATAAACCTACCTAAGGAGACAAAAGACCTGTATGCGGAAAACTAAGACACTGATGAAAGAAATTAAAGATGATACAAACAGATGGAGAGGTATACCGTGTTCTAGGACAGGAAGAATCAACACTGTGAAAATGACTACACTACACAAAGCAAACTACAGATTCAATGCAATCCCTATCAAACTAACACTGGCATTTTTCACAGAACTAGAACAAAAAGTTTCACAGTTTGTATGGAAACACAAAAGACCCCGAATAGCCAAAGCAACCTTGAGAAAGAAAAACGGAGCTGGAGGAATCAGGCTTCCTGACTTCAGACTAGATTACAAAACTACAGTAATCAAGACAATAAGGTACTGGCACAAAAACAGAAATACAGATCATGGGAACAGGATAGAAAGCCCGGAGATAAGCCCAAGCACATATGGTCTCCTTATCTTTGATAAAGGAGGCAAGAATATACAGTGGAGAAAAGACAGCCTCTTTAGTAAGTGGTGCTGGGAAAACTGGACAGCTACATGTAAAAGAATGAAATTAGAACACTTCCAAATGCCATACACAAAAATAAACTCAAAATGGCTTAAAGACCTAAATGTAAGGCCAGAAACTATAAAACTCTTGGAGGAAAACATAGGCAGAACACTCTATGACATACATCACAGCAGGATCCTTTTTGACCCATCTCCTAGAGAAATGGAAATAAAAACAAAAATAAACAAATGGGACCTAATGAAATTTAAAAGCTTTTGCACAGCAAAGGAAACCATAAACAAGACAAAGAGACAACCCTCAGAATGGG
>NC_041234.1:33013212-33028783 GCF_002837175.3 Physeter macrocephalus | reverse complement strand
ACTGGGCATATACCCTGAGAAAACCATAATTCCAAAAGAGTCATGTACCACAATGTTCATTGCAGCTCTATTTACAATAGCCAGAACATGTAAGCAACCTAAGTGTCCATTGAAAAAAATGGTTCTGATGAAGCTAGGGGCAGGACAGGAGTAAAGACGCAGATGTAGAGAATGGATTTGAGGACACGGGGAGCTGGAATGGTAAGCTGTGACGAAGTTTGAGAGTAACACTGACATATATACACTATCAAATGTGAAATAGTTAGCTAGTGGGAAGCAGCCGCATAGCACAGGGAGATCAGCTCGGTGCTTTTTGACCACCTAGAGGGGTGGGATATGGAGGGTGGAAGGGAGGTGCAAGAGGGAGGGGATACGGGGATACATGTATACATATAGCTGATTCACTTTGTTATAAAGCAGAAACTAACACAACATTTAAAGCAATTATACTCCAATAAAGATGTTTAAAAAAAAAGTTAACCTGCTGACATATAGACCAATGGACTAGAATATAGTGCACAAATAAACTTTCACGTTTATGGTCAATTGATTTTCAATAAGGATGCCAAGACAAGTCAATGGGGAAAGTAAAGTATGCTCAGCAAACCGTGTTGAGAAAACTGCATATCCACATGCAAAAGAATGATGTTGGACTCATATATTATTCTACAAACAAAAATTAACTCAAGATGGATCAAAGACCTAAGCATAAGTGTTACAACTATAAAATTCTTAGAAGAAAATATAGGGGGAAAGCTTCATGACACTGGATTTGGCAATTATTTTTGGATATAACATCAAAAGCACAGGCAACAAAAGAAAAAATAGATTAATTGGACTACATCAAAAAAATTTTTTTAAAAACTTTGTGCATCAAAGGACACTATTAGAAGAGTAAAAAGAACCCACAGAATGAAAGAAAATCTTTGCAAATCATATATCTGCTTAGGGAATAATATCCGTAGTATATACAAACTCCTACAGCTCAACAAGAACAAAAATCCAAACACCCCAACTAAAAAGTGGGCAAGGAACTTTAATAGACATTTCCCTAAAAAGGATATACAGATTGTCAATAAGCACATGAAAAGATGCTCCATATCACTAATCAGGTTAATACAAATCAAAACAACAATGAGATACCACTTTTACCCATTAGGATGGCTATTATTTTAAAAAAATAGACTAACAGAAAATAACAAGTGTTGGCCAAGGATGTGGAGAAATCAGAACCCTTGTGCATTGCTAGTGGGAATATAAAGCGATGCAGATGTTGTGGAAAACATTATGGCTATTTCTCAAGAAAAAAAAAAGTTAAATGTAGAATTACCATATGATCCAGTAATCCCACTTATGGGTATCTACACAAAAGAACTGAAAGCAGGGACTCAAACAGATATTTGAATACCATTGTTCATAACAACATTATTCACAATAGCCAAAAGGTAGAAACAACCCAAATGTCCATCAGTGGATGAATAGGTAACCAAAATGTGGTATATATACACAGTAGAATATTCTTCAGCATTAAAAAGGAATGAACCTTGAAAATATTATAAGTTGAGTAAGCCAGACACAAAAGGATGAATACTGTATGATTCCACTTATACGAAGTACATAGAATAGTCAAATTCATAGAGACAGAAAGTTGAAAGGTGGCTTCCAGGTTTGGGTAGGGGGTAGAGATGAGAAATTATTGTCTAAGGGGTACATAGTTGCAGTTTGAGAAGATGAAAAAGTTCTGGAGATGGATGGTGGTGATGGTTGTATAACAATGTGAATGTACTTAATGCCACTGAACAACACACTTAAAAAGAGTTAAAGGGCTTCCCTGGTGGCGCAGTGGTTGAGAGTCCACCTGCCGATGCAGGGGACGCGGGTTCATGCCCCGGTCCAGGAAGATCCCACATGCCAGTGAGAGGCCCGTGTACCGCAAAAAAAAAAAAAAAAAAAAAAAGAGTTAAAATAGCAAATTTTATGTTATGTATATCTTACCACATTAAAAAAAATGTTAAGCTGGCAATAGTGTGGAGAGAAAATTGAGACAAGAAGTTCTGCCAGGAGGAAATGGCCAGGCTCCAGATTTGACACAATGAAACCTGGACCACAACTATCTGAATGCAGAGAGGAGCCCCCTGGGCCTTTCTCAATTTGCAAACACTTGGAGGTTGGCATTTAGACATGAACTATTTGTTGGCTGCTATCTAGTGAAGAAATAGTCTAAAGTCAACACATGATTACTTGTGCTTCCTGGACTGTATCTATTTTTGATTGAAACAATTGACTTAAGATTCTAAGTGTTATCATTGCAGTAGCAAAGTTTTTTAAACAACTCTATTGAGGTATAATTTACATACTACAAAATTCACCTCTTTTAAGTGTACTTCTTCTTTTCAAATCAATACACCATTTATTTATTTTCTTGTATAATTGCCCTGGCTAAAACATCTGCTACCATGCGGAATGGAAGTGGCAAGAGCAAACGTCTTGCTCCTGCTTAGGGAGAAAACTTCCAGTCTTTCACCATTAATATTGTGTTAGCTGTGCATTTTTTTTTTTTTTTTTTCGTTACGCCAGCCCCTCACCGCTGTGGCCCCTCCCGTTGTGGAGCACAGGCTCCGGACGCACAGGCTCAGCGGCCATGGCTTACGGGCCCAGCCGCTCCGTGGCATGTGGGATCCTCCCGGACCGGGGCACGAACCCATGTCCCCTGCATCGGCAGGCGGACTCCCAACCACTGTGCCACCAGGGAAGCCCTGTGCATTTTTCATTGATATCTTTTATCAGTTTGAGGAAGATTCCTTCTATTCCTAGTGTGTTGAGTGGTTTTACCATGAACGGGTGTTAGCTATTGTCAATTTTTATCTACATCTATGGAGATAATCATGTGGTTTGGGGCTTTATTCTGTTAATACGTTGGTTACACTGATTGATTGATTGATTTTTTGTTTGTTAAATCACAACCTGGCATTTCTGGGATAAATTCCACTTGGTCATGGCATGTAATCCTTCTTACACATTGCTGGATTTGGTTTGTTAGTATTTTGTTTCAGAGGTTTTTGTGTGTCTGTATTTATAAATGATAATTGGTCTGGAGTTTTCTTGCCTGGTTTTAGTATCATAAAATAAGTTGGGATGTATACCCTACTCTTCTATTTTTTGGAAGTTTGTGAGGTGTTAATTCTGTAAATGTTTGGTAGAATTCACCAGAGAAGCCATCTGGTCCTGAGCTTTTCTTTGTGAGAAGCTTTTTGAAAATTACTGATTCAATATCCTTACTTTTTATTGGTCCATTCACATTTTCTATTTCTTCTTGAGAAAGTTTCAGAAGTTTGTGTCTTTCTAAGAATTTGTCTATTTTATATTGGTTATCTAATTTGTTGGCATACAATTGTTCAAGTATTCCTTTATAACCCTCTTTATTTCTGTAAGGTCAGTAGTAAAGTCCCCTCTTTCATTCCTGATTCAATAATTTGAGTTTTCTCTCTTTTTTTCTACCTAAATGTTTATCAGTTTTGTTGATCATTTCAACAAAGTAACTTTTAGTTTTGTTGATTTTCTGTGGTGTTTTTCTAATCTCTATTTTATTTATTTCCTCATTAATATTATTTCCTTTCTCCTGCTTGCTTTGGGTTTTTGTGTGCTCTTCTTTTTTTCTAGTTTCTTAAAGTGGAAGGTTAGGTTGTTGGTGTGACATTTCTCTAGGGACTTCTTCTGCGACCCATGTGTTATTTGGAAGTGTGTAATTTTATCTTCAAACACTTGGGGATTTTCCAGCTACCTCTGTTATTGGTTTCTAGTTTAAAGCCATTGTAGTCAGAAAGCATACTTTGTATGATTTGTATTCTTCCAATTATGTTACAGTATGTCTGTGGCCCAGTATGTAGTCTATCTTGGTGAATGTTCCATGTGAGCATGAGAAGAAAGTGTATTCTGCTGCTGTTGGATGAAGTATTCTGTGTCAGTTAGATTCAGTTGATTGATGGTGCCTTTCATTTCAACCATATCCTTACTGATTTTCTTGTGGCTGGACCTGTCGATTATTGATACAGGAATGTTGCAGTTGATGATGTATTTAAGATCATTTAAAAATAAAAGTGGAGTAACTATAGTCATAGTCCAGGCATCCAAAATGGAGCCAGGTGGCCATTGTGGATGCGGTTTCAGACACAGTCCTGTATCACTAAGAACTTGAATTTTCTGAACTGTACCAAATTCAAGGACACCACCAGCCATTTTCTAAACAATACCTGCTAGCAAATGTCATCTGTGATTACAGATAGTTTTACTTTTTCCTTTCCAATTTGATGTATTTTATTTCTTTTTCTTGCCTAATTGTTCTGGCTAGAATTTCCAGAACAATGTTGAATAGCAGTGGCAAAAGCAGACATCCTTGTCTTGTTCCTGATTGTAGGTGGAAAGCTTTTAGTGTTTCACCTTGGAATATGATATTAGCTGTGGTTTTTAAAAAAAATGTCCTTTATTTATTTTATATATTTGTAATTTTTGGCTGCATTGGGTCTTTGCTGCTGTGCATGGGCTTTCTCTAGTTGTGGTGAGCAGTGGCTACTCTTCATTGCGGTGTGCGGGCTTCTCATTGTGGTTGCTTCTCTTGTTGTGGAGCACAGGCTGTAGGTGCACAGGCTTCAGTAGTTGTGGCTCGCGGGTTCTAGAGCACAGGCTCAGTAGTTGTGGCGCATGGGCTTAGTTGCTCCGTGGCATGTGGGATCTTCCCGGACCAGGGCTCAAACCCGTGTCCCCTGCATTGGCAGGAGGATTCTTAACCACTGTGCCACCAGGGAAGCCCCAAATGCCCTTTATTATGTTAAGGAAATTTCCTTCTATTCCTAGTTTACTGATGATTTTTTTATCATAAGAGGGTGTTGGGTTATGTCAAATGCTTTTTCTGCATCCACTGAGATTATCATGTGTTTTTTTCCTTTACTCTGTGAGCACATTTTTGACGGGAGCCATATTACAGCCACAGGCCTTAGTTTCTGCAAAAATCCCCTGGTCAGTAATGTGTTACTATGGCATATTACATTGATTTATGTTCATATGTTGAACCACCCTAACATCCCTGGAATAAATCCTGCTTAGTCATGGTGTATAACCCTTTTAATATGCTGCTGGATTTGATTTGCTACTATTTTGTTGAGGATTTTTTCATCTATATTCATAAAAGATAATCGTCTGTAATTTTCCTTTCTTGGACTTCCTTTGTGTGGAATTGGTATCAGAGTGAATTAGGAAGTGTTACCTCATAGAGTGAGTTAGGAAGTGTTACCTCCTCTTCTATTTTTTAAACAGTTGGAGAAGGATTGGTGTTAATTCTTTAAATGTTTGGTAGAAGTCACCAATGAAGCCATCTGGTCCTGGACTTTTCTTTTCTTTGGTTCTGGGGTTTTTTTGCTTTTGCTTTTTTTTTTCTTGTTTTTAATATCCATATCCATATATATATATGTATATATATATATATATTTTTACAAACCCTTTTGTCAAGGGCTGACCTTTAATAGATACTGGTGAGGGAGCTGCTCTGCTACATTTGAAACCCTGATCCAGAAGAGGTCATCTACTAATGGTTTAGCACCAGGTTCCCCACAAACAGTGCAATTGTGTGATGGGTGAGGGGGCAGCTGCCTTTCTGGCTACATCCTGTTTCCCAGGACAAAGGGCTCTCCACACTGGACACCTGATGGGCCAAATGGGGACAGTGGGGAGCCAGCTGTCTGAGGCCAACCAAGGCTCTGGACTTTTCTTTGATGGTAGTTTTTGACTACTGATTCAATCACTTTACTTGTTACATACCTGTTCAGATTTTTAATTTCTTCTTGAAACAGTTTTGGTAATGTTTGTGTCTCTAGGAATTTGTTTGTTTCATCTAGGTTATCTAATTTTTTGCCATACAGTTTTCCATAGCATACTCTTATAATACTTTTTATTTCTGTAAGGTCAGTAATGATGTCCTCACTTTCATTTCTGATTTTAGTTATTTTCATCTTCTCTCCCTTTTTTCTTAAAGTCTAGCTACAGGTTTGTCAACTTTGTTGATATTTTCAATGAATCAATTTTTAGTTTAGTTGATTTCTTTACTGTTTTTCTATTCTCTATTTTATTTATCTCTGCTCTAATCGTTATTATTTCCTTCCTTCTACTAGTTTTGGATTTAGCTTGCTTTTCCTTTTCTAGTTTCTTAAGGTGTGAAGTTAGGTTATTAATTTGAGATCTTTATTTTTTACTGTAGTCATTTACAGGTATTAATTTTCCTCTGAGCACTGCTTTTGCTGCATCCCTTTAGGGTTGATATGCTATGTTTTTATTCTCATTCAGTTCAAAGTATTTTTCAATTTCTCGTTATTTCTTCTTTGACCAATTGGTTAATTTCCACATATTTGTGAATTTTTTGGTTTTCCTTGTTATTAATTTTTAGTTTCATTTCATTGTGGTTGCAAAAGATACCTTGTATGATTTTAATCTTTTTAAAATTTATTAAGACTTATTTTGTGGCCTAGCATGCTGCCTATCCTAGAAAATGTTCCCTGTAAACTTTAGAAGAACACGTACTCTGTTGTTGTTGGTGGGCTGTTCTATATATGTCTGTTAGTTTTAGTTCCTTGATAGTATTATTCAGTCTTCTATTTCCTGGCTGAACTTCTGTCTAGTTGTTCCATCCATTATTGAAAGTGAGGTATTGAAGTCTAGAACTATTATTTCTCCTTTCAAAAAATGTCTATTTCTCCTATCAATGCTCTCAATTTTTAAAATATATTTTTGGGTCCTGTTTTCGAGTGTGAATATGTTTATAATTTTTGTATTATCTTGATTGATTGACATTTTATCAATATGAAATATCCTTTTTCTCTTGTAACAAATTTTGACTTAAAGTCTATTTTGTCTGATATTAGTATAGCCATCTCATACCTTTTGGTTACTATTAGCAAGGGATGTTGTTTTCTATCCTTTCACTTTACCCCATATGTAGGTTTGTTTTTTTTTAATCTAAATCAAGTCTCCTTAAATAAGGAGCTTGGGATTAACATACACACACTACTATATATAAAATAGATAACCAACAAGGACCTACTGTATAAACAGGGAACTATACTCAATATTCTGTAATAACCTATATGGGTAAAGAATCTGAAAAAGAATGAATATATGTATATGTATTACTGAATCACTTTGCTATACACCTGAAACTAACACAACATTATAAATCAACTATACTCCAATAAAATTAAAAAAAAAATAAATTGAGGGAGTTCACTGGTGGCCTAGTGGTTAGGATTCCAGGCTTTCACTGGCAGGACCCAGGTTCAATCCCTGGTTGGGGAACTGAGATCCCTACAAGCCACGTGGTGTGGGAAAGAAAGAAAGGGAGAGAAGGAGGGAGGGAGGGAGGGAAGGAGGAAGGAAGGAAGGAAGAAAATTGAGTGTCCTGTAGACAGTATATTGTTAGGTCATGTTCTTGGGTTTGTTTTTTTTTGTTTTTTTTTTTTTTTTTGCAGTACGCGGGCCTCTCACTGGTGTGGCCTCTCCCATTGCGGGGCACAGGCTCCGGATGTGCAGGCTCAGCGGCCATGGCTCACGGGCCTAGCCGCTCCACGGCATGTGGGATCTTCCCGGACCGGGGCACGAACCGGTGTCCCCTGCATCGGCAGGCGGACTCTCAACCACTACGCCACCAGGGGAGCCCCGAGTTTTTAAAACTTACATTCTGCCAATGTCTGCCTTTTAATTGGATAGTTTAATCCATTTATTTCTAAAGTAATTACTGATGAGGAAGGACTTCCTTTTGTCATTTTACTCCTTGTTTTCTGTATATCATTTTTGTTCCTCAGTTCATTCATTACTGCTTTCTTTTGTATTTCACTGATTTTTTTCTCCTAGGGTACTTTTTTGATTACTTCCTCATTTCCTTTTCTGTATATTTTAAAGTTATTTTCCTAATGGTTATCTTGGCAAGTGCAATTAACATCCTAAATTTGTAACAATATAGTTTGAATTGATAACAACTTAGCTTCAATAGCATATTAAACTCTGCATCTATATAGCTCCATTCCATCCCACTTTGTTGTTATTGTCACAAATTACATCTTTAAACATTGTGTGCCCATTCACACAGACTTATATTTATTTCTTATGCATTTGTCTTTTAAATCATACGGTAAAACTAAGAGGAGTTCCAAACCAAAGATACAATCATACTGGCTTGTGTGTGTGTGTGTGTGTGTGTGTGTGTGTGTGTATTTTTTTGCCACACCACGCAGCTTGTGGGATCCTAGTTCACTGACCAGGGATTGAACCTGGGCCCTCAGCAGTGAAAGTACAGGGTTCCAACCACTGGACCACCAGGGAACTCCCCAGACTTTTATATTCACCTAGGTAGTTACCTGTACTGGTATTCTTCATGTGGCTCTTTTTTTTTTTTTTGGCTGCATCGGGTCTTCATTGCTGCACGCAGGCTTTCTCTAGTTGTGGCGAGTGGGGGCTACTCTTCATTGCCGTATGTGGGCTTCTCATAGTGGTGGTTTCTCTTGTTGCAGAGCATGGCCTCTGGACATGCGGGCTCAGTAATTGCGGCATGCAGGCCCTAGAGCATGTGGGCTTCAGTAATTGTGGTGCATGGGCTTAGTTGCTCTGCGGCATGTGGGATCTTCCCAGACCAGGGATTGAACCATGTCCCTTGCATTGGCAGGCAGATTCTTAACCATTGCACCACCAGGGAAGTCCCTCTTCATATGGCTTTAAGTTACTGTCTAGGGCCCTTTTTATGACATCCTGAAAGACTCTTTCAGTATTTTTTGTAGGGCAGGTCTACTAGCAACACACTTCTTCAGCTTTTGTTTACCAGGGAATCTTTTGATTTCTCTTTGGATACTTTTGCCAGATATAGTGTTATCAGATTTTTTTCTTTCAACATTTTAAATATGTCATCCCAATGCATTATGACCCCCATATTTTTTATGAGAAATTGGCTCTTAGCCTTATTGAGCATCCCTTTTACATGACATGTCACTTATCTCTTGCTGTTTTGTTGATTTTCTCTGTGCTCTTCAACATTTTGATTATAATGTTTCAGTGTGTATCTCTTTGAGTCTATCTTACTTGGGAAAACTCTCCCCAGGATTTTTACTTGTGTTTTGTGGGCTGCAGTCATTTACTCATTTAGTGACTTTTCCACTTTTTAATTTTATTTATTATTATTATTATTTTTTTTTGCAAAGACTGTATTCCTAAGCATTTGTGGTCACTGGATTCTCCATTCCATTATCTCAGCAGTCAGCCAGCAAAATTGAAGAGACTTCTTTAGATGCATGGAGCTTTTAAAAAAATCTCTTGGTCTTTGCAGACTGACTCTGAGCTAGGACACAACTTTAACATTTAGTCAAGCTACTTATACTCTACCTTAGCTCTCACCTCCTGCTACATGGAGTCCAAAGTTCAGTCAGATATAAAAGCCTGTTGTCCTCTCAGGTCTTTTCTAAGCATGTGTCCAATCCTGGGCATGTGTGTGGCCCTCCAGATTCACTGGTATATGCAGGAGCCCTTCAAAGCCCTTATTCTCCTATGTATCTTCTCTCAGGCTTTTAAGTCTGAATGCCACTTGCCCCTTGCATTGTCCTGTGTCTCAGGTAGCTGTGAGGAGGATGTGCTTTTAAGTGCTTTTGACAGATGCCACCCAGGAGTCACTCCAGCCCTGAAAAATCTCCAAGGGAGGTGAAACAAAAGGAAGACTTTAAGCTGAACCCTCAAGGAAATACAAGATAGGTAAAAATACACAATCATTGTTCTTTAAGAACAACACTTGTACTACCCCCTCTGGTATCAGAAATCCACAGCAGTAAGGCCACTGTCTCCACAACCACTTCTAAGCTGGGGCATGGGGGATGGTAGGTGAGTAAACAAAAATGCCACAATGACCTCTTACCAAAATTTAGCAGCCTCTTTTCCCATTAATCACTTCTATGGTTCTTGTAAGTTTTTTAGGTTCCAGAGTTCCAAATGAGTTGATTTGGATCATTTTTGTCAGCTTAATCATTGCTTTGTGGAGGGATGAATCCTTGGAGCTCCCTTCTCCACTGTTTTAGTGATGTTACTCTCTCTAGCATTAAAAAAAATTCTTTTAGTTTTCATCTCTGTTGTGACATTACATATCTGGTCTTGCTGTTGTGCAGTTTTTCCATTAGAGCCTTTACCATTATAACATTTTTTTTTTTTTTTGGCCATGCCGTGTGGCTTGTGAGATCTTTGTTCCCTGACCAGGGATCGAACCTGGGCCCCAGCAGTGAAAGTGCCAAGTCCTAACCATAGGACCACCAGGGAATTCCTTATCATAACTTTTAATCATACTTCTTTTTTGATAATAGCTTTATTGAGATCTAATTTATATACCATACAATTCACACATTTAAAGTCTACAACTCAATGGTTTCTAGTAAGTTCACAGAGTTGTGCAACTATCACCCACAATCAACTTTAGAACGTTGTTATAAACACAAAAAGAAATCTTGTACCCTTTGGCTGTCACTCTCCCACAAACCCACTCCCCTCCCCAGCCCTAGGCAACCACTAATCTGCTTTATGTCTCTATGGATTTGCCAATTCTGGAGATTTCATAAAAATGGAATAATATACTATGTGGTCTTTTGTGACTGGCTTCTTTAACTTAGCATAATGTTTTCAAAGTTCATCCAGGTTGTAGCATGTATCAACAATTAATCTCTTTTTATGGCTGAGTAATATTCCATTGTATGGATATACCATATTTGTCCATTCATCAGTTGATGGACATTTGGGTTGTTTCCACTGTGGGCCAGTTTGAATATTGCTGCCATGAATATTCATGTACAAGTTTTTGTGTTGACACGTGTCTTTATTATACTTAAAGGTGGAATGGCTGAGTCAAATATTAATTCTATGTTTAACTTTTTGAGGAACTTCCAGAATGTTTTCCAAAGTGGGTACATCATTTTACATTCCCACCAGCAGTGTACGTAGCTTCTGATTTCTGCATATCCTTGCCAACACTTGTTTCTATCTGACTTTGATAATGGCTACCCTAGGCAGTGTGAATTGATATCTCATTGTGATTTTTATTTGCATTTCCCTGAAGGATAATAATGTTGAGCATCTTTTCATGTACTTATGGGACATTTCTATACCTTCTTTGGAGATATGTCTATTCAGATCCTTTACCCATTGCCTTTATTTTTGAAATATGGTTTTGCTGGATATAGAATTCTGGCTAACATATTTTTTCTCCTGCCACTTTAAATACATCATACCACCACCTTCTGGCCTCCATTGTTGCTGATGAGAAGTCACTGTGATTCCCTTATATGTGATGTGGTTCCCTTGTACCTGATGAGTCATTTTTCTCTTGTGGCTTTCAAGATTTTTCCTTTGACTTTTAACGGTTTAAATATGATATGTTTAGGTATAGAGTTCTTTGTGTTTATCCTACAGGGAATTCATTAATGTTATTGTATGTGTAGATTAATGTTTTTCATCAAATTTGGGATAGTTTTAGCCATTACTTCTGAAACGTTTTTTCTGCCCCTTTCTTTCCTCCCCTTCTGGCCAACTTCCAGAGTCCTGAAGAAGTTGGTGGGTTTTTTCGTTTGTTTGTTTTTGTTTTTCTGCAATTTTGTCAGTTTTATCATCGCTTTTTGAGGAACGGATTTGTTGAGCTTCTCACTAACCTATTTTGGAAGTCCCACCTCTACAGTCGCTCATTTTAATAGCTAATACTTCCATGTCAAGTGGAAGGCAAACAGCTGAAAACAGAAGGCAAGTGGTCCTGAGAAATAGCTGCTTGTTAAAACATTTTAAAGGATACTTGAATTGAATTGCCCATTGAAGAAAACCTATCTTCAAACAAACCAGAGTGGTGAGTAATATTTATTAATACTTGTGTGATTTGGTAATTATTCACCAGCTGAACTAGTGTAATCATCTTACTAAAAGTTCTATAGTTCAAAGTAGTTAATCATGTTGACTAGAAATAACACTTCACACAACAAAGTTGAATTGACATATTTTCTTCCTCCAGCAGATGGTGACATTTTATAGATTATGGATAAACTGTCCAGAAGGACCAGCAAGCTAAGTGACTAAAATAGACTTGTATCTATTTCATTTCTTCTTTATCTACATCTTGAATTCATTTACAAAAAAGCATTCATCAAGAAGCTACATCTATCAAAGTAGTCTAAGAACAATCAAAAATCATGACTAATATATACAGTAAAAATTTCAACTTCTTCAGTGCTGAGTTACATAGCGTTTTTAATCAGCTATTTTCTCATTTGGCTTCAGGGCACATCAGCCTGCCTATATACAAAAATAGAACAGCAAGGACAGAATGTTCAAGTGGGTAAATTTGTCTTTAAATAATGTCCACCTCTGATTTATCTTTGTTTCTTTCTTCCATGGAGGTCCCTCATTCCTCTCTGTCTCCCAAATTAGTTCTTTAGAATCAATTCTCCCTTCCTTTAAACTCAACACATTAATGTTTACTTCCCTAGTTTCTAACCTACAGTATAGAATCTAATTAAAATTCATTCTTAGGTGTATGTAATTAGTTGTCTCAGCTTAATGTGCTAACTATACCGAGGATATTAAATACACTAGTTCAAACCAAACATCAATTGAACATATATTTCAAGTCTTCTTGTGGAGCTCAGAGTCCATCTAGTAAGGGAAACAAACTCAAACAGTAGGTAAGAGGTATTTTAATGCACGTGTGCACAAGATTCCATGGGAACCCAGAACGGGAATTGTTAATTCTGTTGAAGGAACTTTATATGTGAGTATCAAACCTCAGTGACATATCATAGACTGAGATGGGCAAAGAGCATTTCAAGCATAGGGAACAACTTGAGCTCAGAGTTAGAAGCATCAAACTACTCGGCATTTTTGCTAAACCCAGAACAGTCTTGTTCGAATACACAGCATAAAACACAGTGTGCCAACAGAACTGGAATGGTGGATGGGAGAGGAAGAGGAAGGAAATGGGGGAAGTGAGACTGTAGAGGTAGGTTGGTGCCAGACTGTGAAACCCTTAGAAGGCATGCTAAAGAGTAATGACAGCTCTATGAAAAACCTTATGAGGTGTGCTAAGGAGTGTGAACTTGATCTTGTGAGCCTCAGAGAGCTGTATTTTAAAAGCAGTGAAGGATGGAAGCAGAGAGACCAATTGAAAGGTGACAAGTCGCACAAAGCCTGAGAGGAATGACACAGTGTGGATTGATGAGTGGTGACATCTTGCAGGGAAAAGTGTCAATGATGAAGGCAAGTGTAAGAGACATTAACATGGTAGACTTCTGGGCTGAGGCAAATGGCTGGATGTGGTGCCTGAGAAAAGGGGAGGCATGCCCAAAGATGACTGTGAGGTTTCTAATTCTGCCATCTTGGTGTCTAATGATAGCATTATTCAAAACAGGAAATTCATGAAGAATAGCAGATTCATAGAGGGCTGCAGAGGATTTGGTTGGGGACAAAATGAATTTGAGATGCTTGCAGGCATTCGGGTGGAGGTACTGAGACAGAAGTGGAAATATGAGTCTCATTGGAGTTCAAGAGAGAAACCTGGAAATGGCATTTGAGTGAACACTGTAAACTTGCTGGGAGAGGCCATGGTAATGGAGTCTCAGGTGGTTGAGTGCAATGAGAAGAGGGGTCCAAGGATGGGATTCCCAGTATTTTAGGTTAGGTGGAGACTATGAAGGAGATTAAGAAGGAGGAGCTTGAGTGGTAGCAAGGAATAGAGTCGTGTTTGAAGAGGAAAGATGGTAACTAACCCTCCTCTCACAGTGTAACCTCCATATTTGTGGGAGATGGAGTGGTATACAGTGATATCCTAACAATATTTCTAGAGTAATCCCTGCCTCACTTTGGCCAGAGCTTGGAAGACTGTCCATGCCAGAAAGTCAACATCTTAAGAATGTGAAGTGAGAGTATTATGAAAGATACCCTGACCTACACTGTGTACTTAATTAATTTTTCTTTTCTGATGAGAAAAAAAATAACAAACTTAACTAAGTTCCATTAAAATCTATGTTTTCCTCCTCGCAAGATAAATTATACATATTACAACAACGAAGGAAGATGTGTAAAATTGGAAAAATTCCTGTGAGAAGACACTCTTTGCCCAGAAAATACATTTATTTGCTGATTTAAGTTTCTATCAGAACATACAGAAGGACCTGGGAAATGAGTTGTAATTGGATTTCAACAGGAATCCACCCTTTCTACCTTTGTCGATGTCAGAGCGTGTGGTGGATGCTGTCCAGATTCTCCTTCAGGAATAAAGAAAATGTTCCCCAGCTGCTGGGAGTGGTGGCCACAGAGAGCCCTCAGCTGCCAGCCTCTTCAGAGATTGCCTTGGCTGAAGAGAGATGCCTCACCCAAAGTCACAGCCTTCTATGGATCGGCCTGAAACTAATAACTGAATGACAGGGGGCCTGTCCCCTCAACTTGGGACAACTCTCAATAGCCATTCCATCTTCAAAGATCACCATGTGGTACACCAAAAGAGTCATTGGGCTCCTATTGTAAGCCAGCTTCTCCCTCTTTCCAATCCTGCATCCTTCCATTCCCTTCAATAGACGTTGATGCCTCTGATAAATCTCCTGCATGCTAATCTCTATCTCAGAGTCTGCTTCAACAGAAGACTCAACCTATAACAGGGGTGAACTCATAGAGCATAGACATGGGTTGCAGGCAAACCCTAGGCTCACCTTTTCATCCATTTGAGCTTGGTCATTGGAAGAATGCAGGGATAGAAATATCTGGATTTCTTAATTTTATTTTTAAATTAACCTACAGTAAAACTCACTCTTTGGGGTATACAGTTTTATGAGTTTTGACAAATGCACCAAGTCATGTAACCACAACCACAGGCAAGATACAGAATAGTTATAATTACCACCAGGCCCCAAACTCCCTCATTCTGTCACTTTATAATCAGTTCCTCTACTCTGTCCTTAATCCCTGACAACCACTAATCTCTTCTATCAATATACTTATGCATATTCCAGAATGTAATATAAATGGAATCATACAGAATGTAGACTTTTGAGCCTGGTTTCTTTCACACAGAATAATGCATTTGAGATTCATCCATGTTGTGTATTATCAACAGTGTGTTCTTTTATATTGTTGAGTAGTATTTCATTGTATAGATCACCACAGTTTGTTTCTCCATTCACCAACTGAAGGACATTTAGGTTGTTTCCAATTTTTAGCAACTATTAAAAAAAACTGCTATACTCAAGTAGAGGATTTGGTTTGAACATCAGTTTTCATTTCTTTTGGGTAAATATGTTGCCATGGAATTGATGGGTCATGTAGTAAGTGTATTTTTAACTTTATAAGAAACTGCCAAACTGTTTTTCCAAACTGTTTGAACCACTTTTACACTCCTGCCAGCAATGTGTTAGAGTTCTAATTGTGCTACAACCTTGCCAGCTGCTGTTATTGCCAGGTTTTTTTTTTTTGTTTTTTTTTTTTTGGCGGTACGCGGGCCTCTCACTGTTGTGGCCTCTCCCGTTGCAGAGCACAG
>NC_041234.1:33004545-33013068 GCF_002837175.3 Physeter macrocephalus | reverse complement strand
GCGTCCATGGCTCACGGGCCCAGCCGCTCCGCGGCATGTGGGATCTTCCCGGGCCGGGGCACAAACCCGTGTTCCCTGCATCGGCAGGCGGACTCTCAACCACTGCGCCACCAGAGAAGCCCATATTGCCAGGTTTTTTTAAGCCATTATAATAGGCGTTCAGTGGTATCTCATTGTGGTTTTAATTTGCATTTTACTATTGGTGTTGAGCATCTTTTCTTAAAGGAAATGAAGTGGAATATCTTCCTTGGTGTAGTGTCTGTTCAAATCTTTTGTGCATTTTCATATTGGGCTTTTTGTTTCCTTATTGTTGAATTTTGAGAGTTCTTTGTATATTCTAGTTATGTTTTTGTCAAACATGTTATTTATAAATATTTTCTCCCAATATATAGCTTTTAGTTTTACCCTCTTAACAGCATCTTTTGTTGAGCAAAAATTTTTACTTTTCATGAAGTCCAACTCATCAAATTTTAATTTTATAGATAGTGCTTTTGGTGTCATATCTAAGAATTCTTGTGCCCAGGGCACAAAGATTTTTTCTATGTTTTCTTCTAAAAGTTTTACGTCTTACATTTAGGTCTATGATTGATTTTGAGTGAATTTTTGTAAAAAGTGTGAGGTATGTGTTGAGGTTCATTTATTACATATGGATGCCCAATTGTTCCAGTACCATTTTTAAAAAAACTTTTATTGAAATATAGTTGAGTTACAATGTTTTGTTAATCTCTTCTGTACAGCAAAGTGGCTCAGTTTTATATATATATATATCTTTTTCATATTTTTTTTAATATTCCTTTCCATTATGGTTTGTCAAAGGATATTGAATATAGTTCCCTGTGCTATACAGTAGGACCTTGTTTTTTACTCATCCTATATATAATAGTTTGTCTCTGGTAATCCCAAACTCCCAATCCTTCCCTCCCCTACCGGCCCTCCCCCTTGGCAACCGCAAGTCTACTCTCTATATCTGCGAGTCTGTTTTTGTTTTGTAGATATGTTGTTTTGTATCATATTTTAGATTCCACATATAAGTGATATCATATGGTATTTGTCTTTCCCATTCTGACTTACTTCTCTTAGTATGATAATCTCTAGGTCCATCCATGTTGCTGCAGATGACATTATTTCATTCTTTTTATGCCTGAGTAATATTCCATTGTATATATATACCACATCTTCTTTATCCATTCATCTGTCAATAGACATTTAGGTTGTTTCCATATCTTGGCTATTGTAAATAGTGCTGCGATGAACATAGGAGTGCACATATCCTTTTGAATTATAGTCTTGTCTAGGTATATGCCCAGGAGTGGGATTGTAGGATCATATGGTAGCTCTATTTTTAGTATTTTGAGGAACCTCCATACTGTTTTCCATAGTGGATGCACCAATTTACATTCCCACCAACAGTATAGACGGGTTCCCTTTTCTCCACACCCTCTGCAGCATTTATTATTTGTAAGCTTTTTAATGATGGCCATTCTGACTTGTGTGAGGTGGTACCTCATTCTTTTTATGCCTGAGTAATATTCCATTGTATATATATACCACATCTTCTTTATCCATTCATCTGTCAATAGACATTTAGGTTGTTTCCACATCTTGGCTATTGTAAATAGTGCTGCGATGAACATAGGAGTGCACATATCCTTTTGAATTATAGTTTTGTCTAGGTATATGCCCAGGAGTGGGATTGTAGGATCATATGGTAGCTCTATTTTTAGTATTTTGAGGAACCTCCATACTGTTTTCCATAGTGGATGCACCAATTTACATTCCCACCAACAGTATAGACGGGTTCCCTTTTCTCCACACCCTCTGCAGCATTTATTATTTGTAAGCTTTTTAATGATGGCCATTCTGACTTGTGTGAGGTGGTACCTCATTATAGTTTTGATTTGCATTTCTCTAAAAATTAGCAATGTTGAGCATCTTTTCATGTGCCTATTGGCCATCTGTATGTCTTCTTTGGAAAAATGTCTATTTAGGTCTTCTGCCCGTTTTTCCATTGGGTTGTTTATTTTTTTATTATTGAGTTATATGAGCCGATTGTATATTTTGGAAATTAAGCCCTTGTCGGTTGCATTTTTGCAATATTTTCTCCCATTTCGTAGGTTGTCTTTTCATTTTGTTTATATTTCCTTTACTGTGCAAAAGCTTGTAAGTTTGATTAGGCCCCATTTGTTTATTTTTGTTTTTATTTCTACTGCCTTGGGAGACTGACCTAAGAAAACATTGGCACGATTTATGTCAGAGAATATTTTACCTATGATCTCTTCTAGGAGTTTTATGGTGTCATATCTTATGTTTAAGTCTTTAAGCCATTTTGAGTTTATTTTTGTGCATGGTGTGAGAGTGTGTTCTAACTTCATTGATTTATATGCAGCTGTCCAACTTTCCCAGCACCACTTGCTGAAGAGACTTTTTCCCATTTTATATTCTTGCCTCCTTTGTCAAAGATTAATTGATTGTATGTGTATGGGTATTTTCCTGAGCTCTTTATTCTGTTCCATTGCTTGTAAGTTTGATTAGGCCCCATTTGTTTATTTTTGTTTTTATTTCTAGTGCCTTGGGAGACTGACCTAAGAAAACATTGGCACGATTTATGTCAGAGAATATTTTACCTATGATCTCTTCTAGGAGTTTTATGGTGTCATATCTTATGTTTAAGTCTTTAAGCCATTTTGAGTTTATTTTTGTGCATGGTGTGAGAGTGTGTTCTAACTTCATTGATTTATATGCAGCTGTCCAACTTTCCCAGCACCACTTGCTGAAGAGACTTTTTCCCATTTTATATTCTTGCCTCCTTTGTCAAAGATTAATTGATTGTATGTGTATGGGTATTTTCCTGAGCTCTTTATTCTGTTCCATTGATCTGTATGTTTTTGTGCCAGTACCACACTGTTTTGATTACTGTAGCTTTGTAGTATTGTCTGAAGTCTGGGAGGGTTATGCCTCCTGCTTTGTTCTTTTTCCTCAAGATTGCTTTGGCAATTCTGGGTCTTTTATGGTTTCCTGTAAATTTTATGATTCTCTGGCTTTGCTAACCAGAAATTCTACCTGGAAATTTTTAAATGTTCTATTAAATAATTCTTGAGAGGAAGGGAAATTAAAAAATGAAATAATATAATTAATTTAAAAATAATGCTAATAAAAACACTACATATCAGAAATTATTGGATATAATTTTTTAAATGATTGGATGAATCTCCATTCCCTTAAACAATATCAATAAATAACAACAAATGAATAATATCCATACTAATAACATGAAAAAATGAAAACATGAAAATGTATGAATTAAATTCCCAACTCGGGGACTTACCTGGTGGTCCAGTGGTTAATTTAAGACTCCACACTTCCAGTGCTGAGGGCGTGGGTCCGATCCCTGGTCACAGAACTAAGATCCCACATGCCGTGTGGCCAAAAAAAAAAAAAAGAATATATATACATATATATATATATATATATGTATATATATATATACACACACACATATATAAATTCCCAACTCAAAACACTAGAAAAAGAGCAACAAAGTAAACAAAGTAAAAGCACAGGGAGGAAAGAATAAAGATAAAAGCAGAAATTAATGAGATTAAAAAATAGAAAAACTATATTTTTACATCTAATTAGTAAATCAAAAGCCTGTTTTTCTTGAATAAATTAGTAAAATAGACAAACCACTATTGTACTAATAGTTCCAGTTTAATGTTAAATATTTGTGGAGATAATAGGTATCCTTACCTTGTTCCTGATCTTAGCAGAAATTTCTCTAGTGTTCCAAGAAAAAAAAAAAGGTAACAGACATATACAAAGTTAGAAATGACATGAGGGAAATAATCATTGAAATTTTTTCTAATCATGAGGACTTTCATAGACCTCTATGCAAATAAATTTGAAAATAGATGAAATAGATAAGTTTTTAGGAAAATACAGTTGCTAAAATTGACCCCTTTAGAGAGACAAAGCTTAAACATATCAATTTCTTTAAAGTTATAAAAGATCCCTGGTCACAGAACTAAGATCCCACATGCCGTGTGGCCAAAAAAAAAAAGAATATATATACATATATATATATATATATGTATATATATATATACACACACACATATATAAATTCCCAACTCAAAACACTAGAAAAAGAGCAACAAAGTAAACAAAGTAAAAGCACAGGGAGGAAAGAATAAAGATAAAAGCAGAAATTAATGAGATTAAAAAATAGAAAAACTATATTTTTACATCTAATTAGTAAATCAAAAGCCTGTTTTTCTTGAATAAATTAGTAAAATAGACAAACCACTATTGTACTAATAGTTCCAGTTTAATGTTAAATATTTGTGGAGATAATAGGTATCCTTACCTTGTTCCTGATCTTAGCAGAAATTTCTCTAGTGTTCCAAGAAAAAAAAAAAGGTAACAGACATATACAAAGTTAGAAATGACATGAGGGAAATAATCATTGAAATTTTTTCTAATCATGAGGACTTTCATAGACCTCTATGCAAATAAATTTGAAAATAGATGAAATAGATAAGTTTTTAGGAAAATACAGTTGCTAAAATTGACCCCTTTAGAGAGACAAAGCTTAAACATATCAATTTCTTTAAAGTTATAAAAGAACTCTTCCACAAAAAAGCAGTTGGCCCAGATGGTTTCACAGGAGAATTTTGCCAAACATCCATAGACAAGATTGTTCAAATAGTACATAAATTATTCCATAGCATGGAAAATGAAAGAGAACCTTTACCTTCTTCTTATGAAGCAAGTATAATCTTGATAGCTAAACCTTATAAAGACAGCATAAAAAATCACAAATTAAATCACGTTTATGAACATTGGTGCAAAAATACTAAATAAAAAATAAGCAAACATGATCCAACATGACATTAGTAAGTAATACTCCATGTCTAACTGGGATTTAATCCTGAAATGAAAGGTTGGTTCAATATTATGAAATTCATTAATATAACATATTAACACATCTGAGAAGAAAAATTATTTGATTATCTCCAATGATGTGAAGAAAGCCTTTGACAGAATTTAACTTTATTTCCTAATTTTAAAAACACTCAAGAAAATAGAAATTTATGGATACTTCCTTTACATACTTCCCAGCATCTTAAGAATTTCTGTTAAGATCAGGAACAAGGTAAGGATACCCATTATCTCCACAACTATTTAACACTAAAGTGAAGGAATTAGCCAATAGAATTAGACAAGAGAAATTAATTAGAGGCATAAGAGTTTGAAAAACTATTTTCTAGTTTTAGAAAGAAAACTATTTCTATTTGCAGATGACATGATAGTAAACCTGGAGGCCCCTACAGAGTCAATAATAAAAACTAACTCAAACAATGAAAGAATTCAGTAAGTTAGCAGGATATAAAATTAACATAAAGGAATCAGCTGCTTCATGTACACAATAACCTGTTAGCAAATGTAATCTTAGAGAAAAATCCATTTACAATAGCAACAAAGAAGATAAAATACTTGAGAATAAGTTGAACAAGGAATATGCTAATCTATACAATGAAAACCTTAAAACACTCCTGAATGCCACAAAAGTAGTCTTGAGCAAATGGAAAGACATTCCTTTATCTTGGAAAGGACAAGTCAACATCATAAAGACAATTCTTCTCCCTAAGTTATTTTTAAAATTTACCACACTCTCAATAAAAATACCAATAAGTTTTATTCTGGATCTAGACAAGTTGACCCTAAAATTTATATGGAAAAACAAATTTGTGAGAATAGCAAAATGGTCTAAGTTTTTTGAACTGGCCAGGTTCTCTTCTGCTACTCCATTGCCACCTCATTTAATTGGGTTCTTCTCCATCTTCAGATCTCAGCTGGAGTGTCCCTTCTGGGAAGCCTTTACTACACACACACACGAACACACACACACACACACACACACACACACACACACACACACATACACACACAGTCTAAGGCAGGCACTTGTTATACACTCCCACAGAACTGTGTTCCTCTCCTTCATAGCACTTGGCTCAATTTGGAGTTATTTACACACTGGGGGATTTATTTGGTTAAAGCTGGTCTCCTCTCCTAGGCTGGAAAGGACAAGAGAGGAGAGACAGGGACTGTTTTCCTCACCGTGTATCTCCTCAGCCCAGCACAAACCCAGGTACATGATTGCATTTGGTAAATATTTTTGAATAAATATCAAGACATGAAAAAAATACAAAGGAAAGTTCCAGCCATTTTTGAGGAAGTTTGGTCTCCAGTCTAGGGTTTTTAAAGGATTAAAGATGTGATTTTAGCACCCCTGTTTATGTTTGAAACCTCATGAAAAAGAAAAAAGGTAGCAGAATAAATGAATCAAAAGGAATCATTTTTTTTCTTTTTCCCACCTCAACGATTGGCCTCATTTTTCCTCAGCCAGGCCTGCAGATTCTGCTTTCCCAGGCTCTCTCCATCCTTTCCTTTCCTACTGCCATCTACTTCAAATCCTCCTCCCCTTCCCTCGCAGTACGTCTTCTTGCCTCCATCTCAATCTACTGGACTCCAGCAAGACTATTTTTGGAAAGTCATTTCTGCTAATATTACTTACTCCCTCAATAAAAATAGTCAGTGGTTTGCTTTCAAAGACCAAATGCAAAAGCGCTTCCTGCAGCAGTCACCTATGTGCTTGACACCATGATAAGCTCTGGCATTCAACACCCCTAACCACACAATTTACAAGCTTTAATGATTTGAGTCTTTATCCAAAGGCTCACTGGAAGCCACGACAGACTCCAAGCCCAGGAGTGACAGGACTGGAATAAATCACTGATTTATCACTGATTCAAAATCAGAGGAGAGGGGACTTTCCTGGCGGCCCAGTGGTTAAGACTCTGCACTTCCACTGCAGGGGGCGTGGGTTCCATCCCTGGTCGGGGAACTAACATCCCGCATGCTGCGAGGCTCGGCCAAACTACGATTAAAAAAAAAAACAACCAGAGGAGAGCAGAGTGGAGACAGAGGCCAGCTAAGCAGTTTTTACAGTGCTCCAGGGGACACAGGGTGCTCACCTGGGCTAGGCTGGTGGTAGTGGCAATGAAGAGAGGTAAACAAATTAAAGGGATATGAGGAGGTAAAACCAACCTGCCTTGGTGATGGATTGGATTGAAGAAGGTGGGGCTGAGAAAGAGGGAGGTGCCAAGACCAACTCCTACATTTCTGACTGCATAATAAAATAGATGGTTTTCCCATTCACATATTAAACTTGAGATGACCAGGAGGGATTGTCAAGTAGGCAACTAGATTTCTAGGTCTGGAGCTCCAAGGAGGAATCTGGGCCAGAAATGTCAATCTGGAGTTATTGAAGAAACCACAGAGAAGAAAAAGGGCCTAGGGCTGAGCCTGAAGGAATTCTAACCATTCTAACATTGAATGACCAGGCAGAGGAAGGTGAGCTTCTCACAACAACGACAGTAACATAATACTTGAATCTTACTCCACATCATGCTCTGGGGTTCTATTTATACCTAGCTAGCTAGCTATCTGTATTATAAGATTTAATTCTTACAATAACCCTACAGGGCAGGTACTATTAGGGTCACTGTTTTACAGAGCCTGGTCTCCCAAGCACTGTGCTGTGAAGGTGCAGCTATGAAACGGGAGGAGAGCTGAGCAAAGGGCATGTTGTCAAAGTTGAAAGAAGAGAGAGTTTGTAGGCGGGAGCTGTCAACAGTGTAAATGCTACTGCAAGGTCAAATAGGCGAGACATTGAAAATGTCCCCTGGATTCAATAACACAGAAGCTATTAATAAGCTTAGAAAGAGCTGTTTAGGTAGCAATATGGGGTCGGAATCCAGACTGGACTGTGCTGAGAATGAGTAGGAGATGACAGCAGGGAGGGAACAAGTATAGACAACTCCACCAAGAAGCTGGGCTGTGAGGAGCGGGCAGAGAAACTGGTGACAGCAGGTCGAGGGTGTGGCGAGGATGCCTGGCAGGAGGATGCAAGTGCAGGCTGGAATCCAGCAAGGCTCTGCATCCAGCTGTCAACTTGGGCCTGCGGCTGTGGCCTGACAGCAGGGGTGCTTTTTTCACTGTGGTCAGTCCTACTTTCTGCAATTCCTCTGTCTGGAGGGGCCATCATCAAAAAATCTACAAACAATAAATGCTGGAGAGGGTGTGCAGAAAAGGGAACCCTCATACCCTGTTAGTGGGAACGTAAATTGATACAGCCACTATGGAGAACAGTATGGAGGTTCCTTAAAAAACTACAAATAGAACTACTATACGACCAGCAATCCCACTACTGGGCATATACCCTGAGAAAACCGTAATTCAAAAAGAGTCATGTACCACAATGTGCATTGCAGCTCTACTTACAACAGCCAGGACATGGAAGCAACCTAAGTGTCCATCAACAGATGAATGGATAAAGAAGATGTGGCACATATATACAGTGGAATATTATTCAGCCATAAAAAGAAACGAAACTGAGTTATTTGTAGTGAGGTGGATGGACCCAGAGTCTGCCATACAGAGTGAAGTAAGTCAGAAAGA
>NC_041234.1:32994870-33004454 GCF_002837175.3 Physeter macrocephalus | reverse complement strand
AAAAAAAAAAAAAAAGGTTATGAAGAACCTAGGGGCAAGACGGGAATAAAGACGCAGACCTACTAGAGAATGGACTTGAGGACACGGGAAGGGGGAAGGGTAAGCTGGGACGAAGTGAGAGAGTGGCATGCACTTATATATACTACCAAATGCAAAATAGATAGCTAGTGGGAAGCAGCCGCGTAGCACAGGGAGATCAGCTCGGTGCTTTGTGACCACCTAGAGGGGTGGGATAGGGAGTGTGGGAGGGAGACGCAAGAGGGCGGAGATATGGGGATATATGTATATGTATAGCTGATTCACTTTGTTATAAAGCAGAAACTAACACACCATTGTAAAGCAATTATACTCTAATAAAGGTGTTAAGAAAATAATAATGGTCTGGGGGCTTCCCTGGTGGCGCAGTGGTTAAGAATCCGCCTGCCAGTGCAGGGGACAGGGGTTCAATCCCTGGTCCAGGAAATCCCACATGCCGCAGAGCAACTAAGCCCGTGTGCCACAACTACTGAGCCTGCACTCTAAAGCCTGGGAGCCACAACTACTGAAGCCTGCGCGCCCTAGAGCCCACGCACCACAACTACTGAGCCCACGTGCTGCAACTACTGAAGCCCACACGCTCTAGGGCCCACGTGCTGCAAGTACTGAGCTGCATGCTGCAACTACTGAAGCCCGCGCACCTAGAGCCCATGCTCCGCAGCAAGAGAAGCCACCACAATAAGCCTGTACACCACAGCGAAGAGTAGCCCCTGCTCTCTGCAATTAGAGAAAAGCCTGTGCACAGCAACGAAAACCCAACGCAGCCAAAAATATTAATTGATTAATAAAATAAAAATAATGGTCTGGGGTCTCTTAGCTGAATATGAAAAATTGAGAAGGAAGTGGGGGTAGTGGTCAATGAGGTTGGAAAATAGGATTTGAACCAGTGGCTGAAAGGAGAGGGAATTGTGGACAAAAAGCAGGATGCCTGAGCTAGTGATTTCAGAGGTGGAGTCGTTGCTGTGATGAAAAAGACTAGAGGAGAAGATCTTTGGAGATATTTTCCCTTTTCCAGTTTGAACACCTTCCCCTGGTGGAGATGAGTACATTTGCTTTCTATCCTCATTAACCTTACAACATCTTCCCCAAGGGGGTGTTCATTATCCTCCCGAAACAGAGCAAAAATTAGCGTTTTTAGTTCTCTTTTGGATTTCAGGCATTCTAAGCTTAATCTGCCTCTTGGACTTCCTGTCACTTTTTCATCCATCCTTGAGTACATGTTCCTCCTTATGGGTCCTTTTGGTTTTTTTTAAACTTTTTATTTTATATTGGAGTATAGCCGATGAACTATGTTGTGATAGTTTCAGGTGCACAGCGAAGGGACTCAGCCATACATACACATGTATCCATTCTCCTTATGGGTCCTTGTAAACACTGAGCTCCTGAGAAATTCCACCATCCTACCACTCTGATTCTGTAAATGTCTTTTGCTCATGTGTGTCATAATAGGCTAGGTTATTCTGTGCTAACAATGGACCCCAAAATCTCAGGCTGGACGGTATGGAGGCACTAAAACTTACCCGCATTTTACAAATGAGTAAACTGATCTTCAGGGTGTCTGTAAAACGTGCATGGCCCTCAGCGGGCAAAACCCTAGAAAGACAACACTTAAATTTCCGCAAAGGCTACACCTTAACAATTAAATGCTCCGCGTGAACGCAGTTGTGCTTCCAATTCCTCTGGACCACGATGCACTATGCAATCTGCGTCTTTATGCTAGTGGAGAAGTGCTCCCATCCAGAACTCAGTAACTCCCACCCCGGGGCTGACGGGGGCGCTGGATGTAGAGTGACCAGGGGCCCCATTCTAAACAGTGTGGAGGCCAGTCTGCTTACGACAGAGATGGCCAAGCAGGGGACATAAAACAGGAGAGACAGTGGAGTTCTCCGGGTGGGGTCCACGTCCTGTCACTGGGTACATTCTGTACACACGAGCCCCTCCCTTGCCTGCACTCAATTCATGAAGACTTGACTTCATCACGGAGGGGTTGGGGAAAGGTGGGGTCTGGTTCCGTGCGCCCCAGCCGGCGTCCCCCACCCCGCGGCAACCCCTCCCAGATCTGGCAGAGCCCTGGACGAACCCCGGCGGGTAGAGAGGCGGGGAGAAGCTGCGGGGTGGAAGGCGGGGCGGGCCGCTGCCTAGCCGGCCAATAGGCGGCTCTCCAGCGCGGAGCCTGGTGAGGGCAGGGGATTCACCACTAGCACCACCGCCTCCAGAGTTTCCCTTGTGGATGCACAGCCCCAGTGACTCCGCTCCTCCCGGCGCAGAGGGGCCCCAAGAGGCCGGAGGAGCGCACTCGGGACGGGATTTCCGAGGAAAGGGAGAAGAAGGGCGCCCCACCCGCTCTGGAGGGGTTCCGTGAACGATGAAGGGCCGGCGGCGGCGGCGGCGCCGAGAGCACTGCAAGTTCGCGCTGCTGTTGGCGCTGTACACGCTGGTGCTGCTGCTCGTCCCCTCTGTCCTGGACGGCGGCCGCGACGGGGACAAGGGCGCTGGGCACTGCGCGGGCCTGCAGCGCAGCCTGGGAGTGTGGAGCCTGGAGGCGGCGGCGGCGGGCGAGCGCGAGCAGGGCGCGGAGGCGCGGCCCGCCGCGGAGGAGGACGCGGGCCGGTCCCCCAGGTCCCGGGGCAACCTCAACGGCGCCGTCGGGGAGGCGGTGTCTCGCGAAAAGCAGCACATCTATGTGCACGCCACCTGGCGCACGGGCTCGTCGTTCCTGGGCGAGCTCTTTAACCAGCACCCGGACGTTTTCTACTTGTATGAGCCCATGTGGCATCTGTGGCAGGCGCTGTATCCGGGCGATGCCGAGAGCCTGCAGGGCGCGCTGCGCGACATGCTGCGCTCGCTCTTCCGCTGCGACTTCTCGGTGCTGCAGCTGTACGCGCCGCCGGGGGATTCCGCCGCGCGCGCCCCGGACGCGGCCAATCTCACCACGGCCGCCCTCTTTCGCTGGCGGACCAACAAGGTCATCTGCTCGCCGCCGCTGTGCCCCGGCGCGCCCCGGGCCCGCGCCGAGGTCGGCCTCGTCGAGGACGCCGCCTGCGAGCGCAGCTGCCCACCCGTGGCTCTCCGAGCCCTGGAGGCCGAGTGCCGCAAGTATCCAGTGGTGGTCATCAAGGACGTGCGCCTCCTCGACCTCGGCGTGCTGGTGCCTCTGCTGCGCGACCCCGGCCTCAACCTGAAGGTGGTGCAGCTTTTCCGCGACCCGCGGGCCGTGCACAACTCGCGCCTCAAGTCTCGGCAGGGGCTGCTGCGCGAGAGCATCCAAGTGCTGCGCACCCGCCAGAGGGGCGACCGCTTCCACCGCGTGCTGCTGGCGCACGGCATGGGCGCTCGACCCGGGGGCCCGTCCCGCGCACTGCCCGCCGCCCCGCGCGCCGACTTCTTCCTGACCGGCGCGCTCGAGGTGATCTGCGAAGCCTGGCTGCGCGACCTGCTGTTCGCGCGCGGCGCGCCAGCCTGGCTACGGCGCCGCTACCTGAGGCTGCGCTACGAGGACCTGGTGCGGCAGCCGCGCGCCCAGCTGCGCCGCCTGCAGCGCTTCGCTGGGCTGCGCGCGCTCGCCGCGCTCGACGCCTTCGCGCTCAACATGACGCGCGGCGCGGCCTATGGCGCGGACCGGCCCTTCCACCTGTCGGCGCGCGATGCCCGCGAGGCCGTGCACGCCTGGCGCGAACGCCTGAGCCAAGAGCAGGTGCGCCAGGTGGAGGCCGCATGCGCCCCAGCCATGCGCCTGCTGGCTTACCCTCGCAGTTGGGAAGACGGCAACGCCGAGCCGTCCGAGGACGAGGAGACGCCGCCGGAGACGGAGGCCGATGGCGCCACGTAGCCCCGCCCCCGCGTCCCCGGGACGGATCCGGGTAAGGTGGCCCCCGGCAGGGTAGGGTCAGGAAAGGGTCTTGGGGAGCTTGGATCAGCCTTCAGGGGGAGGGGAGGGATGCCGTCTCAGATCGATCTCACCTGATGCAAATAGATCCGAGCGGTAGGGGAAGTCCAGCTGGGAGCATTTGGGAGAGTCATTGGGATTTCTAGCATAGCCCCCTGCCTTCTCAGAGGAAGATCCAGAGAAGCGAGAGGTTAATTATGGCTAAGGCGGAACGCAGGTCTCCGCACTACCAGTTTCCCCTATGAAGTAAAAGGTAGGATCGTCTGTGGAGAATGAGGAATGGGGGAAGGAGAGGGAAGAAGGATATCACGGGTCTGAGCAGAGTAGAGAAGGTTTGAAAGTCACAATGAAACTTGAGACTGGGAATTGACATGAAAAGTACAGGATTTCGGGGACCATATGAGGTCCATGATTATGATTTTATCTTGATGCCAGTAGGTCCTGTGGGGAAACCTTTTGCAGCAGTGTTTGCAGGCACAGGGAAAAACAAAAGCAAAATTGAGGGGAAAGTTATTGACTCTTATCCCACCTACCCCTAATCTGTTTCATATTTCTTTGCCTCTGCCTCTCTGACGTGCAGACTCCGAGGCTTTCCTTCGGATTTACCAAACATACAGTCATAGGCCTCTCTTGCAACAGCTTTTGCACACGTGTGTGCCTCAGGCTCTGGTATACTGGCATGGAATGGACTTTGCTTTCCCCTGGCTCGAGGAGTGGCTCCTCCCACCTCCCACCTCCGCCCCCAATGGCTGGCACTCCCAGGATATTTGACCATATTCCGTTCACATCAGGTCACAAAAGCTGCCTGGTCTGCTTCCTCTAGTGCGGACAGAACCTCAGGGCTGGGCTTCCCTCACTCTGCCCAATCTGCTTGAGAGATGGAACCTTGGATTGGCAGTAGCAGCTTTGGCTGTGACTACTGAAGGAGCTTTGTGAAAAGACATTCCCTTTCCGCCGCCCCCCCATTTTTTTCTTTCTCTGTTAAAGCATATATCCTAAGATATCCTAAGATGCCAAAATGGGGCTTAAATGATCTCAAAATGTGTTCACTGTCTGGGTCAGTCTATGGCCTGTTCATTGGGATGAGGGAAGTTTGTTCTACGTGATGTCGACCTCAGGAGTCTAGTTAGTGGCATGGGAATGCGATTTCCCAAACTTTGTGTGAGCTGGAAGAGTGCAGCCTTCTGCACTGTGCAGTCCAGAGGAGGAAAAGCAGTGCCGGGTGGGCGGAAATGACTTAAGTTTCCATTCATTAGTTTATAGTGTAATTCAGTATTCCTCTGGGATGAAGCTCTGAGGACAATAGTCGAAGACGTTAATGAAGATGGATTTTGTTGTTGTGAATAGAGCCAGGGTTTCAGAGTGATTTCGGAAGCTGATTTTTCTCCTAGTGATCAAGTGGTTTTCTTAGTCAGTTTCTGTAATTGCTTAGGAAGTCTGTGTTCTTTCCTGATTTCCAGAGTGAAGGTAAAAGGCACAGGGTGACTTGTCACATTTTAACAAAAACATCCTTTCATCTGCTAATCCTGTATTTACAGATGTAACATAATGGGTCTCCAACCCTCCTTCACCGGTCTGAGGGAACGCCTCTCGAGGACAAATGGCTGCAGCATTTTATGGTTTTAAGAATTGACAATCTCCCAGAAACTTTTACTCCTTTTTTTTTTTTCATTTTTACTAACATTTGGCACTGACTGGGGTGAGGTAAGAAAGTGAATAGAGAGGAGGGTTAGAGGACACAGTCTTCATCCTCTAGGAGGTTAGAGTCTATGCATGTGACAGTGACTGTGGGGCCAGACATTGGTACTGCTGTTTGGAAGAGCTGATGGGGCTTCCTTTGCAGGGCTTCAGGGACATCTGGGAACAAGCTTTAGGCTCTTTCAAACTCCGGTGACTGAGCTCTTCCTCCCACATTTCTGCTGGAATTATCGGGCACTTACCATGTCACCACCAACCAGTGGATTTATCAAAATGCTTGTATTCCTGGTTCCGAGAAAGATAATGTTACCAACCAACTGATGAGTTTCCAAAAGTCTGTCACACTCCACTCTAGGAATGGGAAGGGGATGGATCCTCAGGTGCCATGTGTTGAGTTGGGCATTGTGGATATATCATTACTGTGACTGTCGATGAAAATAATCAATAAACAATCTATAATAAGAATAGAAAAGAGTTTTATTTGAGCCAAACTGAAGACTATAGCCCCGAAGACAGGAAGACAGTCAGATAACTCTGAGGAACTGCTCCGGAGAAGCTTGGTTTACAGACCAGTTTTACATCTTGTCAGAACAAAGAACACTAAGCAACTCAGGGATCCGTTCCTTCAAGGTTTCCAAAAACAAACAAGCAAAACAAAACAAAACAGATCAGCACGTACACCGAGAGCCAGTATGTCCTCAGCACCGGGGAAGGGAGTCTTATCATCGAAGGAGTACCAGCATTGGCATTCCAGGAAGGGAGGCATTTAATCTTTATCTTTAACACAGACATTCTTTACTTCTGGTCAATGCGCCCTTTTGCCATGAAGAGCCTAGGGGTGGGACGGGAATAAAACACAGACCTAGTAGAGCATGGACTTGAAGATATGGGGAGGGGGAAGGGTAAGCTGTGACAAAGTGAGAGAGTGGCATGGACATATGTACACCACCAAACGTAGGGTGGATAGCTAGTGGGAAGCAGACGCATGGTACACGGAGATCAGCTCGGTGCTTTGTGACCACCTAGAGGCGTGGGATAGGTGATAGTGAGGGTGGGAGGGAGGGAGACGCAAGAGGGAAGAGATATGGGAGCATATGTATAGCTGATTCACTTTGTTGTAAAGCAGAAACTAACACACCATTGTAAAGCAATTATACTCCAATAAAGATGTTAAAAAATAATAATAATTAAAGTAGAAGTACCATGTACGTTTGATAGGCCACAAACAGGGTGTTTTAGTTAGCATCACATTCGGGTTAAATCATGTATAAGCCAGAATGACTTCCCCATACTTCCATATGTGAACATTTCTTTCATCATGACATATTATCAGTTTTACAGATGAGAAATCAGAGACTCAGAGAAGTCAGGTACCTTGCCTAAAGTCACACCTGGGCTGCTGGACTGCTGAGCTGAGTGTCATGCAGCACCGGTGTTAGACCCCAGAGCTCAGAATCTCTCCATTATAACACACCCTCACCTGCCCCCCGTTTACCGTCCCCTGGCACCCGTTTGGCACCTCAGCCAGGCTTAGTGGCTAGTCTAGGGTGAGAACCACACTTAGCTTTATTACTAACAAACACTGAACAAACCAATAAAATATCCCTGAGCGCTGCCAACAGCACCTACACGGGAGAGCCCCTGACTCTATAGCCGTCCTCCTCATGGCTGTCCTTCGCTTGGGGCACCTGATAACCCTTGGGGCACCCTTGGCTCAGCAGTGAAGAGGGACTGCATGTGAATTAACCTGAGTGACTTCTGGATGCTCCAGACCTGACGGCCAGGATTTGGCAGGGAGGGAGTCAGTGTGCTTTTTTTCAGGGCTGGGTGGGGACCGCAGCACCAAACCAAGTCACCGAGGACCCAGGCCCTTTCCATCGTTTCCATCTTCTTGGCTTTCATTCACCAACTTATCTTCCCACTGTCACAAGATGGTAGCCTCAGCAAGAAGCATCACTTCCTCACCCAACCACACAGGGTTGTGAAAATGCAGAAGGGAAGGAAGGTGGTTACTAAGGGGTAGCGTTTTCCCTCATGTATCTTTCTTTCCTCCAATCTGGTTATAAAACCATCCCCAGAAACCCCTACCCCAGTCGACTTCCTTTTATGTCTCACCGGCTAGAACTGAGTCACGTGTCCTGCCCTAGCCCAGTAATTGGTGAAAGGGAAGGGGGTTGTCATGATTGGCTTAGACCAGTGGGTTCTTAGCCCTGGCTGAACATTACATTCACCTGAGGAGCTTTGTTTTTCTTATGTCAATATTAAAAAAACTCCATCCTCAGAGATTCTGATTTAATTGGTCTGGGGTGGGATCCAGTTATATAATTACTGTATAATCCCCCAGGGGATTGTATAGTGCAGCCAAAGTTGAGAGCCATCTACTTGGACCAGTCATGCTTCATCCCCTGGGTTGAGCCCTTGCCACTGGAACAAGATGAGGATGCGGACTAAAGTTGATGAGCAGCGAACTGTCTGCCACAGTCATTTATGTGAAAGAACTTGGGGCTGTGAAATACCAAGCAGCTGTAGGGTGTTAATATGGAAATGTCTTAAATTATTCACGGCTCCATTTATCACCCTCTCACATTCCTTCAAATGCTTTGTTGTATCTCCTTATCTATAATCCATCATGGTACACTATCCACTACCATTCTGAACAGACTCATGTGCTGTCCTGTCCTTTTCAGCATGTATCCGTTTGACCTCTGCCCTTGGTAGTACCCAAGATTTCATTTCATTAGGCATTTAAGACATCTTGGTCTTTGTTCTTCACAAGATAGATGGACCCTTTGAATGAAATTAGGAAGGGAGGTAAGTGCACTGTAACCGAAACCCCAACAATCAGAAAGTGTTCTTTCTAAGGAAATCATCCAAACAAAAAGAAATGAGCAGCCATCACCAAATCCCTAACAAAGCATTTTGAAAGTCATTCCATTTTAGTAAAGCCAAATGGCTTATGTATAAAAATCACTGAAAGGGAAATCTCTTGCTTAAACAGCAGTCTGTACTGCTAAAGAACAGGCATTTGTTAAACATTGTTCCTACCTAGAATTTCTCATTCAACAAAATTTGTTCAAATTCCTAATTGTAGTAAAAGAATGAAACCAGAACACTCCCTAATACCATGCACAAAAATAAACTCAAAATGGATTAAAGACCTAAATGTAAGGCCAGACACTATCAAAGTCTTAGAGGAAAACGTAGGCAGAACATTCTATGACATACATCACAGCAAGATCCTTTTTGACCCACCTCCTAGAGAAATGGAAATAAAACCAAAAATAAACAAATGGGACCTAATGTAACTTAAAAGCTTTTGCACAGCAAAGGATACCATAAATAAGACCAAAAGACAGCCCTCAGAATGGGAGAAAATAGTTGCAAATGAAGCAACTGACAAAGGATTAACCTCCAAAACTCACACCGGTCAGAATGGCCATCATCAAAAAATCTACAAACAATAAATGCTGGAGAGGGTGTGGAGAAAAGGGAACCCTCTTGCACTGTTGGTGGGAATGTAAATTGATACAGCCACTGTGGAGAACAGTATGGGTGTTCCTTAAAAAACTAAAAATAGAACTACCATATGACCCAGCAATCCCACTACTGGGCATATACCCTGAGAAAACCATAATTCCAATAGAGTCATGTACCACAATGTTCATTGGCACTATTTACAATAGCCAGGACATGAAAGCAACCTAAGTGTCCATTGAGAGATGAATGGATAAAGAAGATGTGGCACATATATACAATGGAATATTACTCAGCTATAAAAAGAAACGAAATTGTGTTATTTGTAGCGAGGTGGATGGACATAGAGACTCATACAGAGTGAAGTAAGTCAGAAAGGGAAAAACAAATACAGTATGCTAACACATATATTTGGAATCTAAAAAAAAAAAAAGAAAAAAAAAGAAAATGGTCAGAAGAACCTAGGGGCAAGACGGGAATAAAGACGCAG
>NC_041234.1:32959105-32987453 GCF_002837175.3 Physeter macrocephalus | reverse complement strand
GGAGAGGGTGTGGAGAAAAGGGAACCCTCTTGCACTGTTGGTGGGAATGTAAATTGATACAGCCACTATGGAGAACAGTATGGGTGTTCCTTAAAAAACTAAAAATAGAACTACCATATGACCCAGCAATCCCACTACTGGGCATATACCCTGAGAAAACCATAATTCCAATAGAGTCATGTACCACAATGTTCATTGGCACTATTTACAATAGCCAGGACATGAAAGCAACCTAAGTGTCCATTGAGAGATGAATGGATAAAGAAGATGTGGCACATATATACAATGGAATATTACTCAGCTATAAAAAGAAACGAAATTGTGTTATTTGTAGCGAGGTGGATGGACATAGAGACTCATACAGAGTGAAGTAAGTCAGAAAGGGAAAAACAAATACAGTATGCTAACACATATATTTGGAATCTAAAAAAAAATGGTTCCGAAGAACGTAGGGGCAGGACAGGAATAAAGATACAGATGGAAATAAAGACACGGACCTACTAGAGAATGGACTTGAGGATACGGGGAGGGGGAAGGGTAAGCTGGGATAAAGTGAGAGAGTGGCGTGGACATATATACACTACCAAACATAAAATAGATAGCTAGTGGGAAGCAGCCACATAGCACAGGGGAGGTCAGCTCGGTGCTTTGTGACCACCTAGAGGGGTGGGATAGGGAGGGTGGGAGGGAGGGAGACGCAAGAGGGAAGAGATATGGGTTCATATGTATACGTATAACTGATTCACTTTGTTATAAAGTGGAAGCTAACACACCATTTTAAAGCAATTATACTCCAATAAAGATGTTAAAAAAATTCCTAATTGTAAATTAATGTAGGTACTGTGTTCAAGCCAGAGGGCTAGAAGTTAGGATGGCGTGTGTGTGTGTGTGTGGGGGGGGTGTGTGTGTGTGGGTGTTCATACAGATAGGTACTTGAGTGGCAGGGATGCAGTAAGGTGCGAGCAATTTTTAAAAACACATCCACATCCAAATTATTATTGCCCCCTTGTGAGGTTAGTGCTGCCTTTGACCAAGACATTCTTGGAGCTCCCCCTTGGGGCTGCCTTCCCAGGCAGGACCCCCTCAGTTGATGGTGGATTTAGCGTTTAGGAAAAATCAAGGCTCATCAAATGTGGCGAGTGAAGCAGGGGAGGAGGCTGGTCCTGTGAACTGAGGTGTGGCCATAGAGTAGTAGCAGAGTCATTCCTTGGCTCATATGAAATCAGTTTTTATATTAGGGTACAGGAACCCAGGCATCGGAGACTGGCTTTCCTGGTTACTACATGATTGACCTTGGCAAGTCCCTAAACCATTTTGGCTTTAGTGTTCTTACCAATAAGAAGACGAGGTTGAATTAAGAGGATTTACAAGTTTTCTTGGCACTAAGTGGGGGTGTGTCTGACATTTATCGAGTGCCTATTTTGTGTACTGTGTTACTAGCTTAGTGCATGTTGTCCGAGTTAGTCCTCATCTTCGCTTTATGAGGTACATAGTATCCCCATTGTATGGATGGTGAAACAAGCTCAGAGAGGTTGGGTAATTGCTAAGGATAACACAGCCAGAGGATTAAAATCAGGTGCTCTCTATTTTGAAACTAGTGTTAAAAATTTTTTAGGAATAATATAAGCACGTGGCGAAAAAAGAGTTCAACAGTTTAGGAGGATATAAATACCTGCCAGGCTCACTTCATAGAAGTAACCACTACGTTTCTTGTGATATATGTCTAGAAGTATTTTATGCAAATTCAGACAGAAGTATGTAGGCTTTTTGTACTTAAATCTTTTTATTTTTAATTCCTTAAAATTTAAAAATTGAGATCTGACATAACATTATATTAGTTTCAGGCGTACAACATAATGGTTCACTCTTTGTATATATTGCAGTAGATCTCCACAGTTAGTCTAGTTACTATCCATCACCACACAAAGTTATGTAGTTTTTTTTCTTATAATGAGAAATTTTAAGATCCACTTTCTTAATAACTTTAAAATATATGGGAATTCTCTGGCGGTCCAGTGGTTAGGACTCCATGCTCTCACTGCTGAGGGCCCGGGTTTGATCCCTGGTTGAGGAACTGAGATCCCACAAGCCATGCAGCATGGCCAAAATAATAATAATGATAATAATACACACACACACACACGGCATTATTAACTGTAGTCACCATGCTGTACATTACATATCCCTGACGTGTTTATTTTATACCTGGGAGTTTATACCTTTTGACCCCTTCACCCAGTGCCTCTGGCAACCACCAGTCTGTTCTTTGCATCTGCAAGTTCATGGGTTTTGGGGTGGGGGGCGGAGGGCTAGATTCCACATATAAGTGACATCATACAGTATTTGTCTTTCTCTTTCTGACTTATTTCACTTAGCATAATGTCCTCAAGGTCCATCCATGTTGTCACAAGTGGTGATATTTCATTCTTTTTTATGGCTGAATAATAGTCCCTTGTACACATATATACCACATTTGCTTTATCCATTCATCCACTGATGAACACATAGGGCATTTCCATATCTTGGCTATTGTAAATAATGCTGCAGTGACCATGGGGGTACAGATATCTTTTTGAGTTAGTGTTTTCATTTCCTTTGGGTAAATACCCAGCAGTGGAATTGCTAGATCATACGGTGGTTCTATGTTTAACTTTTTGAGGCGCTTCCATCCCATCTTCCATGGTGGCTGCACCAATTCACATTCCCACAATTCTTGGGTGACAGGGAGGGGCACTTTGTTGTACTGGATTTCTGCTATCATCTACTTAAAGTCCAGAAACATGATGGCAAAGATGAGGTTATCAAAACCGTGCCTTTGAAGAAGATGGTGGAGAGAATTCGAATTCTCAAGTCCCAGATTCTAAATGATGAGGTAATCACTATCTTGGATAAGTACTTGAAGTTGTGCTATGGAGAAAACACGGCCATGGGGCACGTTCACCGCACTCAGCCACCCATCTACCAGTCCCTGGCCAGCAGCTGAGGGCACGTATATCACCTTTTTTTAAAAAAATAAATAAATTTATTTATTTATTTAATTTTGGCTACATTGGGTCTTTGTTGCTGCTCGCGGGCTCTCTCTAGTTGCAGTGAGCGGGGGTCTACTCTTCGTTAGGTGTGCAGGCTTCTTGTTGCGGTGGCTTCTCTTGTTGCGGAGCACGGGCTGTAGGCGCGTGGGCTTCAGTAGTTGTGGCTCGTGGGCTCGAGAGCGCAGGCTCAGTAGTTGTGGTGCACGGGCTTAGTTGCTCTGCGGCATGTGGGATCTTCCCAGACCAGGGCTCGAACCCGTGTCCCCTACATTGGCAGGCGGACTCCCAAACACTGTGCCACCAGGGAAGCCCTATCACCTATTTTTGAAGAGTCCCAATACTGACTACATTTAATAACTATAAGGGCATGTTTTTCGTTCTATAAATTGTTTAGTGAGAATTTTAGGGACTATTTTTCAGTATCTTTGTGCCAGTTAAAGTGGGATGCTTTTTTTTGTTTTTTTGGCTGCACGGCTTGTGGGACCTTAGTTCCCCCACTGAGGATCAAACCTGGGCCCCCTGCAGTGGAAGCGCAGAGTCCTAACCACTGGACCACCGGGGAATTCCCTAAAGCGGCATGCTTTTCAATCTAAAAAGCTTAATTTTATAAAATTGACTTACTTTTCTAGACTAAAATTGTATATGCTTTTGGTAATTGGAAACTCTGAGAATATTGCCTGCTGATTGTTGCCGTCATGTTCTTACAAAATTATTTTCCATTTTTTATGGAATGTTCCCACAGCTAGCTATGTCATAAGGTACTGCTCAGTTCATCCATTTATCCTTTGGCAAAGGGTCAGTAATGTTTAGAGAAAGATTTGTGGACTTAAACAAGAAACTTAATGCCAGCGAATTGATTTAAAATCCTTTACCGATTAGCATTAAACTTAATGATTAAGTATTTAGCTTTTGTTTAGGGATTTTTCTGATGGTCTTTTGTGAAGAATCTTTTCTAAGTAATTCTTCCCTTCCCTTTTTTGTGTCAGTGTTTCAGAAAATAGTGAACTCGAGTCCTCTGCTTTCTCTAAATCCAGTTGTGACAAAATCTAATTTGTGAGGTATGATTTAAAAAGGTTACAGAGATAAAACTAATGAAACCTAAAAAGACAAAAAGTTCCTATATCGTCTTCTTCTCAGTGACTGTCTAGTATTTCATTGTAGGAATGTATTGTCACATTTAACCAGTTCCTAGTCCCAACATTTCATTGCTGCATTTTTAATAGCATCTTTTGCATACATGTAAGTACGTCTGTAAGAAAAATGTCTGCAGTAGGGTGACAGTATAGAACAAAAGGTATACAGGCTTTTTTACATTTTGAGAGGTTAAGTTGTTCAACGTTGCACCAACATCTGCCCCCACCAGCTGTTTCTTGGAGTGTCTGCTTCCTAGACTTTCAACAACAAGCATTTTATCTATTTTTTTTCAACATGGCTAGTGTGATAGGTGGAAAACCCTTTCTCCCAGCGCCCTGGCCCTCTCTGACCCTACAGTTCATCTCAGGCGGTGAATAAATGCCTCCCACCTCAGGTTGTGATAACCAGATGCCGAGATGAAATTCATTCCTTAGTCCTTCTTCGACGCACCTGGGTTTGCAAAGTGTCACTTCTGTGGTTCTTTTGAAGGACTGGACACATCTTGAAATCAAAGTGATCATCCCTTTATAAAACCACACTTACACAGGACATCAGGTTGTAGCAAGCTTCTTATTAAGCTGAACTTCTGCTACTGCTGCAGGGGATTGTACCTAGTGAGTTGAACTTCAGCTATTTCGGGACACTATCAGTGGGGAACTGAGGCTGATTTTAAATGAGGTTGAACTCTATACATTTTCTCTGTACTCCTGAGAGCCCTCTTTATTGGGGGGGGGGGCGGGGTGTAGGGCAGAAGTGCCCATTTGCAGTTGTTGAGGCAGGATTCAGAGGATTTTCAAAGAGGCTTTTTTAGTCTGGGCAGGGATTTGTCTCCCATGAATACAAATGTAATATAAATAATTGGGAGTGATGCTTTTAAAAAACATTTATAAGCAGCTGGCTTAAAATTCCTCAGTATGCCTTTTCTCAGCCTGCTCTCAGTCCAAGCAGCACAGAAAAGACTGAAACTGAAGAAAAGCTAAACGGGCCTTGCTTTTGTGTGTCCAGTCAAACAAGGCGACGAATAAATGTACCTCTGTCTCTGTGAGGTCTCCTGGCCCCTCATCCTCTCACTTCGTAATGGAACCTGAGGAACTTGCTCTATTGAAAGAACCATTTCTGCTCAGGTGCAGTATAAAATAAGAACAGTAGGGACTAAGAAACAGCTCTGGCCCAAGTTCAAGAACACAGGGAAGTGGAGAACTACTGGGGAGTTGAACGGGAAGCAGTTTCAGTCGGAGCAAAGTTGCTGAGCTCAGTGATGTCTTCATGGGAATGGGAAGCCTTCAGCTCTGCTCCAGCCCACAGGCACCAAGCCAGAGGCCGTCAGTCCGCTGGTTGCTGAGAAGACATTGGAACGGCAGCTGGCAGTGAATGTTTTGAAATCTGGGGGGTTAAGGGGCGGTGGAAGATGACCACCACGTTTGACTTCAATGATGACCGCAGTGAGCAAATTTCTCCTCCCCTGAAACGGATGCAGCAGGGGGCTTGGCTGTAGAGTCACATTCTAAAAATAGCCACTGAGGTAGACTTGTGTTTTTCACTCGTGGAATGGAAGCCCTTTCTTTTAAGTGTTACCTTCAGGCAGAGGTGTTAGAAGGAGCCCCGAAGGCACCGGGAGAGTTGTGAGAATGCAGGGTAGTCTCTGGGCCCTGCCAGCAAGAAGCCTCAAATCTGGCCTGAAATCCAAACGGTTAGAGGGCCAGCTTGGACAGATTAATCTTGTGTGATTAAGATGGTTTGGTCACAGTAACCAGCAGGCTGGAAACAGAAACCAACCTAACTGAAAGGCTGAAGTAGAACATTACAGAAGCATTTGTAAGCTATGGGGAGTGGGTGGGGACTCGAGACTCTGAGTTCTTTTGTAAAGATGATGAACTGTGGAAAGTTATGAACAGCACATCTGGGAGGCTGGCTGAAGCAGTCCTGACATACATACAGATCAAGTGAACATCAAGGAAAAAATGTCCCAGGGCTTTGAGGGTCACTTTCCCCATGACTGAGACCAGACATTACCAAAAAGGACTCATTACTGCCTCGGAGAGCTTATGGGAACAGTAAGCCAAAAATATGAAAACCAAGATAATGTTTTAAAAATAGGACTTCCTTTCAAACAGCCTAGAGCTGGCATATGTTAAATATACAGATTTTAGAAGCAATAAAATAGATGCTGTCTCTTCCTGTAATAAAGGATATCGCTAACAGGGATGTGAGAAGGGAAAACAATACATTTTTCAGGTTCTGCAAACAACAAAAAAGTTAAACATTGTTGCCTTTCTATGCACTCCCCTCCCCCACCCCATCCCCCCAGCTGGGAATTGCCAAGGGGACTATTTTACAAAAAGGAGACAGTTGGCTAAAAATAAACACACAGCCCTACCGAAGACCAATAAAACTCCCAGCATTATCGAATGCCTTTTAGATTTATTTTTATTTCTCAGCAGTCAAAGGGAAGGAGAAATCATTCTGAGCTCAGGAAAAATCCATGTCCTGCTCCTAAGTATGGCAATCTCTGGCAATCCTACAGGCCCAGGAGAAGACTGGTGTACGGCTCGCCAGTGTCCTGTGAGAACGTGAACCTGCTCTTGGCCATGGGGCCATTTCATCTCTGCCAGACTGTGCACAGCGCTAGGAAAGGGTGGCACAGACACAGTGCCTTGCTCCGCAGGGAGAGAGAACCAGAAGTGATTCTCTGACTTGGGGTGACACACAAACTCTGTACCCTGACTAGGCATCCTAACCTGTGAATCCTGAAGCTGATCGGGAGTGGCCCTAGTGCCCCCCACTCCATTTGGCCCCCTGTAGAGGCCAAAGGGCTGCCTGAATGGTAGGTCCAAGCTTCCCAACCCTGTGTGCCCTCACTAACCCCTGCCAACCCCACTTGGTAGATGGCAAACATCTGCAAGTGGGCGGTCAAATATATATTATAAAATACTGACTCCGTTCCTTTACTTGAGTTGGGAACGACTTTACTCACAAAAGCAAGTAGGTACGCCAATTAAAATTCTATCTTGGAGCAGCTCAATGAAAGGAAAAAACAAAAATCAACTAGCCAAACTCACGTCTTTCCAAGTTTTATTAACACTGGTTTGGAGCGCATTCCTTTTGTTCTGAAGTGAGCTCAAAAATTTAGGAAATTTTTAGCTGGGGGTGGATATGATAAAATTGGAAACGTGTTATTATTTTATTCTCTTCTATTGGGGAAATGTAATGGCCATTCCGTTTTTGCACTGGCTGACTCTGGGTCTTGACTAATGAGTCCCATGGAATGAGGTTTTATTCTGAATTCCGGAGCAGAGAAGTGAGTCTTCTTCTCCCACTGGGGGCGGGGAGGGATGGGGATGCAGCTCAACTCTGGACATGGGCTGCCCAGGGTCAGGCAAGTGGCTTCTCCCCTAGTTTCTCCCTTTACTCCCAGGCAAGAGTTTTGTTTGTTAGTGGGTTGGTTTTTTTTTTAAAGATTTCTTTGAATGTGGACCATTTTTAAAGTCTTTATTGAATTTGTGACAATATTGCTTCTGTTTTATGTTTTCATTTTTGGGCGGCAAGGCATGTGGGATCTTAGCTCCCAGACCAGGGATCGAACCCACACCCCCTGCATTGGAAGGCGAAGTCTTAACCACTGGACGGCCAGGGAAGTCCCTTATTTTTCTTTTAAACTCAGTCTCTGTTTTCACCTAAAGGGAGAGTTGTTTCATGTATTAAACAGGACTGAAACTAGTATTGACTAATGCAAAGATACTGGTGCCCCCTGCCACTGCTACTTCATTTTTTCAGATTGAAAGTCTGGAAACGATTTATAACATGTATGCTGCTTCAAGTACATTTCTAGGCTATTTGGGGGGTGTGGTTGTATTAGCAAACTCTATGTTTCCTGTTCCATTTTGCTTTAGAGTCACAGGGAGGGAACGCTTGCACTTTGACATTTCTGGTATTTCAAGTATTATTTTAACATTATCCCTAGGCAGCTCCCTTAAAAAAAAAAAAAAGACAACTTAATGGCTCTATTGTCACAAACTTTGTCAGTTATTTCCGTTTTCCTTGGCACTGAATTTCACTAATTTGAGGTGAAAACAGGAAGGTGAAGAAAGCTTAACCAAGGTTAACATAAACTTAGATGGTAACATCACTCACAGGGGGCCGTTCCAGAGTAGGATATTGGGAGATGACCCCTCCACACAAAACACGTCGCCCTTGAAAAGGAGGCTAATGCCTGTCCTCGGCCCATTTGTTCTGCAGCGGGTCCGGGAGGAAGGCTGTTACAATAGGCTGGAAAGTAATTCCCCCATGATAACGGGACCCGCTGAATACCCGGAAACCTCAGCTCCCGCAGCCAAAGTGCCAGGTCCCTGCACCAACTTTTAGCATCTGTGAAGTGACTTCTGGTGGGGAACCTGGGGCACCTCACCTGGCACAAGTGTGTGGGCAGGGACAGGTCAAACCAAGAAAACTGGAAGGAAAGAGGGGCTAGTAGAAATCTACAAGTGCAATTCAAGGAGGGGAGGGCGGTGCCCATGACTGTTCGCAGAGCCACCGGGGACGCCCAGGGATCGGTATCTGACTTGAAATGGGCCAGGAAGGCCACTGAAAGAGGCAAGTTCATTTGGCCGAATCTTCTGTTCTCAACCTTGAAAGCCGGCAGGAAGTTGATTCTTCCTCCTCCCCCATCCCAGCTTCAAACGTTGAAAAAAGTTTGATTAAAATGCTAAGAGTGTGTCTTCCTGGGTTATTCCGCCCGGGGAGCCTCAGCCAAGCCAACTGCAGGCAATCACAGCCTGGAATGACGTTTCCCTTTGATGGCAATGAGGCTATTAGTAGGTCAACCAGCTGCAGTTAGGGCCTGGCTGGTCATTTAAGTACTCAGGGGAACTGTAGCAAAGGAGATAAAATACACCCAACTCATGGGAGTATGACTTTGGATCTTTAAGTAAACAATCCATTTTTTTTAAAAGTGCAAGTGGGGCTTCCCTGGTGGCGCAGTGGTTGGGAGTCCGCCTGCCGATGCAGGGGACGCGGGTTCGTGCCCCGGTCCGGGAAGATCCCACATGCTGCGGAGCGGCTGGGCCCGTGAGCCATGGCCGCTGGGCCTGCGCGTCCAGAGCCTGTGCTCCGCGAAGGGAGAGGCCACAACAGTGAGAGGCCCGTGTACCGCAAAAAAAAAAAAAAGTGCAAGTGAATTAATTTGAGTATTAATTAAGCCATTAAGGAATGACTTCACACTTCAATGCCACATATTAAAAAAAAAACCTTTTATACATGCTTCACAAAACAATATACAGAAATCTCTGTAATTCTGGAAATTAATTGCACCAAGACAGTTTTAAAAGTTATCTATTCTCTATTATCATACAGGATAGGTCTTTAAATAGTTTTGACTTCAGAATGACCAGAAGGGTCTACACCATTTCAGGTGGTTCAGGCAGTAGTAAACATTCTCCCCAGACGTTGGACAAGCGAAAATCATTTTAACCAAGAAGTTTAGTAGCTTAAAATTTACTTCTACATTGTTAAACATCTAGCAGTTGTAAAAAGGGCAAAGCTGGCTACTTGGTAACTAGCTGGCTGATAACCTGAGCGTTCAGTTTTAAACTATGCACGCAAACTTGAATACTTCATTGCTCCAAACGAATCAGGCCCCATAGTATTAAGAAGAGTGGGGTCTGAGTTAATTAAATTCTTAATCCTATATCTAAGGAGCTTAAGAATTTGGGGGATCATCACACTAAGAATTCATGGACATGTTAATGTTTTAAACACAACCAAAAGTAATTAAAAATGGTAGGAAATTAACTGATGGTTTTTGTAGGGTCTACTTGGAGGTGAAGTCAGAACTGGAAGGTATTTGAGCATCCCTGCCCTGGTGCGGTGACATTCAGGAACTGAGACAAACCAGAAGAACGGGAATCCATTTCTGATGTGAAGAAAGGGCCTTGTGGGGTTGCTGGTTGGGCCCAGCCTGGCTTAGCAGGACTTCAGAATTGTTCTTCAAATACCCCCCGAGGCAGTAATAGATCTTTGAGGGCACCTGTTTCTCCTCTCCTCCCACCTTGTACTGCTGGGTGATTTGATAAAAAAAAAAAATTTGGACTTACGAAAAGCAGCTTTTCAGGTAGATTTTAAAAAAATTTTTTAAAGAAGGTTTTTAATAAAAGGACTTAAAGAGTGCTTATGGGTCCAGGGGTTGGGCTGATAGTATCTCCATAAACATCTGTCAGGACATGGGATATGATCAGGCAACATTTAGCAACTTGGTTAGTTATTGACAGAAAGCCACCCTGAGTTACTGCCAAGTTGTTCTCAGTCTTTAAAATGACCCAAATGGAGAGATGAATACATTGTACAAAGAAAGAGTGACAGAGGAAAACTTTTTATTTTGGGTCTATAGTCATAACTATAGACCCATGGGAGGTTGCAAAAATAGTACAGAGAGGTCCAGTGTACCCTTCACCCAGCTTTTCCCAAAGGTAACGTGTTACACATCTTACACATAGATCAATATCAACACCATGAAATTGACATTGGTACAATCTACAGGCCTTATTCAGTTTTTAACAGTTTTTATGTGCACTCATTTTGTGTGTATGTACGTGCATAGATCTGTGTGATTTTATCACATATATGTAAACATCACCACAATCAAGATACAGAACTGTTCCATCAGCAAAAAGAAACTCTCTTGTGCTATTCCTTTATAGTCACATACCCTACCTCATCCCACCCCTTTCCCTGGCAAACACTAATCTGTACCCCATCTCTGTAATTGTGTTATTTCAAGATTGTTATACAAATGGAATCATACAATATATAACCTTTTGAGATTGTCTGTTTTCATTAAGCGTAATTCTCTGGATATCCATCCAGGTTGTTGCATGTATCAATAATTCATTCCTTTTCATTGCTGAGTAGTTTTCCATGGTATGGATGTACCACAATTTGTTTAACCAGTAACCCATTTGAAGGGCATTTGGATTGTTTCCAGTTTTGGACTATTACAAATAAAGCTGCAATGAATATTTGGGTATAGGTTTTTGTGTGGATGTGAAATTTCATTTCTCTGAGATGAATGCCCAGGCGTAGAATTGCTGGTTTGTGTGGTATATGTATGTTTAGTTTTATAAGAAACTACCAAACTGTTTTTCAGGGTGGCTGTACCATTTTACATTCCCACCAGCAATGTATGAGAGAGAAATTTCTGTGCAGCCTTGCCAGAATTTGGTATTGTTGCTATGTTGTATCTTAGCTGTTCTAATAGGTATGAAGTGGTATGTTATTGTAGTCTTCATTTTCATTTTCCTAGTGGGTAGTGATGTTGAACATCTTTTTGTGTGCTTATTTGCCATCCATATCTCCTCTTTGGTGAAATGTTGGTTCAGGTGTTTTGCCCATTTACTAACTGGATTGATTTTTAGTCTTGAATTTTGAGAGTGATTGGTATATTCTAGATAAAAGCCCTTTGTCAGATATGTGGTTGCAGATATTTTCTCTCAGACTGTATCTTGTCTTTTCATCCTCTTAACAAGATCTTTTGCAGTTTTAAAATTTTGATGAAATCCAATTTGTCATTTTTTCTTTTGTAGATTGTGCATTTGATGTCATGTCTAAGAACTGCCTGTCCCTCACCAGTATCACACTGTTGTGATTAATGTCATTAGATGTAGCTTAATATTGAATAGAGTGACTATTCCTACTTTATTCCTTTCCAGAAAGGTTTTAGCTATTCTAGTTTTTTTGCCTTTCCATATAAATTTTAGAATAAGCTTCTCTGTATGTATAAAAGGCATTGATAGAATTTGGTAGGAATATTGTTAAAACTATAAATCAATTTGGGGAAAAATGACATCTTTACTTGAGTCTTCCAATCCATGAACATAGTTATATCTCTCTATTGATTTAGATTGTTTGATTTCTTTTATTGGTGTTTTGTAGTTTTTGGCATACAGGTCCTTTATTCTTTTGTTAGATTTATACCTAAGTATTTAATTTGAGCGATTATAAATAGCATGAGTTTTTAAATTTGGTTTCAAGATGTTCTAGTATATATAAAGTTGATTTTTTAATATTGATCTTGTAGCCTGCAAATCTGCTGAATTCACTTATTAGTTCTAAGAGTTTGTTTTGTATTCCTTGGGATTTTCTATGTACATAATCATATAATCACAAATAAGGACTGTTTTCTTTCTTTCTTTCCAATCAATATGGCTTTTCTTTTTCTTGCCTTATTTCATTGGCTAGAACTTCTAGCACTATGTTGAATAAGAATGGTAAGTGCAGACACCTTTGTGTTCTTCCTGATCTTAAGGGGGAAGTATTCAGTCTTTCACCATAAATAATGAGGTTAGATGTCGGTTTACATAGTTTTTTTAAACATCTTTATTGGAGTATAATTGCTTTACAATGGTGTGTTAGTTTCTGCTTTATTGCTATGCGACTGCTTCCCAGTAGCTATCTATTTTACATTTGGTAGTATATATAAGTCCATGCCACTCTCTCACTTTGTCCCAGCTTACCCTTCCCCCTCCCCATGTCCTCAAGTCCATTCTCTACGTCTGTGTCTTTATTCCTGTCCTGCCCCTGGGTTCTTCAGAACCATTTTTTTTTCTTTTGAGATTCCATATATATATGTGTTAGCATACAGTATTTTGTTTTTCTCTTTCTGACTTACTTCACTCTTTGCAGACTCTAGGTCCATCCACCTTACTACAGATAACTCAAATTTCATTTCTTTTTATGGCTGAGTAATATTCCATTGTATATATGTGCCACATCTTTATCCATTCATCTGCTGATGGACATTTAGGTTACTTCTGTGTCTTGGCTATTGTAAATAGTGCTTCAGTAAACATTGGGGTGCATGAATCTTTTTAATTATAATTTTCTCCAGATATATGCCCAGGAGTGGGATTGCAGGATCATATGGTAACTCTATTTTTAGTTTTCTAAGGAACCTCCATACTGTTCTCCATAGTGGCTGTACCAATTTACATTCCCACCAACAGGGTAGGAGGGTTCCTTTTTCTCCACACCCTCTCCAGCATTTATTATTTGTAAACTTGTTTTTTTTTTAATGGCTAATTCATTTAATGTAACATTTTTAAAATTAATTTTTATTGGAGTATAGCTGCTTTACAATGTTGTGTTAGTTTCTACTGTACCTCAAAGTGAATCAGCTATACGTATACATATATCCCCTCTGTTTTTGGATTTCCTTCCCATTTAGGTCACCACAGAGCATTGCGTAGAGTTTCCTGAACTATACAGTAGGTTCTAATCAGTTACCTATTTTATACATGGTATCAGTAGTATATATATGTCAATCCCAATCTCCCAATTCATCCCATCCCCCCTTTCCCCCCTTGCTGTCCATACGTTTGTTCTCTACATCTGTGTCTCTATTTCTGCTTTGCATATAAGATCTTCTATACCATTTTTCTAGATTGCACATATATGTGTTAATATACAATATCTGTCTTTCTCTTTCTGACTTACTTCACTCTGTATGACTGTCTCTAGGTCCATCCATGTCTCTAGAAATGGCCCAATTTCGTTCCTTTTTATGGCTAATATTCCATTGTATATATGTACCACATCTTCTTTATGCATTCCTCTGTCGATGGACATTTAGGTTGCTTCCATGTCCTGGCTATTGTAAATAGTGCTACAATGAACATTGGGGTGCATGTGTCTTTTTGAATTATGGTTTTCTCTGGGTATATGCCCAGTAGTGGAATTGCTGGGTCATATGGTAGTTCTATTTTTAGTTTTTTAAGGAACCTCCCTACTGTTCCACGTAGTGGCTGTACCAATTTACATTCCTACCAACAGGGTAGGAGGGTTCCTTTTCCTCTACACCCTCTCCAGCATTTATTATTTGTAGACTTTTTTATGATGGCCATTCTGACCAGAGTGAGGTGATACCTCATTGTAGTTTTGATTTGCATTTCTCTAATAATTAGCAATGTTGAACATTTTTTCATGTGCCTGTTGGCCACTGTATGTCTTCTTTGGAGAAATGTCTATTTAGATCTGCAGCCCCTTTTTTGATTGGGTTTATTTTTTATTTTTTTGATATTGAGCTGTATGAGCTGTTTGTATATTTTGGAAATTAATCCCTTGTTGGTTGCATCATTAGCAAATATTTTCTCCCATTCTGTTGGTTGTCTTTTCGTTTTGTTTATGGTTTTCTTTGCTGCACAAAAAAGTGGCTTCTTTAGGTTACACGTATGTAACTAATCACAACCTACTGGTCTCAACATTTTACTACCACCTCAAGTGAAGTGTAGAAACTTTATGTCCATTTAGGTTCCATTATCCTGTGCCCTTTATAATTCTCTTATAATATTTTCTCTCTGTATATTGAGAACTACATCATACAATGTTATAATTTTTGCCTCAACTGTCAAACATAATTTTTTAAACTCAAGAGAATAGTCCATTAAATTTACTTGTATTTTATCCTTTCTGTTCTTTCTTCATTCATGATGTTTCAAGTTTCCTTCTTTTATCCTTTCCTTTCTGCTGGAAGAACTTCCTTTAGCAGTTCTTTTACAACAGTTCTGTTGGCAATAAATTCTCTTAGTTTCTTTCACCTGAGAATGTCTTTATTTCACATTCATTCCTGAAGGATATTATCATGGAATATAGAAGTCTGAGTTGACAGTTATTTTCTGTCAGCTATTGAAAAATGTCATGCCACTTCCTTCTGGCCTCCATGGTTTCAGATGTGAAATCCACTGACATTCAAATCGTTGTTTCCATAAGTAATGCATCATTTCTCTCTAGTTGCTTTCAAGATTTTTTCTTTGACTTTACTTCCTCGAAATTTGATTATGCTGTATCTTGATGTAGGTTTCTTTGGGGTTTTGTTGAGGTTCACCCAACCTCTTGAATCTGTAGGTCTCTTGCCTAATGTGGGAAATTTTTAGCCGTATTTATTCAAGTATTTTTTTAAGCCTCAATCGCTTTTCCCTCTCTTTCTGGAACTCTGATTTAAAAAAAAAATGAACACTAGATCATTTATTGTAGTACCACAGGTCCCTGATGCCCTGTTCATCTTTTTTCACTCTACTTTCTCTCTTTTGTTTAGATTGGGTAATTTCTATAGTTATATTTTCAGACTCACTAATTCTTTACTCTGTCATCTGTATTCTGCAATTTGGCCCATCCAGTGAGCTTTTAAAATTTTGGTTATTGTATTTTACAGTTCTAAATTTTCCATTTGGTTCCTCTTTCATTTTCGTATTATATTTCTTTGCCAGGATTTTTTTTTTTTTTTTTTGCTTCAAGTGTTTAACTGCTAATTGAAGTATTTTTATGATGGTAGCTTAAAATCCTTCTTGGATAATTTCAGTATCTGTGTTGTTTCAGTGTTGGCATCTGTCAGGTGTCTTCTCTCATTCAAGTCAAAATCTCCCTGGTTCTTGGTTTGACAAGTGATTTTTTTTTTTTATTGTATCCTTAACATTTGGCATACATTTGAACATATATTATGAATCTCTGAATTTTATTTATTTATTTTAGCAGGCCTCCACCGACACTGTGCTGGTAGAAGAAGGGGTGCATCACCTGGTTATTGCCAGGTGGGGGTGGGAGTCCAGAAGCCCTGGCTTCCCACTAGGCCTCTGCTGATAGGAGGGGGGATTTTTTTTTTGAGGTGCTTGGGTTCTTTCTAGGCTGACCCTTTCCCTGCCCTTTGGCTAGAGATAACTGGCTTTTCATGGGGCTTTTTATGGTCTATGGCCATTGGTATTTCTGGCCTGCTGGATTCTTCAGCATCCATCCTAGGATATTGAGGAGGCAAAAAGAAAACCCAGGCAACTCATGCCTGTGTTGTTCCTCAACTCCCAACGTCCCTAGTCAGTCCAGCTTGTTTTCCCTATCCTTCAGAGTCTTATTTTCATTTTATAAATATATTATATTTGGGAATTTTAGTTACACTTTGTGGGAGGAATAAGGAGAAATGCATCTATTCTCCCTTACCTGGAACCACAGTCAGCCTGTCTGGAAATTGGTTTTTATTAAACTAAATTCAACTGAAATTTGACATGCTGGCTCTTTATGTAAATAACCAGTACTAACAGAATGCTAAAAGTCATGAGACAGGCCTCAAGACATTTATGAAATCAGTTCTTGCCTAATGCTTAATGTGAAGCTCTATTGCACATTTTTAATCATCTCGAAAGTGCTTCTTACCCAAACTCTGCTGCATCAGTAGTTCTGTCAAGTTTCACTACATTAGAAAATGATGTCAAATTTGGCACATATCCGGGATCAGAGGAAAAGGATCACAAGAAAGCCAGAAACTGGTGGCAGAAATAGCATGAACATCGTCAGTTCACCCTTTGCCGCTCCCATAAAGTGATACAGCAATGTTTTTTAACGGAAGGTGGAAAAAGCCCAGATCCCACAGAGGTAGGAAGCTGGACTCGTTGCTTATATACAGCCTCAGTTTTACAGAACAGCTGATCGTTGTTGGCATGATTTATTTCACACATATGAACCAGTACACAAGTGAAAGGTGGATGGTTACATGGTCGGTGCCTAAAGGTACAGCTTCAGTCCCAGCCCTTACCCCACTCTACCCAGCAGGTCTCAGAAAGTTCTCTTCTCAACAGGCACCCCACAGCAGCAGCTGCAGAAAGCACAGTCACACTAAGAGAGGTGCCCCCATCTTTCCCCCATCTTTATCCTCACCAAACACCTCTTGGGTCACAAGCAGACATGATAGATACTGATTCTGTATGGGTCTACAGCATTGGATAATGCAGCTTAGGTAGGGAAGATTATAGGTTTCATATTTAAGACGCCTTATATCGTCAAGGTTCAACAGGCTTTCTGTGGATTTCTGTGTTCTGAAGTTCAAACATCCTTTGTTCCTTCCCTTCCAGGTCAGTCACCACGAATCAGGGCTGTCACACTGTCAGAGACTGAGGCTTGACTTGGTACCAACTGCTGTGCTATTCTGCGGAGCAGGAATATCATGAGCTGTTAAATAATGACTGACACTGGTTGAAATGATGTTTCCAGTAAGGAAGTGACAGTGCAATGTGGATAATTATGGCAATAAAATAGGAAGAGCTTTAGTTCCCAGCCTGACCCTGCCTCTGCTGGAGCCATGTCAACAAGGCGTTCTCAGAACAAAGAAGAGACGTGATTTGGTACCATTTCCCATCAGCAGGTGTCTGGACAAAACATCAATGTGAATAAGGTTCAAGTGCAGTCCTGTGTACCTTGATTAAATTACTTAATATTAAATAAAAGGTCTGGGTGGTATTTTAAAAAATCTGACTCATCCAGCTCTAATTCAAATAGCTCCTCACCCCGACCCTTGAATGGAGTTTTTTTTTTTTTTTTTTTTTGGTGGTATGAGGGCCTTCCTCTGCTGTGGCCTCTCCCGTTGCGGAGCACAGGCTCCGGACGCGCAGGCTCAGCGGCCATGGCTCACGGGCCCAGCCGCTCCGCGGCATGTGGGATCTTCCCAGACCGGGGCGCGAACCCGGTTCCCCTGCATCGGCAGGCGGACGCGCAACCACTGCGCCACCAGGGAAGCCCCCTGAATGGAGTTTTAAAAAGTAATTTCTCTCCCTGGGGTGGGAGAACCCTAATGAACTGAAAGAAATTTTTGCTTTTAAATTGTTCTATCTGATGTTTTTGTAAATTATATTATTAAATGACTCTGGAGTCACTGTTTGTTAATGACAAGATTTGTTTTTGCTTTGTTATGATGTAGTTCAATTGCATGGTTTAGGGAAAAGCTAGTCTACATACAAAAGAACACAAAGACTATGAAGGAAACTATAGCGAGCTCAATAATCTTAGCAACTAGCCAACACTAAAGATGATTGCAGGCCGGGAGAAGTCACAGGCAGAGACCAGGTTTAAAGTGTTTCTTTTAATCTTCTTAAGGCACATTTTTAACATCTAAAAAAAAATCTGTTGCTGTGATTTTTAGATCTAATTTTAAAACTAAAAATTTTCAAGCAGCTAAATTAATTAGGGGTCAGCAAAAAACTTTTCTGTAAAGACCCTGATGATAGTAAATAGCTCAGGCTTTATGAGCAGCTAGTTGTTCACTGCTGTTACAACTCCTCAGCTCTGCTTGAAAGCAGTCACAGACAGTATGCAAATGAGTGGAGTGTGTGCCAATAAAACTTTATTTACAAAAACAAGCAGTAGGCTGGATTTGGTCCAGGGGCTGCCGTAATTTGTCAATCTCTGTTCTAAATGAAGTTGGAGAGGAATAGCTTCCACCCAGAACAGAACCTCTCTGTGAGGGAAAGAAACAGACTAAGAACAGGATCATACTGCATTCTTCTACTAACGGACAATACTTTTAGAAATACAAAGCAAGATGAGCTCACCCAGTTAATCTTTTTATTTTGAGTTTTGTTAAAAAAAAAAAAAGCTTTGAGAAAAATGTGTTAAATATCAGTAAAGGGCAGGGGAACATGTAGCTAGCTTTATAATATCAATCTAAACATATACACAAAGGCAAACAAACATTAAGTAAAATGCTAGGGAAAGGGAGCACTTTGGGGGCCTAACTCCAGTTTTTCTTATTGCACACAAAGGTTGTTGATAACTCCAAGTCTTCACTTTTTCACAGTTAGACATACTTTAATATTATTTTATATAACATGTTTATATAACATCCTATGTTAATTTTATAAAGCCACCAGTTTGCTACTGTTGAATGGAAGTAAAAGACAAAAATTTCCCCAATTACAGTATGTAAGCGCTCGATAAAAAAATTCCCTGGAAGGTCACATCAGGCCATATTAAATTCATCCTATTCTATTAAAAAAACTGCTTTTCAGCTATTAAATGAATCTTGGTGGCCTTCCCATTTAATCATTTTAATGGACATAGTAAAACTTCCTAAGTAAGAAGAAGTACCAGATGTATTTTATGTAAAAAATAAAAAACCTAGGAGGTGACCCTACCATGAAGTCATATTTCGAATGAGTGATTTCAGTGACAAATTCCAAAGCCATAGACTTAAAACCCACATGACTGAAAACCATCCCACACTGCTTCTCCAAAGCCCACAGCTGGAATAATCACAACTAAAGTCAACCCCCAAATGTCCATGTAGCTAGATACTCACCCAGTAACACTGGGATCTTAACTTTTTTGAAGTGCTTTAGACAGCAGATGTAGAGTTCTTCATGCTGTTTCCAAGTCCTTTTCCACCTGAGTTCCCCCAACACATACAGGCCCAGATAATTTTCCACTGGCCAAGAGTTGAGCTGACCGTGACATGTGGCAGTTCTGTGAACCCATTTGAAAAGGTGGCCATCAGGATGAGAAGGTAACCTCTCCCTCTCCCAAGCACTCTCCCTTCCTTCTCATCTTTTCCAAGGCTCATGTAGCAGAAAACTGGCTGCCTGTGTGCGCCATGTGGGCCATGGTTAGACTATACCCTGCTTACAAAAATAAAACTGACATCAAAAACTTTGGTTTTGCTCTTTACAATTTCTGCTAGCACTGGCTGACAAGATGGGTTTGTTAATTTATAAAAACTCTGCTTATGAAACTTGGAACTGGAAAAAAAAATGGTTTCTTTCTAGGTCTCGTTTTGAAAGGATTGTCAAAGAAAAAGCCTACTTGCTTTTCCTCGTTAGACACTAGCATTGGTTTCCAGAATATTTCTGTGTAGATTGTTCTTATTAGGTTTTAGAAAGAGGGAAGATCTTTTGAGGTATCCACATGGTGAAAGCAGCATTCAGGTGGGTCGTTTCTAAACTCTAACTCTTGGCCACTAGATGCCCTCAATTTACTGTATCAGAACGCAGCAATTGACACTGGTGAGCCAGATTCTCACTTAAAAAAACAACAGAAGAGATCAGAATTCAATGATACCAGTCTACTGTATTTGACAGACTAGCTCCTACACTAATTCACCTACAGAAGCAACATCAAAAAGCAGGCACGAAACCTGTCAAGTGTCCGATTTCTGAAGTGGAATAAGGAGTCATATACTTACTGAATCAGAAAGCTGACTTTCCAGATGCTCTCAGTCCAGATTGCATTTTACAGCAGATGGGAAAATCAGCTTTCTGATCTACCTCTTAGAACTCGCAATGGGTACCAAGGTAGGTTTCCAAGCGGATGATTTTCCCCTCTGATGAGTTGCTTGTTTGCCCTGCCAGCAACCTCCCCTGAGCGCATCGGCAGTGTTTCTACATTTAGCAATCATTTTGTTCACATTAAATAGCTGGCATGATAACATTAACTGCCACTCTGGACATAGAAAGGGAGAGCTATGATGGGGGGTGGGGGAGTGTGTGCATGAAACAGACTTCTGTTTTGGAAAGAACCATTACTTCTTCGCCCGAGACTGAAATGTTCGCGGATAGCTGAGATAACATTTTTTCAGGTTTTCTAAAGAGATTTTGTCAACTGAACCACGAAGGACATTTTCAGGTCTAGAGAACACGGTGTAAAGAGCTCCCTGCTGTTTGCTTGATGAAACATTTGATGTCGCAGTGTGATTTTGGGCTGCAGGGCATCAATGCTTTGTCTGGTCACTCTGACTCCTGATGGTCAGAGTCCATTTAATCACATATGCCCTTCCTATACCTGTTTCCTAGGAAGAAATACCAAATTTCTTTAAATTCCAAATTTCCTTCTTTAGTTCGGTTCTCCTTGTAGTCCCCAAAAAGAGTACGAAAAGGAATTGCAGGCGTTTTTGTCTTTCCTGTGTCGGTGCTATACAAAAGTTTGCATCTCCTTAATTACCTGCTACCGACACCACCGCCACGTGACAGCAAAGTGATCACAACTTTCCACTTAATACGGGGCCTCTGCTCAGGCAATAAATGGGCCCATCCTTATCCTGAGGAGTCCAGTGTGGATGCAGGCATGGGGACAAGCAAAGTGTGAAGAGAAAGAAAGTTCACTTGATTGCAGTGGGGACTTTTAATATAATCTCAGGTTAAACTGCAAAGATAGCATCTCAGAAACCTTCACATTTGATTAGTCTGCAGCTCAGTTAGGACAAAACCCCTTTTTTTCCCCACAGATGGGGGCACATATGACAGGGTTTTAATCCCCCCCCCCGCCAAACACACACTCAAGTCGCCCATCTCTCCTTCTCACGCTCTGAGGTTTTCAAAAGTGACCTTTTAGGTTGCACTTTAAGAGGTACATTCTTGACTTCTGCAAAGATTAGCATGAAACTCTCACAGCTGCCCAGTCTGTATTACCGATCAACAACTGTTTGTTCCACATGACTAACAACTAAAATAAAATGTTCTTTGCTAGGCCATTCTTTAAGGTTCCAAATAGGGTCCACTGCAAGTTCTAGACTAGAGGCTCTCAACCCTAGCTGTGCATTAGAATCCTTGAGGATCTAGAACAAAGCATGGCAGCCAGGCCCCACCCCAAACCTACTGAATCTGAATCTCTGAGGGTAGGGCCCTGGCATCAATAGTTTTAAAAACTGGCCAGGTAATCCTAATGTGCAGCCAGGGTTGAGAACCTGTGCTCTAGAGCATTCGACTACTGAACCGTCATCCCCCCAACCCAGAACAAACATGTTTATAAGATGACTTGGGATTACTCTCTCAGGGCAACTTTCTTTAGCTGGATGCACCATTACTTAGCAGTCTCGATCTGATTTCTGCCAGACTGGCAACAGACACTCAGCCTTGAGTGGGGTGATTTCAGGCCTTCGTGGCACCCTACTTTTTTGCCACTCAGCACAGGCATAATGCTTCTGAGAGGTGGAAGCATGTTGATGAGTGGACTCACTTCCCATGACCCCTGGTAAGGTCAGGATTAATCTCCACATCTTGCAAACCAAAATTAGGACGACAGGTCAGTGACTTACTCTGATCCACTGAATAAAAAATCCAACCACGTAACTACAAACCTAGCTATAACTTTTAGCCTTAGCAAATCTCCATTTACTTATATTTAAGTAGGTTAGAATAAAATGTTTGCAGTGAAGAGGACAAAGCCCATGGATGACCATAAAATCAAGATGGACTTTAGTGTAGATACGAAGGAAAGAGGGGAATAAAACTGATTCAATTATATTATATTGAACCATATGAAATTGCCATATCTATTTTTTTAAATGGTTGAATGTCAGCAATTTCATATGGCTTAACCTAATAATAAAATTTTCCCCGTTTGCACAAATTATCAATTCAAAAACAAAGTATCAAGCAATGTCTTATTTAAAAATTAACCATTAAAAATGCGAGTCAAGAAGATTAAATGACTGACTTCATTATGGGTGTCCTAGACTGAACTGGGCCACTATTTTGTCTGCCATAATAAGAAAAATGCCCACATTTTATGAAAGCATTTTTTAGAAATTGGGTTTTCAAATATACTAGCACTGAAGCATAGAGACACAGGGAGAATCTCAAACTCGGTTTCCAGGAGTTCTCTCAGTATTTCACCTACTGCAGGTGCGGGCAGGTGGAACAGCTAATCCACAAAGAACCCAAACCAAAAACCTAAATTTTAACCCACACTTACACATTAAGCTGGTGCAAGGCTCCCCAGATACCAAGAAAATGGCCCTTCTCTACATGGCATTCAATGTCAAGACATCTGGATTCTTAATCTGTCTATAGTAGACAGAACCTTCCATCAAGTTGAATAATGCTGAATTTTTCATTGACTTGCCTCTGATTCCCCATGTGGCCACTGAAATCTCATGTATTTATTAGCTCAAAGTTTGGAATTCTACTCAGTCATTAGAATACTATCTTGTATTTTCTTTGCAGTTAGTTTTGTTTGCAGTGAGATTTCTTCCCTCCGAATACTAGCTTGTTCCCTCTTAGGCTTCTTACAGCCTTCTCTTCCCTAGATAAAATTGCACCCCACAAATTGTGGTGTTATTTCTAAACCCACGATAGAATCCAGTCCTGTTAATCGTTTTCCAGGCAGTCAGCTCATATGGGAGCCTTCAAGAACTGACTGATTTTTGCAGTGATATCACCATCAGTTTCTAAACAGTTTCTCCTGTCCTCAGATTAATTAAAAACAACAGTATAACACTATTTTGCCTTTGGTTTCAAACATTTCAGTAACTTCTTTATGGAGATTTCCAGAGAAGGAATTAGAATTCATTCCCCCATGTTGAAATGTTCATGGACATATTTTCCAATCTTCAGTCTAGAGGAAACAGGTAGCCAAAAAGGGCAGGAATCCTGATAGGAGGGTGCAGTCACGCAGCCTCGCTGCTGGAGCCTCCACTCAAATTGCTTTTTCATGTTTTCTGTCCCATTTAACACCAGCTTCTCACAGTCCTTGGAGGTCCAATCTCAACTGCCTTCCTTCACGGTCTTTTTCTAGCCTGTTCCCCCCTTGCTATTCCTACAACCAGCTAGACCTGCATCGCTGTGTCTGGATATGAAGCCTCTCCTGGGAAGAACCCCCAGGAGTTCTTCAACCTGCCACACCTTGTTCAGATCTGCAGGTGAATGAATGAAGAGAGCATTAAAGCATGCTATTAGTTTGTTTAACTCTGAACAGCGCACTACTATGTGAAAAAAGTGGGAATAGGTCTGCATTTGTCTTGATTTAGAGACACTTAAGCCCCACCAGCTGCATCTTGGGTTAAATTTTAAATGTGAAGATATCTTCAGACCCCAATAAAATAGAAGTGTTAATTCCATTCAGTCAAGGCCCCACCTCAAGCTTGCAGCCATCCTCACCCCGCCAGTGGGCCTACCCCGTCACTCAGGGCTCGGGGCGGGGAGTCACGCGTTATCCTCCAAGGGAAACACCAGGCGGGTGCCCCGGCTGGAAACCTTCTGGTCTCCCATTCCCAGGTCTCGTTCCAGCACCTCCTCGGCGCTGCTCTTCGTCCTCCGACCGACCTCGACGCTCGTGGGGGCTGTGTGGGAGCCCGAGGAGCCGTTCGCAGTCACTGTGCTGTCCCCGTAGGTCAAGGTGAGGTCGCCCTCGGTCAGGATGAAATCAGAGTCTTCCTCTCTCAGCGGCTCTTGGTTCTGAAAAGTGCAACAAACACCACGAGCATCAACAACAAATGGAAGACCACTATTTTCCATTAGTGGTCTTCCAACTAATGGAAGACTGGGCTGAAGCCAACCCCAGCCTCAGCTCCTCATCTGAAAAGAGGGATCATAAAACTTGCCTGCCTTGAGCCTCTAGCATGATAACTGGATGTAAACTGTAGAGTGCTAGTCAATGTAAGGCTGTCGCTGAACGAGCACTTCAAACACCAGAAAGCAGTTCTGATTTTAAATGCCTGACAGCTCGGGGACAAAAAGTGACAAAAGGGAAGAAAGGGAGATCAGCTCCAATTTTCGGCTTCCCAACCCACAAAGGTAGGAAGGAGTAAGGTCCCTGGGCAAACCTACAAATAGGTTTCAGCTCCTCTCTTCTTTGGGAAGGTCTTCCGGGGGTGGAGGCAGCTTCCTGCCCTGTACAAACCACCCTAAACCCACCTGGTTTACAGTTGAACTACTCTTTGTCCTAGTCAGCAATTCAGGGAAGAGGATAAGCCATAATTAGGATTTCCTTCCTGTCCCCACAGAAACACCCTGATGGGAAGGAAGCCCTCAGGTGGATGAAGCGAGGGACAGAGAGGGAGGGGACATTTTCTCGAGCATCTATTATACGCCTGCCAGGAACGTCACAGAAGCTCTCATTTGATCCTCACCCCTTCCTTATGAAGGGCACAAACACTCAGGTCACAGAGAAGAAAACCTGAGAGAACCCATGGAATTTGCCTGTGGCTGTCCAGCTGCTTGGAAGCAGAGTTAGGATTTATGCTGTCCCTAGACTGGTTCTACCTACATAAAAGATGTGAAAAATCACCCCGTCGGGAAGAGGACTGGTGGGGCATCTCATGCTAGGCAGCGGTGGTAGCAGAACAGACAAGGCTTGAGCAAAGCAGGCTAAGTGGCAGCCACTTGAAACTACGAGACTACGGGGAGAGTGTCAGGAAGCAGCATGAAGTCAGGCACAACCTTTCACCCTCCGATGGTTTAACAAGCAAAGCAAGGGGCGGTACACTCCCCGCGCCCCCGCTGCACGGCCGTCAAACACGGGGAGCTTCTTCCTTGAATGGCAAACATATGCTTCCAAGCCGCTCCACGTAAACGGTTCTTTCTCTCCTATTTCCCATCTACCTTCAAAGTGCATTTGCAGTCCTTCGGCCTCTACACGACAGGGTCTCCTTGGTGTGGGATGCTGAGCCTGCCTCCCTGACAGCCACGTGGCCCCCACTCAGTCTCGCTGCCCGAGGCTGGGGTAGATTCTCCCGTGTCCGGGCCGGGGATCCCCATCTACATGAGAAACCACCGAACAGCAGTGATCTCCTCCTCTTCCTGGCGCCCTTCCTTGCGCTGCTGACCTCTTAGGAGGTGCTAGATGAACGCCTGTTGAATGCACCGACCCAGGGAGGACCCGTGGGGTTCTGGCCCATCTCTGGGCACATAAGGGTGACAAGCACATGCTTGCTTTCTGCATTGTTTCTCAGTGATGTCGGCTTCTCCACTCTCCACAGCGTGACTCCACTTAACCAGGGCTCCGACTTTTTTTTAACAGGCAAGCACGCAAGTCCTCTTGATGGCTGCCTCCAACCCTCACCGGAATGAGGCAGGGAGCAAATGTACAGTTCAGTAAACATCTTCGACTCGGGCAGAGCATAATTGTAAAGCTCACTCCAAACTCCCCAATTTCCTCCTTCCCATTAGTAGTTCTGAAAGTCCTGAAACTCCACCTGCTCCATGACGGTTTTCTTCACAACAGATGACATCATGTTCCCTGTTTTGGCACGTTCCATTTCTCCCGTTCATACATGCGCTAAGTAATGTTTTTGTTCATCTCTGTCAAAATCTCTCTCCCAGGGCTCCTTAGCTCCCAATGTTCAGGAAAAGACTCTCCTGGCACGTATTTTGCTGTTTTGAGGTTTGGAGCCACACGGGGACAGAGAGGAATACAGAACAACTGCATGTACGGGGAATTCTGCAAATGGAGCCAAGCCCCTCCCTCCCCAGCAGCACAGAGGAACCCCCAGACAGAAGCTCCAGCGTGGCCCACTCTGACCCCTCACAGTGGGAAGCAGGGCCAAAAGTCACTGACAGTAGAAAACAAGACTGGATATTGTCCCATTCCATGATGAAACTCACAAGCCCAGACAAATAGTACCCCAGGAAAGGTCACTCAGAAACAAGGATGTAGTAAAACCCAGTGGAGAGGGATTTCCAGATGGAAGCTTAAGGAATGTTCTATGCTGACGACAAAACTATCCCACACCCTCGAATTCCAGATGACAGGATTGACAAAAGTTTTGTTCAGCTGAAGGTTTATGTAATTACATAACTAGCTGTCCAGTGAGGGCTGCTATGGAAATGGAGTGAAATAACCCTGCAAACACCTGCAAGCAAGACTGTCGTGGGAATGTGTGCATTTAAATATCCACAGATCATTTTCATTAAGTGGAAGAACACTGTTTTCTAGGCGGTTCTCAAACCTAAATTTCATTTAGAGTTAGTGGAAATGAGGAATAATGAACATCTTCCATATCTCCCAAAGAATCTCAGTGAAGTACAAAACGCCCTACAGGTGATAGGGGGGCCCACCCAAAAGTGTGTCAAACAGCCCAGAGAATGGCTCATCTGATGCCCTCACCCGGCACTAGACTCCACATGGAGCCCCCTCCATTCTCTCACCTCTGGCTTCCTCAGTTAAACTTCCAAAGACTCTCTGCTCTCACTCTCTCAGCAGCAGGCCTCTCCGTGTCTGGAGGTGGCTGGGACCCCAGCCCAAGGCAGTAGCAGCAGAATGGAGGGTGGTTCTTGCCTGTAGCCCAAGTCACCGCATCTTGGGTTGGCTGTGGGGAGTCCACAGCCCAAACATTACCCCAGGAAGCAAACCTTGGGCAGGCTCTGGAAGTGGTGAGGGGAGTACTTTCAATTTAAGTCCCTAGAAGTATATTGAGTTTATGCTGAGTTCAAAGTAGGCCAGATACCCCTAACTGATATGTGAGGAATAGTTGGTAAGCTTCCGATTAGGTAAGGTTTTTATAAAGTTTTCATAGTGGGTTAGTTACTTTACTTACAGAGACATGAAAAGTGACCCCTGTAAAACCTAAGTAAGAAGGAAGGCTTTAGAAATTGGTTAAAAGAGACTAGAGCTAGAAGGCAAAGAAACACGTAAGCCCAGTGAAACAAAATCAAACAGTGTAATCAGTTGGAGCTTCTTTAGTGGGAGAAGTGAGGATGCCGAGTCACTACCCTTTGTTTCTGATGATAAAACACATCCAAATGGCCCACACTGTCACTTTACACAGAGGTCCAAACTGAGCAAACTATTCAGCATTCAAAAAAAGACAGATTTATTAAATAAAACGGGATGGGAAATTATAAAAGTAACTTTTTAATCTATTGGTCTGTATCCTTCCAACATAAAAGGAAAGGTAATTAGCATTATTACCTAGGCTCATATTCCACTAAAAACTCACCATAAGCATTAAAAATCACTTTACAAAACCGGGAGCAGTTCTAAGGAAATGGTGTTCTTGGCATCTGACCCATTTTTTATAATTTAAAAACAGTTTATCAGAGGTGGCACGGGAATTCCATTTGTATATGGTGAGGGGCTGGGGAGGATGGAAGCCTCAACTATCTTTAAGAGAAGGAGACGTTGATGCTGTTCTCTGTCACGTTTGGTGGAAATTCAAAGCAAAGGCCATAGCAGAACTGCAGTGTTAGCATGGCAACCCGGCCATGCTGTACTTACGTCGTACACCTGGGGACTGGTCAGACATCGAGCGAGCAAGCCACACCAGGCTGGGAGAGTGGTGGTTAATGGGGGGCCACTGTGTGTGAGGATGGGCTTCAAGTAACTTTAAAAAGAGAATTAAGGAAAAGTGCCTGCAAAGAAAACACACACCCAACAAAATGTGTTTAGAAATCCCAAAGAGTAAATCATCTGGCATTCTACCCCCAAAAAGCCTCTTTTCCCCCATTTTACCAGTACAATACAGAAAGTACCTGTATTCTGCAACAGTCTGAATCCAAGATTAAACTATGCCCCATCAGCCTTAAATGTTAACTGTTAACTTTCAGGTTGGCGGTTCCTCATTTTCAGTTAAAAAGAATATCTGATTAATTAGAACACCCTTCTGCCTTCTTTGTTATGCTGAATGAGAATTTTGGTTTTGATCAGCCTTCCAGCTTTTTTTTTTTTTTTTTTTT
>NC_041234.1:32919723-32959063 GCF_002837175.3 Physeter macrocephalus | reverse complement strand
AGAGCTCAAGCTCCGGACGCGCAGGCTCAGCGGCCATGGCTCACGGGCCCAGCCGCTCCGCGGCACGTGGGATCTTCCCGGACTGGGGCACGAACCCGTGTCCCCTGCATCGGCAGGCGGACTCTCAACCACTGCACCACCAGGGAAGCCCCAGCCTTCCAGCTTTTGACACACAACCAGCTCATGTTTTGGAAACAGGAAATCTTGTAGCTGGAGTGGAGATGTTACAGCCCCTGGGTCCCCTCTCCCCAGAGATCACATGGTGGAAATGTTCGAGGTGGACAGGACCTGAGAGGATTCGGCAAAACTGTTTCACGAAGGTCACTCAGACCTCAACCTCCCACCTTCCCATACGGGACTATTCTTCCCTCTACCCGCTGCCTCTCTCCCAGACTCGCCAACACAGTTTTTCCACCTCGACACTAGTGGCATTGTGGGCCAGGTCACCCTTTGTCGTAGGGGGCTGTCCTGCACTGTAGGATGTCTAGCAGCATCTCTGGCCTCTACCCCCTAGAGCACCCCCAACCCTTCCCTCAGGTGTGACAACAAAAACATCTCCTGACATGGCCCAGTGTCCCCTGAGAAGCAAACCTGCCCTCAATTGAGCCCCCTGTTCTAACATGAAGGTCAACTGTTCTGTGGAGACCGGCTCAGGGTTTGCCAATCTACGGATATTTGTGCTGGCAAATGTGCAGCCCTGTGTCACATTACGATGGAGCTGGGACCATTTCTGATAACCCAGAGCCGAAGCAATGTGGAAAAGGTGGAGACCTACAGGGCCACCTCAAACGCAGGAATGGCCAAGAGACTTTAAAGGCAGGTGAGAAGGAGTCACAGCTGTCTGTACCCAAGCGGATGACTGCTCCGAGCACCATCACCTCCTGTCTTCATTCAGAGCAGCACGAGAGAGAAAAGGCTTCTCCTACAGGAGGAGATGGAAGGGTGACCCCTGGGTAAAATTCTGACTGGGAATTACTCATCAAAGGAAGATGTGCGGGCTCTGCTGGGACTCTATAAGCAGAACAAGCCCCCTCTGACTGCTGTCCTCATTCCTAGAAACAGCCCCTACAGGCCTATCAGTTTTCTTGTGTCTTCAGCTCAGAAGCTGACAGCAGCTGGATTTGCAGAATGACTAATACAAAAGAGTTCCGGGGCACCCAGAGGCTACCTTTCATTTCAGTTCCCTGTCTTGGGCAGTTCAAAGACAAGCTCGCTCTTCTCAAATACAGAAGGCCCTCTAACAACTTCTTTAAAAGAGGAAAAAATATTTACAGATAGATTTTAAATATTCAGATTGTTGGAAGGGCAAAAATGAAATATCAAGCCTCCCTCCCACCCAGTCTTTCTGGTAATTTACCATTACAACTTTATAGAATACAGTTTTTTTCGCCTATTTCCTGATTTATAAACTGTAGTCAGCTTTTAGCTCCCTCTTATGAAGGATGGTAAATTTAATTCATTTACATTCCTGCCTCTTTTCAATTTTTTTCCTTTCTAATTTTTATTTATAATTAATTTTATACTGTAGATATATAACATTTGCATTCTGTAACTAATAAGCAAATATCTGCTTTGTCTATGGATTGAGCCTAATGTTAAAGACCAATAAGCAGCACTTGTAATAATGTAATTTATGAGTATTATTCACTGTAACCAAGGAGAGTGGTTGGAATACTATTAAAGGAAATGTAATACAATGTCATTTAAACTTTGTTAGAAATGAACATTTGAGTATCTTGCAAAAAAGAAAAAAAGATCTTCTTTTAATTTCTTTTTGATCTTGTTCACTTCTTCTGGGTTATAACAAATCACTATCCCCTTAGTTGGATTTTGTTTTGTTTAATCCTTATGTAATTTTCCCTCCTTCTTATAGAGTGTGCACGGTGCTAAACTTTCGGAATTCTTGCATGTCTGAAAGCCACCCTCCTTTTTTTTGCTCATTTTTGATTAACAGTTTGGGTATAGAATTCTAAGCTCAGAAAATTTTTTTTCATCCTAGGACTTTCATTTTGTTGATGGTTTCCTTTGCTTTGCAGAAATTTTTTAGTTTGATGTAAAAAATTTTACACGTGTTTATTTTTGCTTTTGTTGCCTGTGCTTTTGGTGTCAAACACAACAACAACAACAACAATTCAGTGCCAAGACCAATGTCAAGGAGCTTTTCCCCTTTGTTTTCATCTAGGAGTTTTATGATTTCAGGTCTTACATTTAAGTTTTTAATCCATTTTGAGTTGATTTTTATGAGTGGTATAAGATGAGGTCCAGTTTCATTCTTTTGCATGTGGCTGTCCAGTTTTCCCAACACCATTTATTAAAGAGACTGCCCTTTCCCCATTGTGTTTCCTTGGCATGTTGGTCTTGACTCTATATGCAAGGGTTTATTTCTGGACTTCTTATTCTGTTCCTTTGATCTGTGTGTCTGTTTTTATGCCAATGCCATACTTTTTTGATTACTGCACCTTTGTAATAGAATTTGAAACCAGGAAGTGTGATGCCTCCAGCTTTGTTCTTTTTCCTCAAGATGGCTTTAGCTATTTAGGTTCTTTCGTGGTTCCATACAAATTTTAGGATGGTTTTTCTTTTTCTGTGAAAAATACCATCAGAGTTTTGATAGAGATTGTACTGAACCTGTAGGTCGCTTTGGGCAGTGTGGACATTTTAACAATACTAATTCTTCCAATCCATGAACACAGTCCTTTCTGATTTCTATGCCTTTTATTTCTTCTTCTTGCCTAACTGCTTTGGTTAGTATTTCCAGTACTGTGTTGAATAGACGTGGCAAGAGTGCACACCCTTGCCTTGCTCCAGATCTGACAGGAAAAGCTTTCAGCTTTTCACCATTGAGTATCATGTTAGCTGTGGGTTTGTCATATGTGGTCTTTATTATGTTGAGGTACATTCCATCTATACCTAATTTGTTGAGAGTTTTTCTCATAAAAGAATGCTGGATTTTGTCAAATGCTTTTTCTGCATCTATTGAGATGATCACATGATTTTTATTTTGTTAATGTGGTGTTCACATTGATTATGTGGCATCCCCCAGGGATAAATCCCACTTGATTATGATGTCTGATCCTTTTAATGTGCTATAGAATTCAGTTTTTTAGTATTCTGTTGAAGATTTTTACATCTATGTTCACCAGGGATATTGGCCTGTAATTTTCTTTTCTTGTAGTGTCCTTGGTGGGCTTTAATATCAGGGCCATGCTGGCCTCAAAAAATGAATTTGGGAGTATTCCCCCATCTTCAATTTTTTGGAAGAGTTTGAGAAGGGTTAATTCTTTTTTTCTTTTTTTTTCTGTTTTTTTTTTTTGGCTGCACCACACGGCTTGTGGGATCTTAGTTCCCCCACCAGGGATTGAACCTGGGCCCTCGGCAGTGAGAGCCCGGAGTCCTAACCACTGGACCTCCAGGGAATTCCCAGATTAATTCTTCTTTAAATGTTTGGTAGAATTCACCAGTGAAGCCATATAGTCCTGGGCTTTTCTTTGCTGTGAGGCTTTTAATTACTGATTCAATGTCCTTACTTGTATTGGTCTGTTCAGATTTTCTATTTCTTCATGATCCAGTCTTGGTAAGTTGCATGTTTCTAGGAACTTATCCATTTCATTTAGGTTATACGATTTTTGGTGAATAATTGTTCACAGTGGTCTGTTATGAGCCTATATATTTCTGTGGTATTAGTTGTAATGTTTCCTCTTTCATTTGATGTTATTTATTTGAGTCTTCTCTTTTTCTTAGTCTAACTAAACGCTTATCAATTTTGTTCATCTTTTCAAAAAAACAACTCTTAGTTTTGTTGATCTTTTCTATTGTTTTCTGAGTCTCTATTTTATTTATTTCTGCTCTGGCCTTTGTTATGTCCTTCCTTCTACTAATTTTGGGCTTTGTTTGTTCTTCTTTTTCTAGTTCCTTGAGGAGTAAAGTTAGGTTGTTTGAGATCTTTCTTTTTTCTTAATGTATCACTTATCACTATGAACTTCCCTCTCAAAACTGCTTTTGTTGCATTCCATAAGTTTTCCTGTGTTGTGTTTCCATTTTCATTAGTCTCAAGATAATTTTTAAATTTCTCTTCTGATTTCTCTGTTGACCCATTGATTGTTTAGGAGTGTGTTGTTTAACGTCCACATATTTGTGAACTTTCCAGTTTTTCTCCTGTTACTGATTTCTAGTTTCATACTATTGTGGTCGGAAAAGATACTTGGTATGATTTCAATTTTCATAAATTTGCTAAGACTTGTTTTGTGACCCAACATATGATCTATCCTGGAGAATGTTCCATGTGCACTTGAGAAGAATGTATATTCTGTTGTTGGATGGAATGTTCTGTATATGCCTAAACGTCATTTAGTCTAAAATGTAGTTCAAGCCCAATGTTTCCTTATTCATTTACTGTCCAAATGATCTATCACTTTAGCATTTTGTCACTCTCCTGTGAACTCTCTCCAATTTTCTCTACATCCTTTCCAAGCCCAGTGAGTAACATGCATTCTGAATTACAATGCAGACAAAGTTCATATGACTTAAAAAAAAATCCCTAGGGGTTCTATTGTAGTTAATAGCAAACAAGGTAATTCGAACCATCTTTTCCACTGAGGCTAACTAAAAAAGCCGGGAAAATAAAACACAACAAAATTTTCTGCTTAATGGCATCAGAAAGCTACCATGGCAGTGAAGAGGGCCAGAGTCTGGAAAAGGAAATCCAAGAGGTGAGCCATGCACACGGTGAGCCATGTTTTCCCTAAAAGCACCTGAGAAGCTAAGCAGAGCATCTGGCAGACTCACAAAAACAGAGTGAATCTGACAAAAACTGGAGTCCAGGGTCTTCTGAGGAAGTCTACATAAATACTCTAGGCTCCAGGTTGGAACCCTAGAAGAAAGGGCACACAGAAAACAGACTAACCCTCACAGGAACTGAAGCCCAGATTCATGTCACCTTTATTCCTGATTGGATTAAAGTGATCTGGAATTGCTAATTCCCCTAACCTTGCCACTGACCAGATATAAGGTAAATCATCTCTGAAAGGTGAAAGATGATAACCTCATCTAGAGCATCTCAAATTATCTCTATACTTTTTCATTGCTCATGTCTGTCACTTATTTAAAAAAAAAACAAACACAGATGTACAGAAGGTAAACAATAAAGCTCCTAGAAGATATCATAGGAATTTGGCTTTATGACTTTGGAGTAGACTTCTAAAACAGAACACAAACAATAATAACCAGAAAAGATAAGATCAAGAAATTGGATTGGACCTTTTGTTCATCAAAAGATTCTATCTAAAAGTGAAAAGGCAAGTCACAAGTAGAGAAGATATTTTTTATCACATATAACTAGCAAAATACTCATATCTAGAATACACAGGAACTCTTAAAATCGGTAATAAAAAGGCCAATGACCCAAGAGAAAAATGGGCAAGAGACTTGAACAGGCACTTCACAAAGGAAGATACCAAAGGGCCAGTAAATATATGATAAGGTGCTCAACTTCATTAGTCACTAGGTAAATGCAAATTAAAACCACAATGGGGGCTTCCCTGGTGGCGCAGTGGTAGTGGTTAAGAGTCCGCCTGCCGATGCAGGGGACACGGGTTTGTGCCCCAGTCCGGGAAGATTCCACGTGCCACGGAGCGGCTAGGCCCATGAGCCATGGCCGCTGAGCCTGCACGTCCAGAGCCTGTGCTCTGCAATGGGAGAGGCCACAACAGTGAGAGGCCCGCGTACCAAAAAAAAAAAAAAAAAAAAAACAACCACAAAGGAATATAATCTATAAAAATATTGAATCACTGTGTTGTACACCTGAAACTAATATAATATGTAAATCAACTATACTTCCATTAAAAAAACCCACAATGAAATACCACTATAAATCCACTAGAAAGGCTAAAATTAACAAGACTGGCAATACCAACCAGTGAGGATGTGGAGCAAATGGAACTCTCATACGCTAGAGGTAAGTGTGAAAAGTGGTACCACCATTTTATAAAACTGTTTGACACCATCTTCTAAAGTTGAACCTTTACATGTCCTATGACTCAGCAATTTCACTCCTGGGTATATTCCCAACAAAAATGTATGTAAACATGCACCAAAAGACATGTATAAGAATGTTCATAGCGGTATTTTTCATCGTAGCTCCAAATTAGAAACAATCTACATGTTCATCAACAGGAATGATAAGTAAATTATGATATAGTCATACAATGAAATACTATACAGCAATGAAAATAGATGAACTAGAGCTACAACATGGATGAATCACACAAATAATGTCAAGCCAAACAAACCAGATACTAAAATATATACGCTCTATAATCACATTTAAACAAAGTTCAGAAACAGGTAATATTATTAAGTGTTGCTAGAAGTCAGGAGAGTGGTTACGTTTGGGGAGGAGAAAGGGGCAGTAATTGGGTTATGGCATGAGGGGAACTGGTAATTTTGTGTTTCATGACCTGTTTGGTATTGAGTGTACTTATTTTGCAATAACTCGCAGAACACTTATGATTTATGTACTTTCCTATACGTATTCTTTACGTGAATAAAAAAATTTTAAACACTTTCAAAGTCTCCAAAGACCACATATAAGCTACCTACCCATTTGACCGCTATGTCAACTTAAGAAACCATGAAAGTGTAACTTTTTGGTTTTTAATTTTTCACCTGGGGCCAATTGAATCTACTAGAACAGAGTCTTCCTGGCATGTGGTCCAGTTAAGGCCAGGATCAGACTTGGCCAGACTCGGTTCAGCCAATAGGAATCATCCTCTCCACATGGATTAACTGGCCAACCTCCACTTCCCTTCCTGACCACAGAATGGTTCAAGTGGAATTTTAACTAATTCACCTACACAGGCATATTTCCCTTGGACACAAAGCTCTGAAGAGCCACGGGAGTCTACCAGGCTGTGGACTGGCTACCCTAATGATGTGCAAACATTCCTCTTTGCCAGAGAGATGCTCGTTATGACTGCCTGTGGTTGAATGATCATTGCATGTGTCCCAAGAGAGGACTGACTACACCTGTAGCAGCAAGCACACATCTTTCCTTGCTCATCAGAAGTCATTTACTGACAACTCAACAAGAGGATTTCATCACTGATGTTTCACAAATACAGGGAATCCCCTTAAAAGGATACTTGTGGTCAAAGCTGTACCACAGCCTGAATAGCCATGCACTCTCCTGCTTTGTCCGGTTTCCTCTGGCAGTATCTGGACCATCCTAGGAATAAACAAGAAGAAATATACTTAGTTGCAGAAAAGGGATTGAAATAGGAGGAAAAGCTTCCCTTTTAACCATAACCTTTAGAGATTTTGAGCTCAGAGTCAAACATCCTGTATGACCAAAATTTCAAAGATTTATTGGGAGGTAATATTTTAAAAGAAATCAAATAAATCCAAAAGGCAGACAAATCAATCCCCAAAGAAACAGGCTTGGTTATGTCTGAGGGTAGACCAACTCAATGTAGTACAAAATTTCTTTTGGCATTTTTACTGTAATTTTCCTCAGAGTGCCTTTTAGCAGGTTAATTACCCTAAAGTAGTCTAGATCCTAACAGGCCAAAATTGATTTATAGAGAAGATTAAAGAAAGCGTCTGTAAAACCAACTTTCCAGGTCCCCCACAGCTGGCCTGGGGAAATCACGCTTGGTTGAGTTTCCTGACAAACCAGCCAAGGGCTCTTTGTGGTCCTTACCCAGGCACCTGCATTGTGTTCCAGGCAGTTAGTAACTTGCCCTCCCAGCTTTAGGAAGGGAGTGGGGGAGGTGGGCAGGGGAAAGGGAGCCAGAATCAGCATCTCTGTTATTTTCTCTGCCCTCAGGTAGTACGTTCCTTTACTACTCCTCTCATGCCTTTCCAACTCAAACATCCCCATCATTTCATTTTCAAAGTAACTGGCACAATCAAACATTCATTTGTGGTTTAGGAAATCTGTTCTGTGCAAGTAGGATAAGCAGCACAATTAATATTAAAAAGTGGACTGATGGCAGCAGTCTGAGGGCACTGCTGGAGTTCTATGTTGCTGGATGAGAAGCTCTGAAAGTACAGGATGCTTGTGAAGCGCAGTCATTTTTATCATCCTCCTCTTGAATGTTCTAGGCAGAGGCAGCTCTACAAGTAAGGGGCAATCAAGAATAACCAAATAAAAGTTGAGTCAACGATTACAAGTATGTAGTTCCAAATCTCAGTGGGTGTAAATTCTACCTGTAGTAGAGATGCCAAGAAGGAGTCAGAAATCTCTGAGAAGGTAAGATACAGACAAGCATATAGGGAGGGAAGTTAGCAAGCACTATTTAAATTCCTAATATTTCCAACGGCAAAGATGACTTTTAAAAACAGAGTCCCCCACGGTATTTGAGGAATGTTTAGTGACATATATGCAAATGGCTTAGTTAAATGGGCCCTTCTGTGGATGAGGAAATAAAAAGGAGAGACCCCAGAGACTAACTTTATTTCACATTTTAATAAATCACGTAGGGAAAAGGGGGCACAGAAATGTCTCTATTTGCAGATAACAATCATTCCTTCAGGTAATTAATTGTTAGCCCAATGACAACTCTAGGGAGATTTCGAAATGCCACACGACTGAGTGGAAAAGTGGTAGATGACTTTTTTGAGAGATGACCGTTTTACGAAAAAAATTAAATGCTTCTTTATAAAGTGATAGGCTCTAAGCTCTTGGTTCTAAGTGTCTGTAGAATCTTACTAAAGAAAAAACTAGCAAGATGATAAACATCTTCTGGAAGGATGCTATAAACCATTGGGCATAAGACAAGTTCCCCAAAGTCACTTTTGTCTGCTCTTCCACTAAAATAACAATAAAAATGGCAAACCCCTATTCTGTCATCCTAACCTCTGCATTATCAAATCACAGTGCATTCTCATCACCTGCAACACTTAAGTTCTTGCCATCTCACCTTAAGGAAGCTACAGGAGACTGACCTATAGAAGCCCCAAGAGGGACAATGAAAATGAGTAAAGCAAGGGAAAGGCTTTTTTTTGAAGGCAAATTAAGAGAAGGTCTTCTCAGCCTACAAAGAGATATGCCTACAGTCCACAAATAAGATAAAGTGATCTTAGAAATGTAAGACATTAAGAGCCAACCCTGAAAGGTTACAAATTCAGGGCAAATAAAAAGTGCAACTCTGTAACGGGGGTGGGTGTTAAACAACTTCTTATTCTAGGAGATGGGGCCAGAAGCATGATTATGTACAGGAAGAACTTGGATAAATCCACATATAGAGGCTTTGGGGAAATCGGGGAGGGTCTGTGGAACAGGACTGATTTTTTTAAGCTGACCCGGAAGACAATCAACAACTGCTTCCTGGCATGATTTGGGCGGCTACCATTCACAAGCCAGCCAGCCCTTCCTGCGGGCTCCAAGCAGGGGTCGGTGTGGGTGCAGGTGATCCTACAGTAGGTGGGCTGCCTGCCTGCACTGCCCAGAGAAAAAGCGGGGACTTGGCTCTCCCACCATGCCCTCCTCAAAACCTCCATCCCCACCAGGACGGTTCCCACCCCCATGTCTTTAGTTCAGGCTGCTTCTAGAATCCAGAACACCCTTGCATACTCTCACCTTCTTCCACCCACAACACCTACCTGGCTGATCCCTATTCATCTTTCAAGGCTGTGCACAAGGTTGGCATCTCTGAGAAATGTTTCAAAGGCAATGCAGTGCTCCAAGAGGCGTAGGTGTAACCATCACAGGCTTTCTCAACAGACTACCTGGGTCCAAGTCCTAGCTCTACCCCTGACTGTGCCTTTGCCCTGCTGTGTGACTCTGGGCAAGTGTAAATTGAGACATAATCGACATATAACATTGTGTATGTTTAAGGTGTACACCAGTGTTGGTTTGATATGTTTATATATTGCAGTTTGATTACCACCGTAGGTTAGCTAATGCCTCTGTCCTGTCACATAATTACCATTTCTATTTTGTGGTGAGAACAATTAAGATCTAGTCTCTTAGCAACTTTATAGTTTATAATATAGTATTGTTGACTACATTCACTATGTTGTACATTAGCTCTCCAGAACTTGTTTATCTACTAGTTGCAAGTTTCTCCCCAAATCTCCCCCTCCCCAGTCCCCCAGCCCCTGGTAACCACCATTCTGCTCTCTGTCCTTATGAGTTACACAAGGGATTTTAAAACATTTTACTGAAATTGTTAATAGAGAAGCCCCTTCAGGAAAATAAATACCACTAGCTCTGCTTATCACCAATTTTTGAGCATGAAACAATGAATGGCTATTTCTCCTGCATTAATTAAGCACCTACTGTGTGCCAGGTACCATGCTGGGTGCTGGAAACACAAAGAGGAATGAGACCCAGCACCTGCCACTTGAGGAGCACATTTCCAGAGGGGGAGACAGACAGACAGATACATATGGGGTGAAGAAAAAGAAAGCAGATTGAAGACCTGGGGAGTGGCAAAAGGTCCTATTTTGAAGTAATTTTTCTAGAATTAATGAATAATGATTTCTGGGTAGAGCTATATTTCATTCCATTCTTATTGTTAAGAGATGTATTTTTTATGTTAAGGTCATTACAATAATGAGAAAAGCTTTTTTTTTTTCAGAGATGCAGCAGAATACTGCCCCTGCCCCCCAAAGATTTCTACATCCTAATCCCTGGAGCCTGTGTCTGTTAACATTACACAGCAAAAGGGGCTTTGTGGGTGGACTTAAGGTTTTCCAGGTAGGCCTAGTATAATCACATGGGCCCTGAAAAGTGGACAAGGCGGGCAAGAGAGTCAGAGAGATGCGGTGGGAGAAGAGGCAGGAGAGATTCAGAGCATGAAGTTTTCATAGCTGGAAGTGGAGGGGGTCAAGAGCCAGGAAACGTGGGTGCTTCTAGGACCTGAGCTTGACTCCCGGCCAATGGCCAGCAAGGAAACAGGACCTCAGTCCTACAAGCACATGGAAGGGAATTCTACCAACAACCTGAAGGAGCCTGGAGGTGGCTTCTCCCCCAGAGCCCAACCCCACTGACACCTTGACTTTGGCCTTAAGAGACCTAAAAGAGAGAAACCAGTAGAGCCCACCAGACTTCTGACCTACAGAACTATAAGACTGTATTGTTTTAAGCCACTGAGTTTGTGGCAATTTGTTACAGCAACGATATGAAACTAATGCAGAGCAAAAGAGTACATAATTGATGCAACCCGATTTGGGTCTTTCTCATGTCCCCGGGATGGTGGGGCCAAGATTTCTCAGAAGGGGGGTAACACAGGGTTTAAAAACAGGGAATGAAGAGCTCCACACTGCCTCCACCAGGGCTTCTCAAATTGTAAAGTGCACACAACCGCCCTGGCACCCTGTTAAAGCGAACATTCTGATTCTGTGGGTTCAGGTGGGGCCTGAGAGTCTGCATTTCTAACGAGCTCTCTGGTAATGCCCAGGCTGCTGTCCACGGGGACACTCGGAACGGCAGGGGGGAGGTTCACGGTCCCTCTTGGAGAAGCAGACAAGGCCCTCCACCATCTCGCCTCTGCCACTCTCCACCCTTACCCTTCATCACATTGTCACCAAGCCCTTAAGGACAGAGATTCATTTGTCGTGTTTGCAAATGTATTCCCAGAGCCTGCAAGAATGTCTGAAATATAACAGATGCTCCATAAATATTTGTCAAATGAATGAATAAATGTTAATTTTGAACTTCTAAGACACACACAAAAAAGAATAGCAGAAAGGGAAATCAGGGGCCAAGGAGGCCATCAGAAAAACAAAAAAGTGTGGTGGGGAAGGCAGTCAGAGAGTAGTAATCTGAGGAAAGGCACTTCAGCAACTGTTTGAAGTTAAAGATTTAAGGGACTGGATGTCAGATTTTAGCCTGGAAGGAAACTGGGGGATGACCCAGGAACAAACAAATCCAACTTGCCCAGAAAGGTATATGTGAATGCAACTATAAACAGCTGAGTTTCTGCAGTTTTCAGGTACGTACACACACACACACACACACACACACACACACACACACACACACACCACAAGCACAGTGGTTTCCCTTCCCCCACATTCCACTAATATCCTGCTTGTGACCTTGTCCTGCTGAGATGACAGAGGCAGGATACATTCAGATTCATGTTCCTAGCTACTCCAAAGCGGCCTCATCAATGAGCGCGCTTCTGTAAACTTGGGGAAGGAAGTGAATGATGTGTCTGCGTGTCCGGCCAACATAAATCTCAGCTGCATCTGGCATGAAAAATCCCCCCCTTAATGGGTTGGGAGGCCACCCCCAGGCCCAGGCAGCTTGCCTCCAGCTGGGCTTGTTTTTGTTTTGGTTGCAAAGTCACCAAGACCTCTGCAGAAACAAAGCAGCTGAGTTTTTTGTTTTGTTTTGTTCTAATGAGTCAAACTTGCCAGGGACATGAAGCTGAAGTCTATCCACGATATTCTTATGCTTCCCTCACAAAGAGCCAAAAGTTCTGTCCAACAGCTCCCTTCTTTCGCCCACATGAGCTAATATTCTGTGGCTCTGTAGCCATGACTCGGCTTATAACCTTGGGCTTCTAGGACCGGTGAGGAAAATCGTGCTCCTTATAAATTGTGCTTTCCCGTCAAACATCACTTTTTTGTTTGTTTGTTTGCTTTTAGCAAGATGGGGAACAAACATCTGGACTTCCCCCACCTCTGATTTCAGTTTCATGACAACATTGAGCATGTGACCTGGATCCATTTCAGCGGAAGCTGCAAGGAACCCAGGGTTTCACCCAAAACTGAGAAGCCCATTTAGTTCTCTGTTTTACTGGTTTCTCATGACCACTGAGTGCTCCCAGCCCTGTTGTTAAGGGCTTACTGGATCAAGAAGTCAGGTCAGGAGGACTTGGAGAAATGAGGCCCTTTCTGCATGAGGGCATGAGTCATTTTTCAGAAGCTGTCCTGAAGAGCTGAACTTGAAGTTTGCCTTTTTTTTCCAGTCTGACAGCAATCTTTTTTTTAACATCTTTATTGGAGTATAATTGCTTTACAATGGTGTGTTAGTTTCTGCTCTATAACAAAGTGAATCAGTTATACATATACATATGTTCCCATATCTCTTCCCTCTGACAGTAATCTTGAAAGACTTTCAAAATGCCAACAGAACTGCCTTTGAGGGCCCTCTGCAAGACTGCGTATGAGGTTTGGAAGTAGGGCGGTTAAAGCGAAGGTGTGACACAGCTCCTGACCAGGGCCAGCCAAAGGGGCGCCATTGGGAGTGCAGCGGAAGTGGCTGCCACCTGCCTGGTCAAAATTGGCCCAAAGGGCGGTTTCCAGTGTTCACCCTGCCTGAGGCTGGGGGTGCTACCTTAGCTATCACTGCATGGACTAAATGCACTGCCAGAACCCTAGGCATTTAGGACCCACTGCTTTTCAAACATTTCCACAGCAAGTTTGTTACTAAGTCTAGTTACAAGCCCACTGTCTCTGAGACATAGTAAGTTCAGCTACATGAAACCAACCGAACCATTTCACGTATTTCCTTTCACAGATGCTTGAGTCCAGAGGCAGAAGCAATGGAAAACAGCAAAATGGTCGGGGGGAGGGGGGCAGGGTTGACCAACTTGGAACTGTCAAGATGAAATTGCCCCAAACCCTCGATATCCACCTGGCAGTGACCTGTTTTTCTTACAAAATTAACTTGACTGGCCACAGGTCTATGGAGGATACGTATCCTACCGGAGCCATTATTTTCCCTTCGGTGAAATGAGGATGTCCATCATGAATTTCACCCAGGTTTCCTCAGATCCCAGTTTGGGGGAACCCAAACTGTCAGACTCTAAATTGGCTGCCAGGTGCACAGTTCCTGAACCCCTGTTTTCTAAAGTCCTTAATCAAAGCTCGAGTCAAATAGCAACTTTTCAAAAAGAGCTTCTCATTGAAACCACATGTTCCCAACTGGCACAATGGCCAATTCTAACATAGTCGCAAAGGTCTTCTGGAGCACCATTAAAGTGGGCACCAAGTCTCCAAGTGAAGCTCACTGAAAGCTCTTCCCAAAATGCCTAGAACTTTCAGAGGTCATGGCTTTGTGTCCCTTAAGGGGCATCAACCCAAGAATGGCTCATCAGGCTGTGACCACCCTCAGAGAAAGCTGTGGTGGCGCCCCTGGGCCCCACACGGCACCACATTTTGCGAGATGTGTTAAATCTGATTTGGTAGCTGGAGTCATTTAGAAGATCCTAGGGCATCTAAGACATGCAGACTGGATTTGGGATTAAGTGCAATGATGAGTGTGATGCAAAGCTGACTGAAAGAAAAAGAAACACTCAACATGGCTTTGTTCTTCACTCCCAAGGCCAAATAATACCATTTTGGAAACAAATCTCTGCTCCTATTGTGACTTTCCCTTCCCCCACCTTGCCTGCCCAGGAAACGCAGGCCTGTGGAAGGAGCAAAACCTGGAGGCAGAATGAGCCCACCAGCCCCACAACAGGGCTGATGCGGCAGCTTTAGAACATGGCTGCCACTTCATTTATGCTCCTCCCATCCAGAGGTGATGGTCTCTATCTCCTCCCGCTGAATCTGGGCTGGCCCTAGCAACTTGTTGTAACCAAGAGAAAGTCACGGAAGTGATGCTGTGTGACTTCCAAGGTTAGGCCAGAAAGGGCCACATAGTCTCCACCCTGCTTGCTGGGACACGGGCTTTTGGAAGCCTGAGCCATCACATACAAAGTCCCATACCCTGAGGCCATGGAGAAGCCCTCACAGGCATTCTAGTCACCGGTCCTAGTCTGAGTCCTCCCAGCCCAGGCGCCAGACATATGAGTGAATGAGCCTTTGGATGATTCCAGCTCCCAGCTGTTGAGTTACCCCCAGGTTTCTTCATGGAGCAAAGGCAAGCTGTCCCAACTATGCCCTTTCCAAACCTAGAGAATGCATGTGGATACGAAATTGTTGTTCACTTTCCTTCCTATGTTTGGGGCAGTGCATTATGCTGCAAGAGTGACCGGAGCAGATGGCAAAACCAAGGACCAGCACGTGCCTCTTCCCCCAACCACAACCACCCCCGCCCCACCCCGGTCTCCACCAGGATTCTCTGTGGCAGCAGGAACTCTTCCCTGCTGTCACACGAGATGCGGCCATAGAGCTCTTGCCCTCACCTGCTTCTACAGCTTCCACTCCAGGCTGTCACTGCCACCACCATCCTGCCCAAACCTTAACCGTTAGCCTTGCTGTGACCTTCATCGCCTATGGGGCTGAGGGCTGCTGCTCTGCTACTGCCGCGCTGTCACCCAGCGCCCCTCCTCTCTTGCTCAGATTCCCTGGGCTGGAGAGTTGATCACATCCCTTTCCTTCCCAGAACCAGTTACCGTGAGCCAATCACCAATGTATCCATATATCCGTTCTTGGAAGGTAGGGAGTCAGCTTAAACACACTTTTTGGCCCCTTAATATGTTGTTTAAGAACAGGGACTTTGGGGCTTCCCTGGTGGCGCAGTGGTTGAGGGTCCGCCTGCCGATGCGGGGGACGTGGGTTCGTGCCCCGGTCCGGGCGGATCCCACGTGCCGCGGAGCGGCGGGGCCCGTGGGCCATGGCCGCTGAGCCTGCACGTCCGGAGCCTGTGCTCCACAACGGGAGAGGCCACAACAGTGAGAGGCCCGCGTAATGCAAAAAAAAAAAAAGAACAGGGACTTTGGAGTCAAATCCTGCCTCCATCATTTTCTAATTCTCTGAGCTTAGATGACTCACTTCAACTCTCAAACTTCAGCTTCTAATCTGTAAACTGGGGATAACAGTTCCTACTTCATAAGGTTGTTGTCAAGACCACAATGAGGGAATCCACGTAAACTGCTTGGCGTGTAGTAAACGTTCAATAAATTTTAGCTATTTTTAATAACACCTCCCTGGGAAGAAGCATCTCTTGTGACTTACCCCTTGTAAGACTTGGAAGCTGTCATTGTTGGGTGGTGGGTCTTGATCTGGATCAACACCAACTCTATAAGTCATCAGAGAGAAAGACAAGGAGAAAAACAGAGAGTATTAGCTTGGACCATAGCAACCAGGCTGGCTGAAAGTAGCCAAGAGGCTGACCATCTTCCCAAGGCGGAAGGAGTGGTTAGCTAAAAGAAGGGGAAGGCTGTCATGCAAAAGTCGTGCGAAAGAGGTCATACACCACATCCGATCCCAGGGGTAGGCCGGGCAATCAACCTGTGTGCTGACACCTTAAGGAAGACCTCTGGAGAACGGCACCAGCAGGCAAACTGTCCGCCTGCCTTCCTGCACCAGATGGTCCCAGGTAGCAAAAGGTGGGTCCTGCTGCCCCAGGTCTCTTCCTCTCTGCTGCTTCCTTACTCGCCTCTGACCTGCTTTTACTTCCTAACCTTTTGTTATGGAATTTTTCACATATCCAGGTAAGTTCTGAAAGAATTTATAGTGAACACCTGTATACCTCTCACCTAGATTCTACCATTAACATTTTGCTGTATTTTCTTTATTACATACCTAGCCCTCTCTCTATCATCCACCTTATTTTCTGGATGAATTCAAATAAAGTCGCAGACATCCGTACACTTCCCCTAAATATTTCAGCATGCGTATCATTAACTTTCTATCCTGGTGGCCCCGCATCCTCCTGCAGCACAGATGACCTGAGAACTCACACGTTTGAGATCAGCAACTGAAGACAGAAAGAAAAAGCAAGGTGGCACAATCCACTTATAACGAATTCCATGAAAGCACTAGGGTAAGCTGACTTGGCTTAGCAACATACCAGCTGTTGCCCTATGTATCTGTTAATTCTTTATCCTTGAACCTTCCTCATTCTAAGGCAGAGAACTGTGGCACTGATGACATGGATAACACGGGGCAGTGGAGGAGGAGACAAAGATGCCAGGAAAATTCTCTACTTTCCTTGTTCCCTCCAATATTGCAAAGAGTGGCTGGTATCATAAAAGCCAAGTAGAAAACACAGCTTTCAGCAGGTCTGATTTGAGCTTGAAGAGAGGTGCTGAATGGCCTTGACCACGTGTGTTATTTGCTGTCTGGCACCAGGGCGCTGACTCCGATGAGCAGACAGTGGATGTGCAAAGCCCCATGTGTGCCTTATTTTTCCTCCTCTCCCTCCCGCTTCTCCACCTGTGATGCCCAGGATATATCTTGAGAAAAGAGACTAATGGAAAGGAGGAATAGAAGACAACACAGACATACTGGCAACCTCCACTCTGTTTTACTCCAGGCTTGCTGAGCACTAAGCCAAGGTGCGTGCCCCCTGGACAGGGGTGAGGAGATACAGAAGGAAAGGGAACAGTCACCCCATATTTTGCTGAAGGCAAAGTTTAAAAACCACGAGATGAACTCATGCATTCAGCAAATATTTACTGAGTGCCTACCGAGCCAGGCCCTGTTCTGAGCACTCTGTCAAAACCTATAGTGTACCTGGCGCCAGATTTCCTCCCCACAGGCCTGAGGTTTGATGGAATCTTTGTAGTGAATTAGATTGACTTTGCTGTGTCTAGAGGTCAATTTCTGGCAGGGGTTTCTGAGGCCTGGAGGCTTGACCTCACAGCTGGACATTATCCAGGGACTTTTGAGCAACAAACCTCACAGAGATTTTTTTGGAAATGAAATATTCTGGGGCCCCAGGACTACCCACAGAGGTCACATGAGAGCCTTGGTGCTCCCAAAGTGTCTAACATACTGAAGTGGTAGAGGAGAGGTCACACTGAATTCCTAGCTGTTGATCTTTAACTCTCACCTGTTTTGAGAGTCTCTAATGTATGTTCCATAGAGAAAAGTCCTCTATATGGTGTCAGATCTGTAAGACCAACAGCTAGGAATCCAACATTAGGCCTTGTTCTGTGGATTCTACAGCCGCATGGAGCCACTTCATGGCAGACTAATTTGCATAGATGAGCTCCCCAGTAAAGCCTCAGAGAGACAGGCAGAGCACTGGTTACCAGTCTGTCTCCCAGACAGCCTACCGGAACGCCTGGTGACACGGCAGCCTTCTGCCTAACCACAGAGAGGCTGTTGTGGGGCAGGAGCAACGAGATGATGTGATCTGAAGGGCACGGCGGGCAGGATGGCCAAGAGCACAGCAGTTCATATCTGCCACGGACAGTCTCTCCTTTCTCTACTGTGAATTTTGAAACAGGTGTATTGCCTTTGTAAGTGGCTTCCACGCAGTAAAGATAAAACAAATGGATTTTATCAGCCTAAGTGAAATAGGATCCCTATGGGTAAGAGAAAAGGCTTAAGTGTGCCTTGTCCTACAATGAAGAAAATAAAGCCAAACATAATAACAGCTTCCAAACGAAGTCTAGCCCCCTCTATTCTTTCAACTAACCTCTGCTAGGAGAAAAAAAAAATTGTTTAAAAGAATTAAATTCTGTTTAACAAGAACTGCTTATAAAGACTAGGTTTTGACTATTTTCATTCAAGTCCTGGAAACATAAGAGGAATTCATCTATTATCCTGGGCCCACATGGCCAGGCCAGAATTCAAACAATGGAGTACGAAACATTGGAATAACCTGATAAACTCACAAAATCAGGGCCACCCTAACCTCATCCCAAACTGGTTCGACATTTTGCTTGGGGGAACTTGAGAGTGATTCTAGATGCACATCATCCAACAGAACTTTCTGCAGTGATGGCAGTATTCTAGATCTGCGCTGTCCAATGTGGTAGCCACCAGCCACATGTGGCCACTGTGCACTTGAAATGTAGTTAATATGACTGAGGAACTGCATTTTAAGTTTTATTTCATTTTAATTAATTTAAATTTAATCAGCCACGTGTCTAGTGGCTACCAAATTGCACAGTGCAGATTCTAGAAAGTACTAATTCCAGCCATGTCTCTCTAGCATCACTTTTTTCTCTGCCAAAAAAAATGACAACTATCTGCTTCCTTCTGCCTTCTCAGTGATAATACCCAAGATTCCTGCTGGGATCCTGCAGAGACGCAACTCTGTAGTCCCACAAATATTAAGTAAAAATTTGCTTGAACTGATTACTTAGACAATGGAGAGATTTCTCACTTCCTCGGTATAGAAAATAAGATTGAAAACCCGCTGAAAGCTCTTCTATACAGATAATTGTCATAAACATGAAAGGAATGACAGGATTAGAAAATCACCACTTGCCCCTCACAGTGTAATAATTGTTTTGAGACAATTTTACCAGTGGGTAAAAGGTTGTTGGGAATCTGACTATTCATATGATGTTAAAGGATCACTCTACAGGTAACTTTTTAGTTACAAAGGGAAACAGTGCTTTTATGGAGAGACCTGGTGTGTGTCTAAAGTGATCAAATTTAACATCACTAATAAAAGGACAGCCTGACAACATGCACCACCTGATATGATGCAACAAGAAAGTATAACATCACTTTTACATTATTTTTGCCCCCCCCCAAAATGATTATCTATCTCTACTCAAGAGGAAAACAAATTTTAAAAATCCACTTTGTAGGGCATTATGCAAGACAACTATCCTGAAAATCCTGACTCCTTAAAAAAAAAACCCTCAATGTCATAAGAGACAAAAAGGAGGAGGGGAGGATTGTTCTAGATTAAAAGAGACTAAAGAGGTGACAACCAGGTCAGTCAGAGCACACAGTGGCAAGGAGTGGGAGGAGGGGCATGGAGCCACCACAGGCCTGAATTTAAAAAAAAAAAAAAAGATGACAACCAAAGGAAACTTTGATTGGATCCTGGATCCTGTGTGTGTGTATAAAATTCATGTTACTTTCTCAGGTGTGATAAGTATACTGTGATTATGTAGAAGACTAGATTCCTAGGGGATACATGCTGAAGTATTTAGGGGTAGAAAGTCATGATGTCTATAACGTACTCTGAGGTACTCGGAAATGGTTGAGAGAGAGAGAGAGAGAGAGAGACAAAAAATGACCCAAAAATGTATGACAAAATGTTAACAATTGGCGCATCCAGGTTAGAACTTGGATATTCATTGCTCTATTCTTTCAGATTTTTTTACAGATTTAAAATTTTTCACAACTTAAAAACAATATTTAATTATATCTTTGGTGAAAACATTTCACAAATATGTGAGTACAATTTCCTGTCTCTATAATTTAATCTAATTTACTAATAATGATGATTCGGGATCCTCATATTACTCCAGGGTCTGAAAAATCACAAATTGTAAAGATTCATGGACATAGGGTGCTATAATAGGTAAATAGGTAGATACAGAGTCTAGTAATTACAAGGGTTTTTTAATCCCAGATAAATCTTAGAATATTTGGTTGAGGTTTTCCTCCTAAAAGTGAAGGGCAAGGAGAAAAATGCTAGTTAACTGAAACATACGGTTAACTAAATTCCAACCAAGACAGCCATCCTCAGATCCGGTTGTGCACATCCCCTGGAAACCTGCAGTTCTGAGCGCAGGCCTACCCAGAGCCCCCGTTCCTTGCTTTTCCCTCCCTCTGCCAGGGCAGTTCTGATCCTTGCTGCAGCCACTTGCTACCAACTACCTGCCTGAGATGCAGCCCAACTCCTGGCCCACTCAGAGCCTCCAAAGACCTCTGGGGCGCTCCCACAGGTGGAGTAACTTGGGAGGGCCCCTTGGAGGGTCTCGGAGGTCCCTGCTACTGACATAAGTGCAGAACAGGAGAAAGTAAACCTGCTTCCCAGCTTGCTACTGGGTTTTAAATGCCAAAAGAAAACAGACCAGGGCTTCTGCCCATTTTTGGATTGGGTTGTTTGTTTTTTTGTTGTTGAGCTGCATGAGTTGCTTATAAATTTTGGAGATTAATCCTTTGTCAGTTGCTTCGTTTGCAAATATTTTCTCCCATTCTGAGGGCTGTCTTTTGGTCTTGTTTATGGTATCCTTTGAGAACAGTATGGAGGTTCCTTAAAAAACTACAAATAGAAGTACGATACGACCCAGCAACCCCACTACTGGGCATATACCCTGAGAAAACCATAATTCCAAAAGAGTCATGTACCACAATGTTCATTAAAGATGTGGCACATATATAAAATGGAATATTACTCAGCCATAAAAGGAAACGAAACTGAGTTATGTGTAGTGTGGTGGATGGACACAGGGTCTGTCCTACAGAGTGAAATAAATCAGAAAGGGAAAAACAAATACCATATGCTAAGACATATATATGGAATCTAAAAAAAAAAAAAAAAGATGTTCTGAAGAACCTAGGCGCAGGACAGGAATAAAGACACAGATGTAGAGAATGGACTTGAGGACATGGGGAGGGGGAAAGGTAAGCTGGGACGAAGTGAGAGAGTGGCATGGAGTTATATATACTACCAAAGTAAAATAGATAGCTAGTGGGAAGCAGCTGCATAGCACAGGGAGGTCAGCTCGGTGCTTTGTGACCACCTAGAGGGGTGGGATAGGGAGGGTGGGAGGGAGGGAGATGCAAGAGGGAAGAGATATGGGAACATACGTATATGTATAACTGATTCACTTTGTTGTAAAGCAGAAACTAACACACCATTGTAAAACAGTTTTACTCCAATAAAGATGTTAAAAAAATAAATAAAGTTAAAAAAAAAAAAAAAAGAAAACAGACCAGGGGACTTGCGACACAGATGGTGTTCTGCGATTTCTTTCCCCATTCAAGGCTGTTTACTTCAGGACAATTGAATGATTACTTTTCTGGCAGGGTTGAGGGCCTCTTGGACCAATCCCCAAGGATGATAATGGACCCCCTACAAAGGGCCTCACCGTTGGGGCAGGGCGTGTGGTGGTGTGCTGGGCAGCAAGAAAGACCAGATACAGTATTTTAAGTACAGTGCTTCAGAAGACTTAGGGTTCGTTAACTTTCTGAAATTCCTGGTTTCAGGAAACTGTCCACAATATATATTTCCCTCCTGACCTGTTATAACGCTTTTGATCTAGGCCACTATATAAATCTAAAACTTCTGTGCTGTTTTATTACATCATATTTTAGCACTCCCCTGATACATCAGGGTTGAGCTCATCTAAGCACATACAACAGTCTTTTCTTCCAGAATGAACTGAATTATCCTTACTTTCATTAAGAATAAGACAAATGTGGTAATCCCATACCAAATGAGAAAATAAAGCTATCACACTGATGTGCTCATTCTGGAATGAATACAAAAAATGAATCATTTCCCTTTTGATATAGTATGTACATTCAGATTAACCACCATATAAAATGCCATGAAATTTCAGAAATTTTAGAAGCTAGATTTAATCAACAGGTTTTTACTTTTTAATTGGAATGGCTGAGGTCCTAAATAATTTGGGGAATATGAGACTATGAGACACACACGTTCATATAAAACCTTGAACAACAAACAGATCAGAATCTGAATTCTCTCATGTCCCAAGTGTAATAACTTGCACTTTGCCTGAGGGACCTTCCTTCTTGAAGGTTGGATATTTCAAAGGAAAGGATTTCCCCTGCTACTTAACTGGTAGTTACAGTCAGGTCTCTGAAAATGAATTTGTGTGTGTGTGTGTGTGTGTGTATTTTAAACAGTAGAAAAAAGTGTGAATCCAGGGAACTTAAATGCTTCAATTAATTATACGCATGTCATTACAGTTTACATTGGGGCCTGGCAATATCCCAAGATTCATGCCCCATGACAGGTACTGCTGCTTTTACCACTGTCCTCAGAGAGTAAAACACTTTCACAACGAGAAGAACAGAGTTCAAGCCTGTTTTGTGTTTGATTTATATACCAGCACCCAGAATCAGATCAGGAAGAAAGCATGCCAGTTAAAGATATGGAAAGGAAAGAAGAAACACTAACGTCTTTACTCTGATAGCCCAAAATCACCACCCTTAGGCATAATCAAATCATAAACTTGGATGGACACTGAGAAACAAATTGCATTAGAAGAGTCTTTCATTATCTTCTGATTTAAAGAAAAATCTGCTTTTTGTATCTTCTGATTCACCACGATAAGGTACAAGTACACAAATTCATACTTAAAAAGTTAAACAGCATTGGTGCTTAATTAAGATGGTATAAAACATACCCCAGTCATGGCTGAAATACAAAGTTCGAGTTCTCTTTATGAGTTAAAAGCCTTGTTTACTAGATCACAAGCAGAATTTTGTGGGGAAAGCGTTTGTGGCTCTGAAAATGGGCTGCTCTTAACACTAAGCTCAGCTGTACACGGAGAGACTCGCCAACTCCAGCTGTGGTGCCACACACTGTCCAAAATGGGACGAGGGGGGACAGGCTCTCAGGAACACCAACACATCAATCAGCCCAGAGGAGGGTAGAATAATGATTAACCGGACCTCCTGTCCCTTTTCGAAAAGGGGCAGACGGTTGGCACACACGGGGAAGGAAGAAAGAGACAAACAGCATAAAGAGAAACATCTCAGGTTAGAAAGAGGAGAAAAGCCAGGCCCAGTTAATTTGTTTCTGAGGATGCCCTGTGTCACCTGAAGTACTGCCAGCGGTGTTCGTTCTGGTCCTCTTCGGAGGGTTCCTCGACGCCAACTCTGGGCAGCAGAAGAAGGGAACGTGAGTGTGACGAGGACAACAGGGGAGCTAGGAGCTCTGGGCACAGGACCTGGACCATGTCCATCAAAGAATAAAATCTGCACCCCCTCTTAAACTGTCCCCCTGTTCTCAAAAACCCAGAGAGGCTGCTAAATTTACATCAAAAGCAACAATGTTAGCAGCCAGGTCAAATGAGGATTGATTAGGAATGAAGACAAGCCTCTCAAAATATAACGTAATGAAATCAGAGTAATAAATGCAACTCATAGAAAATGACTTCATACAATTTTTCAGGAATTCATCTGTTTTATAAAGCAAGACACATCCATACAAAAACTAGAAAACAGAAAGTTGTTATTAAACATATATTTGAAGTGTCTACACACAGTTTTACACATATTTGACAGAAAGAACACTGTATTACTGAAAACAGCAAAAACAGAAAATAAAATGGCCTTTTTTTCTAGACAAGTAATCACACTGTCCATGGGTTGTACCCGAAGGTCAGGAACCCAACTTCTGCTATTCTCTTTACCTTATGGCTTCAAGAGTTGACATGGTCTATTTTCACCTCCCTTAATAATTGCCGGGTTATTCAGACTACATTTGAATTACACCATCATACTAAGAGCAGGGTTTCACAACCTCAGCACTACTGACTGACATTTTGGGCCCTGGCCTCTACCTGCAATATACCACCAGTAGCACCCACCTCCAGCTGGAGCAACCAAAAATGTCTCCAGACATTGCCAAATGTCCCAAGAGGGCAAAACTGCCCATAGCTGAGAACCTCTACTCTAAGTCCTGCATTCTCAGTGGGGGGTGATATAGACCCCAGGGTCATGAAAATCGGTTCCTATGGGACAAAAAATTTTTTTTAGATATTACAGTGGTTTGTAGCCCTCTAAAGCACCATAGTACATAAACAGATATATAGATCTGTGGTATTAAAATTTCAGTGGAAGAGGTAGATAAAAAGAACATTTTTAAAGGCTCTTATTCAGAGGGGCAGCGATGGAAAAAAAAGGTTGAGAAACACCGTGCTAGACAATGCCCAAATACTCATGCTATTAGTATGCCCTGAAATAAGCAAGTGAGAACATGATGCTTCTTAAGGTGGTACTTTTAATTAGGTATATGTTCAGAATGTGACTTAAACCAGACTATAGTATTGAAAAATTATAACAAATTCCAGAAAAGCAAGCTGGATTCCATTAATGTAAGATTCACTAGTAATAATAATAATAATAGCAGCAGTATTACGGTTATGATTAGCAATGATAATGTTATAGCTAAAATACACTAAATGCTTTCCATGTGCCAGATGGTACATTTAATGGCAGAATTCTTTATCATGTTTATTTGGTATCACATTTTATCTTCACACTGTTATCATCCCCATTTACCCAGACAGGAAACTGAGAGCAAGAGAGGTTAAATAAGTTGCCCAAGGTCACAAAGGTAGAAAATGCTGGAACCAAGATTGCAACTGAAGCTGTTAGATCCCAGAGCCCTAGCTCTACCCCTCACAGGATATTGCCTTTGACTACAAGGTGGCGTCTTTAAATTCTTTTAAAATATCCAGTAACAAATGCTATTACATAAAGATCTCAGGGCTTCTCCCTGCTTTTATTCCTTAATTTATATTTAAAGAGCTTTATCTTAAACTCTCAGTGTGACAGGATTATACCTAGCAGAGTGACCTTACTTGTCCTTGAGTGATTGTACTGCTGCACTCTGGGGTAATGAAGGTTATCCTGTTCATTTGGCTGCCTGGGTGTATGCCATTAACCCCCCACAATCACCACCACTTCATTGGTGTGTCACTTGAAGCTGGGCCTTCCAAGAGGACAGCCACCAGGCCACCAAAATGTGCTCAGGACTTAGATGAGACTCATCTGCTGAATCTGCGCATCTGATGGTTTTTTCAAGTTGCCAAAATTACAACCTTTGTGAATAACAACAACTTGCTCAAGAGACTAAGAAAAATGGTACGTAGTTTGTTTATTACCAGAAAGCAATTTGAGCATTTTGCCATTATGTTTTAAAATAGCAATCACATGCTCAACATCGCTAATCATTAGAGAAATGCAAATCAAAACTACAATGAGGTTATCACCTCACACCGGTCAGAATGGCCATCATTAAAAAGTCTACAAATAATAAATGCTGGAGAGGGTGTGGAGAAAAGGGAACCCTCCTCCACTGTTGGTGGGAATGTAAATTGGTGCAGCCACTAAGGAGAACAGTATGGAGGTTCCTTAAAAACTAAAAGTAGAATTACCGTAGGATCTAGCAATCCCACTCCTGGGCATATATCTGGAGAAAAGTATAATTCGAAAAGATACATGCGGGAGTTCACTGGGGGCCCCCGTGGTTAGGATTCCGGGCTTTCAATGCTGTGACCCGGGTTTAATCCCTGGTTGGGAAGCTGAGATCCCACAAGCCGTGTGGTGTGGCCAAAAAACAAAACAAAACAAAAAAATACACATGCACCCCAATGTTCATTGCAGCACTATTTACAATAGCCAAGACATGGAAGCAACCTAAATGTCCATCATATATGTACACACACACACACACACACACACACACACACACACACACACGATATTACTCAGCCACGAAAAAGAATGAAATAATGCCATTTGCAGCAACATGGATGGTGAATCACTTTGCTGTACTCCTGAAACTAACACAACATTGTAATAAATTAACTATATTTCAATTTTTTAAATGGTTAAAGAAATAATTTAAAAAAATAGCAATCACAAAATTCCAATTTTAAAAGATAAGTTGGATTTCTGGAAAGCAGTGACCTGGCTTTGGATTTGTGGTTATATTCATTTTATATTATACACAGACTAGAAATTAGCCATGGTTAAAAGTCATAGCTAACTCCTAATTATTTATGGAGGAACTCCAAGTCCTACCCTGGGCTTCTGACTTCTGGGCAGCCACTTAGCAGCTGATCAGGACCTCTGTCAGCAGCCTGGAGAAGTAAGAAACAACTAGGTACTGATCTTACTGAGTTCACAGATGTCAAAACACCACACTGAAGTTCAGGGGGTTTCCGAATCATTTTAGAATAAGAACCTGGTCCACATAAATGATTCGTGGCCATTAAGTAACACCACAAGCGCAAGCCACAAAAACCAATCAGTCTCATTACCTTATTTCTGAGGGAATTTCTTTTGATGTAATCTCCATAAATGTCAGTTTCTACCTCTAACATATCACTATTTATACACATCTGAAAAGCACGCAATGAACTGACACCATATGTATTTTTCACCAATGGCACACTTTGCTTCATTACACTATCTGGGTAGAGTTGGACAGAAAGAAGGAACTAATAAAGATAGAAGCAGACTGAAATTGAAAACAGAGAAACAATACAGAAAATCAATGAAATAAAAAGCTAGTTCTTTGAAAAGATCATTAAAATAGACAAACCTCTAGCAAGACTGAAAGAAAAAAAAAGAGAGAAGATGCAAATTAACAATACTGTGTCATGAATGAAACATGGGATATCACTACAGATCTCACAGACATAAGAACAATAATAAGGTTATGCTATGAACAACATAAACATGACAATTAGATGAAAATGAACAATTTCACAAACTGCCACAACTCACCAATATGAGATATAGCTGTTAAAGAAATTGGCTTCGTAATTTATATAATAAAACTCCTGGAAAAGAAGACTCCAGGACCAGTCGGGTTTCACTGGAGGATTCCATAAAACCTTCAGGAAGAATTAACACCAATTCTAAACAACCTCTTCCAGAGAACAGAAGAGTAGGAAAAATGTCCCAACTCATTTTGAGAGGCCAGATTACCCTGATACCAAATCAAAGGCAGTATGAAAAAAGAACACTACAGACCGGTATCCCAAATCCTTAACAACATATTAGTTAACAGAATTCAGCAATATGTAAAACATTTATTTATACACCACAACCAAGTGGGGTTTAACAAGCAAGCGTGGTTCAATATTTGAAAATTACTCAATGTAACCTATCATATTAACAGGCTAGGGCTTCCCTGGTGGCGCAGTGGTTGAGAGTCCGCCTGCCAATGCAGGGGACGCGGGTTCGTGCCCCGGTCCGGGAAGATCCCACATGCCGTGGAGCGGCTGGGCCCGTGAGCCATGGCCGCTGAGCCTGCGCGTCCGGAGCCTGTGCTCCGCAGGGGGAGGGGCCACAACAGTGAGAGGCCCGTGTACCGCAAAAAATAAGTAAATAACATTCCTTCTTACGGGAACATATGTATATGTATAACTGACTCACTTTGTTGTAAAGCAGAAACTAACACACCATTGTAAAACAGTTATACTCCAATAAAGATGTTAAAAAAAATAAATAAAATTCACCGAAAAAAACCCCAAAAACAGGCTAAACAAGAAAAATCATATGATCATATCAATTGATACAGAAAAGCATTTGATAAAATTCAACACCTGTTCATGATAAAACGCTCAGAAAACTAGCAATAGATGGGAACTTCCTCAACTTGATGAACATCTACAAAAACCCTACAGCTAACATCACACTTACTGGCGAAAGACTGAATGCTTTCCCCTTAAGATCCGGAACAAAGCAAGGATGTCTGCTCACATCACTCTTATTTAACATAGTACTGATGGTCCTAGCCAGAGCCAGTAAGTTAAGAGAAGGAAATAGCACACTGGTTGGAAAGGAAAAAATGAAACTGTCGCTATTTGCAAATGATCTGACGGTCTACAGAGAAAGTCCCAAAGAATTTATAAAAACAAAAACAAACTCTCCTAGAACTAATAAGTGAAACTGGCAAGGTGTCAGGATACAAGGTCAACCTACAAAAACCAGCCATATTTCTATATCCTGGCAATGAACACACAGAAACTGAAAATGAAGACAGAATAACATTTAAAATAGCTCAAAATGAAGAAGAAATACTCAAGACATAACTCTAACACACACCGGCATTCTATGCTGAAAACTATAAAATACTGCTAAAAGAAATCAAAGAAGACATAAATAAATGGAGAAACATGCCATGTTCATGGATTGGAAGACTGAATAAGGTAAAGATGTCAATTCTCCCCAAATTGATATACAGGTTTAACACAATTCCTATGAAAATCCCAGCACAAGTTTTTTTCTAAGATGTAGACAAGCTTATTCTAAAATGTATATAGAAAGGAATTAGAAGAGCTATGACAATTTTGAAAAAAGAATGAAGTGGGAGGACCCACTCTGCCTGATGCTCAAGCTTATTATATAACCATAGTTATCAAAAGTGTGGTACTGGTGGAGGTACAGACACATAAATCAACAGAGCAGAATAGAAACAGACCCGAATGCATACAGCCAACCGATTTCTGGCAAAGGAGGAAAAGTAATTCAATGGAGTAAGGACAGTCTCTCTTACAAATTGTGCTGAAACAGTTGGATAGCCATAGTCAAATAAAATAAAATAAAACCTCAACCTAAACCTCATGTCTAATATAAAAATTAACTTAAGATGGATCACAGATTTAAATGTAAAGCATAAAACTAAAAAACTTTTAGAAGATAACACAGAAGAAAATCTTTGGGACCTAGGGCTTGATGAAGAGTCCTTAGACATAACACCAAAACCATGATGTTAAAAATAAATAAATAAATAAATAAATAAGTTGCATTTCATTAAAATTAAAAGTTCTGCTCTATGACAGACTGTTAAAAGGGTTAAAAGACAAGCTACAGACTAGGAGAAAATATTTGCAAACCACATACCTGATAACAGACTAGTATCTAGAACAAATAAAGAATTGACAAAACTCAATTAAAAAACCAAATAATCCAATTAGAAAATGGACAAAAACCTTGAACAGATATTTCACCATTGCTTATTTGAATGGCAAATAAGCACATGAAGAGATATTCAACATCATCCGCCATGAGAAATGCAAATTAAGACCACAATGAGGTATCCCCACATACCTATTAGAACAACTAAAATAAAAAAGTGTCAACACCAAATGCTGGCAAGGATATGGGAGAAACTGGATCTCTCATACGCAGTCATTTCCTGACCTCTCACCATGTGCTAGCTGTTATGTTCTATGTGCTATCTATATATCCCACTAATATTTTCACAACAATCCAGTTACTATATGTGTACATATACAGCTTGCACGCATCAGGGAAAGTAGCCCACGCTCCCGGCTCTGGGTAGGACTACTTCAATGGCCCATTTTTTGAAAAGGGTTATGAGAAGTGCAAAATGTCACAAGTCAACTGTCTACTCTCAGTGGAAAGTTATTTGGTCCTGTATGTGTTGGCGGTGGGGGGGGGGGCGGTCAGAAAGGAACTTATGAAATAGCCTGAAAAACAAACACGATTCAACCAGGCTCTGAGCATCCAGGGCACCTACTGGGTAACCAAATAAATAGGAGCAGGAAGTAATCTCAGAGAGGTCACCAAATGCAAAGATTCTCAACTCTGTACAGGGTAAACCTCCTTTCTTGCTCTTATTCTGCTACACAGAACAAAGATGATACCATCTTATGTCTCAAGTTTAAAGCCAAAAATCTGTACATTTTCTTCTTCAGATTTCTACTTCCACAGATGAATTATCTTCCTTAATATGACTTGAGGTTCACGCCAGGAAACTGAAATTTTAATCATCCTGAATTTTACAACATGAAACGGTCCCTAACACAGCAAACCTTTCGGGCAGTATAGCACAGTAGCTAAGAGTGTGCCTGGGTTCAAATCCCAGCTTGCCCGCTTAAAGCTTTGTGACCTTGGGCAAGTTATTGCTCTGTGCCTCAGTTTCCTCAGCTCTAAAATGAAAATAATAGTAGCAGCTCCCTTATAGGAATGCTATGAGGATTATCTTCATGTACGTATTGGCATCTCAACCAACAACTGCAGCACAAATGTTAGCTATTGTAAGACTCTTACTGATAAGCCCACCCAGGTTCTGCAGACCCACTCAGATCTGAGGCTGAGACCCACTAACCCAGAAATGGTGCAGCCGGCAGTGGCCACGCCCAGGAATCCCTGCCTCCCATCAATATAAACGTTCCAGAAGAGGGAGACTATTCTCTCAAATCCCAGTTTCCTCCCTGACCGCAAGGATGACTGCAAGATCCTTGTCGGTTTCTCCCTCCTCCAAGCTAGGTGTACTCCGCAGTTGCCAGCCCTGAACAAACAGCCAGCAGAGAAAGAAAAAAAAAACATTGCCATCTTGTGGCTTTTCAGAGAATTCTTCACACCTATGCACCACCCAAGTCTTCTCATTCCCAGCATGTTCACCCTTTGCAGATCTGAAACTGAGGCAAGTGGCAAGAGCACTTTCGATGACGCAGAGAGCACACTTAGAGCTGCAGGGACCTGGAGCAAAGGTGACAGCACGCTTTTATTTAACATGAAGGAATACAGAGGCCGAAAGACATGAGGAGCTTGTCTTAAACCAGGGTCAGAGTTAGGCTGTGGGTCTCCTGACCCCTGTTCCAATGTCCTCTTTACTGTAAGGTGCTGGAGCTCACAAGCACAGTTTGCAATTCCAATGCTCTTAAAAAAAAATCAAACTTGGGTCAATGACCCTCCATCCTGACACAGCTACAAAACCACAGGCCGGGGACATCCATGAGGTTGCAAGAAATGAGGGTTATGCAGGAAATATCACCTCTTCTGTGCACTAAAGCAAGAAGAGACGCAGCATACAGTTTCCTCCTAAAACAAAACTCTAATGGCCTCCCTTTATTTCCAGCTGATGAGCTTATTTTTCAAGGCCTTAGGTTTGATTTCAAAGGAATGTGAAATGCCAGACATTGCCAGCAGCTATGTCTATTCTCTCTCCTGCAGCTTTAAGACTTTTTGAATTCTTGCCCTAATGTCGCGGCACTAGCAAGGTCCAGGTGTTTCTAATTCCTTGTGTTTTTGTACCCACAAACAGTTTAATGATTTTTTTTTCTCGTGGGAAATTCAATACTCTGAATTTTTATTTATTGTTTTTAAATTTTTAATCCTTCCCCAAACAAAACAAGAAACTATAAAAGCCTTCCATGCACTAAGCTGTACGTAGCATCCCCTGCATGGGAATAGTCACATAGTTAGACACAAAACTGGCCTTGGTTTCAAACCGACCTTATATTAAGCCATGACAACATGGGCGTCGTGCCTCCACCAATGATCCAGACGGTGAAGAAGACAATGAGGAGGGTGGTCGTGAACATCATCTGGCGTGCGTAGGATGCCGTGTCTCGGATGGCCAGTGCAAATGCCATCGCTCCCCTGAGGCCTGCAGGGACCAAAGAGGAAGCTCTCCTGTCATAAGGATAAATAACGATGTGTCCTCAAATCCACTGCTGCCACTTGGGGCTAATAAATTGTATCTGCTTATGCTTCAGAAGTCGAGTTGTTTTATACAGAAAATAACTTTAAAGGAATAGGATTTCCTCCTATTTGAAGTTTTCTTTTGCAAAATGCCCAAATGCAATGGGAAAAACACTGCACCGCTTTCTATAGCACATTTTAGAATAATAACACTCTTTTATTACCGAAATAATTCTCCTGCTAATAACATGAACCAAAAAGAAATATAAATCATAAATAATCATATAAGCTCTGTAAGTCTGTGATCCAAGCACTACCCAAGCACTAAAGAGTCATTATAAACTTAAGAAGCAGGCTAGGTATGAGTACGTGAAATGCACAAAACAGCTCAGCATTTCCTTAGCAAAGCCAGGCAGAGAAGTAACAATATAACCTGATCTATATCAGGAGTTGGTGACGTTTTCTGTAAAGTGTCAGATACTATTTTAGGCTTTGTGGGCCAAGAGGAAAAACCAAGGATGTTATGTAGGTACTTACATAAAAGAGAGAAAACAAATTTCCACAAAACTTTTTTACTATAAGTATAATATGTTAAGTACCATGTTATAAAACTATAATAAGTAATTATAATAAGTAATAATAATTATTATAATAATGAGTTCAATTTATTGTAATCCAGGTCTACTAGTGAAAAGAATGGAATTCTTCTGGGGGTGGGAGGTTTCAGTTAATTGGGTTTCAAAGTTAGTGTCCCCGATCATCAAATAGGTTGCAAATATTCATCTGTAAAAGCCATTCTTAGCCCATGGGGTAGATGAAAACAGGCAGCAACCAAATTTGCTGACCCCTGATCTACAGCCACATTTTTATGTTCTAGAGCTTCTCTTTCTAAGCTCTTTTGTTCCTTCCCCATACCATGCTCCTAATTTGTTCTATAGTAAAGACTTAATCCATGGTCTTTAATAGCTATCTAGTATAAATTCCTATTCACCATGGGTAAGACTGTGTGTATATTATGAGACTGAAAAATTAATACTCAGTATATTTATTCACATATTTTCCCACCTTTTCCAATAATTTCACAATTTCATTAACCTGAGAACTTCACAATTCACTAAAGAGTGATTCAGTAAAATGTACATTAAAAAATAGAGCAAAGTTGATGTTCTCTATTAATCTGTCCTAGTCAAATACTGACACACATCTAGACCACTCTACAGCCAGCTATGACACCACTTAATATTTAAACCTTTAAATGGACGTTGTCTCAAAGAAGAAAACTTGAGGGCCAGAGAGAGACAACGTGTGCTCCATTCTTCTTTATTAGGTAAACACTGTAAGCAATATGAAGGTGAAACCTCAGGTATTTCTTTCATAGCCTTCAAGAATGAGTTCCTTTTGAAAGCCAGATTTCTCCCAGCAGAAAATAATTTTGATAGGAGATATCTTTAAACAGCACTGTGTACTTCTCAACCTTTTAGCACAGAAGATAATGAACACACTTAAAAGTTTATCTAGGTGACTGAGCTATCTCCAATTCATCTTTCTCCTTCCACTGGCATTTTTCTAATATGTATGGACGATCTGGTCTGTCATTGCCCTGCTCAGAAACCTCTAATGTTTCCCAGCTGCTCTTGGATAAAAGCCCAACTCTTTGGCATAGCACTGGAGCTTCTCCGTGGTCTAGACTCCAGCAATGATTCTCGAAGTGTGGTCCTCAAACCAGCTGTAGCAGCAGCAGCAGCCGAGAAGATGTTAGAGATGCAAATTCTCGGGGCTCACCCCATACCCTCAGAATCACACTCCGGTGGTGGGGCCCAGCAATCTGCTTTTAACCGGCCCAACAGGTGATTCAGATGCAACCTGAAGGCTTGCGCCAGTTTACATGCAATTTCCCTTTCCAACCTCACCCTCGTTCTGCATTATCCCATGTGTCTCACATTTAAACCAGACTGCTACCCTTCCCTGAAAAAGCCACACACAGCAATGCTTTCCTGCCCTTCCAACCTGCCACCTCCTGAAATGCCACTGCATCTAAGCCCAGTTCGAAGGCTACCCCTTGGCGAAGATGGCCCTGGGCCCTGCTTTTCTTTTGTGCAATTCACCAGCCTCTCTTGTGCAATTCACCAGCCTCTCTTGGGAGAAACTTAGCTCTTTGTACACCTGTATCCCCCCAGTGGACTGTGACCTCCTAGAAGGAGGTGGGTTTCTGTACCCTCCACAACCTTGAAGTGTGACTTATATAACGAGGATGCTCGTTATATGTGTGTCAGAGTGAAAGGAAATCATTAAGGCGGGCTGTGTACTTAAGTGCAGATGCAAGCAAGAGCTAGACAAAGCAACTGCTTTGCTGAGCAGTGCCTGCTCGTGTGATTTCAGTATGACTCTCTGAGGCCTCCAAGAACTACTGTGGGGCAGTAAAGGGCTGCTACTCACTTTGCCTCTTGTACAGCCCCTCCCCCTTCCCGGACAGAGGCACCTTTAAGGGTCACGGTGGCCTTTTGCCTATCTCCTCCCTCTACTTTACAGAGATGCTCTTACTTGGGTCTCGTCTATAAAGTCGGATGCTTTCCACTCTCACTGCACCATCTACCTCATGCCAATTGCTCTCTCCTTTCTTTATCTCCACATATTTCTTTATTGTCCTCTGTCCCCTCAGTGGCTTCTCCACTCTTCTTCTCAGCTTTGTAGTGAAGAGGAAGCATTTGGGAGACAGTGTAGTCAAGTAGAACTATCACAGCTGTTATCTTCCAGTTTGGGGTTCATCTTGCTCATGTGAGTATATTTTATTTCTTTTACTCCATAGAAAGTTAATAAAACTCATTTTATTTACATTTTTTTTTACCTGAAAACATCATCATGTGTTGAAAATTCCAGCCAATCTTGTGCCTTCTACCCAAGTTGAGGAAGAAGGAGAGCGGGTAGATGTGTGCAGCTCTGCCCAGGAAGATGGCAACCTGGCCGCCAGGTGGAGGTTAAGGGCCCAACAGGTTTCCAGGATGGCACTTTCACACAACCTGTGACTGAGCAGAGAATTTTAGGAATGCCATGACACCTTGCTGTGATCAGGAGAGTTGCACAGAGAAGGCAGGCCGTCTCATTTCCCGCCAAACAAGTCTCAGCAGCAAGTGGGATTCCACTGGCCAATTTTCCCAACCTTCTGGCTCACAGAGACAATTTTTGGCCTGTTAAACACACTGTTGTAACTTCTTGATTTGATTAAACTGATATGGACCAAGTCTCCGACCTACCTAAAAATGAGTCCAGAAATAAGCTAAGGTGCTGTGGCTGGGGTGGGGAGTTAAGAGAAGCAAAGAACGTGCTGGACTCCACTGGAAGAAAAAAAATCACAAGAAGAAAAAATCACTAACCCCTGAGTCACACTATAAAGAGAAAGCTTGCTGGGTGAGCTCGTAAGCTTTGGTTGGAAGTAAACATCAGGGGTTTGTATGACCAGGAAGATCCTACAAATAAGAGGTGGGGAAATTTACAGTATTCCTACCATGAAGACATATTCATATTCCTCACAAGGATCAGCCTGGGGAGATTTCTCTGCCTAAGTGGCTAACATATCTTTGGGGAGGTAAGAGATGGAAATGGAGGAGTGTGGAAGAGGAACTCTTACTGTGCAAACCAAAGAATTCAGGGAAACCGGTCATTCGTCACTTGCTGAGTTTAGAACAGAGCCCAGCAGAGAGATGCACATTGCCCTGGTCATAGGAGGAAACCACTGTGGGAGCCAGAAGAACAGGGAGCTTCCGTTTCCACCAGCTGCCGGAGCTGCAGCTGTTTCAGACAGAAGCGAGGGCGGGACTGTCTTCTGCCTTCTCTAGGATAAAATACTAACTACTTTTCTTCTCCTATCGCTCTCTTTTTTTTTTCCTTTTTTGCTACTGTTTTGTTTTCTTTTTAACAGAAGGAAAGAGGTCGTGCTTATAACATTCTATCCCAGGAGCCACACATAAGTCCGCAAGTGGAAGCAGCCTTCAGGATTCACAGAGGCCCCGGCTCCCCCTTGAACAAGGCCCTCGCGCTGTAAACAAGGCAGCACTCTCACTATCTCTCACAGGATGCCGTGCTAAGAATACAAATCAAAATGACATGCCAGGTCTTTCTTAAGAATAAAAACACTGATCCACTGGATCTTTAGCTCTTGGTCTGTTGAGTGTGTAAATCTAAGAAATGAGCCCCAGCTGAAGCAGATAATACTCTAACGGGCAGGATTCTGGCATGGCATTAGGCCACTGTCGCTCTCTAGCTGCCTGGTGAGTATCATTTACACCTGCACAATAAATGAGAAGTCCGGAAGAGAAAAATACTCCTTTTTGGGGGGCCAGCATCCCAAGATCTAAGGATACCCATGAGACCTCAGAAAAGGCAAAAGGGAATAACCAGCAATAGTGGACTCCTGCTCAGAATTTGGAACACCAGGCTGAGCTGAACTGCTATAGTTCCGAGGCCCAGAAGAGTTCACTTTAACGAAAACAACAGGATCTGAGGCCAAATGAGCAAAGCCCTCAGCTGTCCACGCACTGCTGGGCATTCGTATCTCTCCTCACTTGAGAGGAGCCAACCCCCAAAACTGTGTCTCTCTTCCAAAAACTGCTCTCACGATGGGACTAAATCAAAGAACCTAGTATTTCTCCATTTCATCTTCCCTTCCTCCCCATTTCTTTTTTTTTTTTTTTTTTTTGCGTTAAAGAAAAGGGTCATCATACGGAAGCTTGGGTGAAAGCATGCACACTGCCTGCAGGCTGCCCTGGGCGGCGAGAAGAAGGGTTGATTGCAACCACGTGCAGCTGAGAGCAAGAGACACAGAACCTTCAGGTCTTCCAAACGGGGAACCTCCTGGATTGGAATTCACGTGGCAATGAGAAAAAAACAATTCTGGGGACTGATACGGGTTGCCGATTTTTAGCTCTGCCAGGAAGGGTGCTTTAAAAAACAAACTACCACCTGCCAATCACCAGTGTAACAGAAAGGCCACCTTACACAGAAAATGCAGAAAGGGCAACCCTAGAATCAACACCGGTCCTTGAAATCAAATACATTTAGCTTTATATTTACCACTTAAGCCTTCTTTTTCTCATCATAAAAACACCATGAACCAGTGCTGGCTCAGTCACCTCCCCGCCAAACCAGAAATTATTGTTGTTACAGCTTCCGCAGCAGTGGTCTTCTTTCTGTGTAGAAAATGGGGGAACCAAAAAAAGGATACAAAAGCTCCAATGATGAAAACGGGGCTGAAAACGTGCTTCTGGAAGGTAAAAAGCGCCAGGCCCATGTAGGAGAAGATGAAGTTCTCTGCCAGGAAGTGTAACACCTCAAAGAGCTGCATGAAAAGGGAAAAGGAAGCCGTAAACCCTGTGGGTCCCCTCCCTTGTATTCGCAGGTCACTTGTGGGGACACAGGCCTCTCCCTCACCTGCTTCGTTCGACTTCTTGATTCCACCGACAGATTGTTGTAGGTGTAATGAGCTTGTGTGATTCCACAGAAAAGGACAGCTACAACGCCTGGCAAGAGAGTTAAAAAAAAAAATCAATGGAGGGAAAAAAAGAAGCAGAAAAAAATCCTCCCTGAAACAAAAAGTTAAGGTAGGCAAGCCCAGCATATCCAACTTCCTGAAAGTTTTTGAAAATTTCCTATTACTGAAAGCTGCTGCTACCCACACTTCTCATATCAACCTTTGCTTCTCCCAACCCTGCCCTCCTTCAAAGACAAGGCCCCTGATTTCCCCCTTGTTCCAGTTTTAAGAGCATTCTCTCCCCTCTTCTAAACTCCTACTGAATTGGCCATCTCTATGTGGCATTTAGCATTCATTCCCTCAAAGAGACTGTGAAGTGTGCGCCCATCACACACTTTCGTCATATTCCTCTCTGTTCACTGAATGAAAGAATTTAATTTCAAACCAATGCTTTATATTAGTGCATGGTCCAGGGCTTCAGACAAAATGGATCCAGAGTGCTAGTCCAATTATCCTGGCCCTGATCATCTAGATTTCTGGTTAATGGTGACTATTTTGTTGGTTAAGAGGATGAACACACCTGGGCCTTTGCCTATATATTTACAGATGATTGTCAAGTTCTAAAGGAAGTGAGGCATATAAAGATATGCTGCAATATTTTGAAAGGACGATAAAAAGGACTTCCGAATTACCTGGATTATGTATAGTAACTGTATTTGAGTTTTCTAATAGAAAAATCCAATGATTTATTTTTTTTAATGAGGGAATGTGAGGAACTAAAACCACATGATCACTCACACTAATAATCTATGAAGCGGGCACCATAAAAACACAGTATTGAAAAGCAATGATTAAACAGACCAGAAACAAAACAAGGGAAAACTGTGCTCACACTCATCTGAGTAGAAGCAAAATTACCTTTAAAAGGACATATATTTTGCTTGTTATTGCTACTGTTTGTAAAATAACGAAGCAATCCAGGGGAGGATACAAATAAGGTGTTAATATATACAGTAACTTTTGCAGCTAAATATCTACTTATAGTTAGAATGAGTACTCAAAGATGTAACTGAGTTTGAAACAATAAAGCTTATCCTTTAAAAAATACGTAGCTCTGGGAAACTAAATTATTCATAAGGCAGAACACCAGCCTTGCTCACCGGTAAACCCACAGGCTTCTGCCAAGAGGAAGGTGCTCCATGACATCAGGAAGAAGAGCGCCGTCTCCAGCAGGGGGAAGCAGTGCAGCTTGGTAAACTTGGTCACGTCAGCTCCTGTCAAGGAACTGTCTCCAGCAACAAGCATCAGGGTCACCGAGAACCACACTCTCTTAAGCCCAGGACCCCTCCCTAAGGGCTACCCTTTCCCTTCAGCTCTTCCTTTGGGGCCCCAGAGCTGCTGCTTGGTTTTTAAAGTAAAGAAAATGAAGCTTCCCAGTAGAATAGAGGTTTCCAAGGGCTGGGAGAGGGGAGGATATAGGGATCATATTGTTTAATGGGCACACACTTTCTGTTGGGGATGACGAAGAAGGTTCGGGAAATAGCGGGGATAGTTACACAACATTGTGGATGCACCTAAGGCCACTGAATTGTACACTTAAAATGGTTAAATCTTAACCTGTGGAAGGCTTGCCTACTCATTCTGCACTTTGCTTTTATGTTGGTTGGTTTGTTGGTTGGTTGGTTTTTAAGTCAATACTGTGCAGTCCTTGGCTTAAGGAAGGCCACCTTGCTGTAATTCCCCCAGATAGTCCCTGGCTAGTTACGGCCACGTTAGCCCCCTATGGCCTGGAAGAGTGGACAACAGCAGTCAGGCTGGGGCTAAAGTACTTCACAGCCTGCTTCCTCCCAGCCTCCTGGGAGGTGGTCCCTGATTCCCAGCCTCCTCCTGGCTCTTCCACTCTTTCCACCCCACCCCACCCCCCCAAAAAATCTGACGCTTCCCCCAAGCTCCTATCTCCAACAGGTTTATAGGAAGGACAGAAAACACAAAGGTGAGGACAGAGCTAAGCCAAGAGCTACACTCTCAAACATTTTCTCAAACTCTTAGCTAGGCCATCGACTGTCATGTTTCACCAAAGGGTGACATTTCAGGAGCCCCCAGCTCCCAGTGGAACAATTAATTTAAGATTCATTTCTTTTTTTTTTTTTTTTTTTTTTTTTT